>NC_056612.1:20176522-20496522 GCF_018340385.1 Cyprinus carpio | reverse complement strand
AGCATAATACAGCAATATAGGGCACATGAGGCCATGCTTTCCAGTGAAATAAAAAATCATTCTACTCACCAAAAGATAACACTAACATATCTGTGAACAATAAAATAAAAAGAGGCTTTGTTTAGCCAATCAGAAAGTGCTTTCTGTCTGTCAAACATTTTATTTAAATCTATGAAAATGCAAATCCTTTTTAACTCTTGTTCCATTATTACCACTTAGCAGATTTTGACTCAATTAGGATTTCCTTTTCAACTCACTGGATATTTTATTGCTTTATAGTGTTTTTTTGTGTGTGTGCTAAAAACAAAATAAATAAAGGATGTTAGTGATTTTAAAATGAGTTGTTTTTGTATAGTGAAAACAATAAATGTTTTTTTTTTTTTTTTTAATTGGTACGTCACATGACTCCTCTACACTATAACTTTAGTCAATCAACAGACGAATCATGTTATATTTTTTATTAAGAACTTTAGGTAGCCTTTAACGTGACACATATTTTAATGTCATAACATAAAAGTGCCATACTGACTAGTCCACAATCTTCTGAATTCTTTTGAAACTTCTAAAAATTCAGTGGTTGGAGATTAAGATACTGAATTTACATCAATGAACAAACGTTCATCAGCAAGCACTTTTTGTTTTAATCTGCACACGTCTCTGCCATTAAAACACAGACAATGAGCAGCATGTGTGTCATGCTTGCAAAAAAAAAAAAATGCCTTTGTGGTGATGGGACTTGAGAAACTTGTCGAGATGGATTTTATTTTGCCTGAAGATAAAACTGCTGGTCTCTGTGCTGTATTTTGTGGTTACTATTTTGTTCTCAAGCACTCATGTTTTCTATTCAAAGCCCAAAATGCAAAACTAAGTGTCTGTTCACTAACTTGTATTATGCAGCAATTATTTGGATCATGCTGCTGTTCTTTGATAGACAATACTTTGTCTGTGCAAAAACTGATTATTCACACTGATATAACTTGGTTTCAACCTTTAATCAGACATGACAACATCACTGAAAAAACAAGTGACATTTTTAAGCTTTCAAATATTTCTCACACTGTAAAAAAAGTGTTTGTGCTGCCTTAAAATTTTAAGTTTATTCACCTTGAAATGTTAAATTGTACTGATGACAACTTGGATATTCAATTTGACTAAACTTAAAAATATCAATGTTTTGTATTTATTTTGTGCTATAACTAGTTAAAAGGAATAGATGTTTGGTTCACTTGCTGCTTGAACTGAGGAGCAGCAATCTGTCGCCACACATTAAAGAGCCACAAAATGGTATTTAATGTTTGAATTTCATAAAAATTACCAATTGAAATCTGAGACTTTTACCAAAAGTGACCTGCTCTTTCTTGTCTGTTGGCGTGTTGTGTCCTCTTATTTCCGCGATCCATTTATCACTGCGTGAGAAAATTATTGATGGTGTGAGAATGTCTCAGAATTCAGAATAGTTTGGTTTACAATAAACATTCCACTGAGAAGATAGTTAGACATTTTTCTCACAGTTTCTCACTGACAAAAAATAAATAAATAAAATACTTTTATTTAAGATGTCAACAGGGAAGTTTATTGTCTGTCTAAACATTATTTATAGTAATTTATAGTTTTATTTTGTTGCTTTTGTGGCATGAAGAAACCCTCTGGACAAACTAGGAAAACCAACAGAGGACAGTTCTCACATACAGTATGCATCTTTTTTAAAATTAGTACATTTACACACAGTGGAGGCATTTGATGCAGTTGTTAGTTTATTTGTGTAGGACAGTACAAACATAATTTTCACTGAACATAAAAACAGGATAAACCAAAATGTTATGAGTAAAAATGAGTAGTACAGCTTTGGTTTCCTTCAAGCCAGATCTAAAGCCTCACTGCAAAAATACTTTATATTATTTATTACTTGGCTGTATCAGTTGTAAAATAGACGTTGTGTCTGACAACGGATTTCCTAGTCTCACAGAAGGGAATTGTAGCTCTCACTCGGAGATGAAAACATGTGAGGCAGATGATTTAGTAGTAGTGTCAGTAGTAGTAACTTCAGTTATCGGCATCAAAAATAATGACGTCTTCAACAAACATGTTTCATATAATGTTTTACCAGCTCCCTGCCATACAGCTCATAAACACTCAAATCAAATGACTTATGACTTCCAGAGAAGAGTTTCTCTATATGGCATGAGGCCTTGCAAGATTGTAAAGTCCAAAAATGAATAAGATGTCATAATAATTACATTTTATGAAACAAATGCATTGCACATTGTTAGTTTATCATACAGGAGAGTTTTTTATTTTTCTCTCCTTCCTTGTGTCCACCCCTTGTCAGCGTAGCTTTGTTGTTCACTGTTATTCATGGTCTGTCTTTCTTTTTCCGTAACTGCTTGCGGACAAATTCCTGGAAATTTTGTCTTGAACTCCATTATCAGCTTGCAAATTTCCTATCTCGGACAAAGCCCTAAATTTGGCTTAGCTTTTTCTCTTGTTAAATAGTTTCTCTTAAACAAGTACCCGTTGTTTGTCCTTTTTGTTTCTATCTTCAAGTCAGCTTAAAGACTTCACACTCCAAATGTTTCTGACTGTATAATATTATTTTCTCAAAGTCTGGCACTAAGCAGTTCTCCCCTTTCAGTGTCTGCTGCCAAAAGTTACTTGGCAGTTGAAGGATAACAGTCCTTTCCTAACTATTTCATAGTTCCTTGGCTTAGATACTACAGATGACTTTCTTAACTTTGTCATGGCCCAGCTGAGGGACTGCTTTCTGGATCACAGATGTTATATTAACTGGATCCTGTTGCCATAGCAATTTGTAGATTTCCAGAATTTGGATGTTTATAGAAAATAATTGGAGTTAATATCCAATATGGATGTAATGTTTGGATTTAGTTCGGCCTATAGGACATAAAGTGTACAAGCGAGGCCAGTAACAGATGAACAGATGAATAATAAACTGTAATTTAATTTGACGGATTAAAATAGCTTCATTCTTAAATCAAAAATTAGATAATAAGGCAACAGTGACTCTGATTCATTTAGTCAAAAATTGTAAATCTTTTTTTTCATTTCTGAAGCTTGCTTGAATTGGCTGTAGATTACTGGCTCTGGATTGTTTTTGGTTCAAAGCCAAGGTTTCACATAGTCCTAAACTGATTTATCATGCAAAAGCAAAGAGTTACTTTATTATGATTATTTCAGTGTCCACCAGACTTGCCTTTATAGTTTGAATGTTTAGTTTTGAAATGTTTGTGGGGGGTTTTGTGTGTGTGTTTTGATGTCATTCTTTTGGCTGCCAATAGTTCACTGCACAAAACAAATTGTGGGCTATGTTTAGTCTTGTCACAAATTAATTTAATGTAGGCAATAGCTTTTCTTTTAACTTATTATTTTTCTCATGTTTTTTGAGGATGAAGGAATGCTGTGCAACATGCTGGTTGTATTGCATAACTTAGCTTACCAAAAGGAGAGATTAATTTGTGCCAAAATATTATCAATGAAAGATATGAAAAGCGTGTTCTCCTCCCTTATAAATATTTAAGTCTATTTATTTTGCTGTCCTGCCCAATTCAGTTCATGTTTATTTGTATAGCACTTTTCACAATACATATAATTTCAAAGCAGATTTACAGAAAATGCATGTTTCAATGATACAATGTAATTAGGACTTGATGCAAAACAAATAATGCATTAAATCAAGAAATTAATCTTTTTCAGACTCATTGAGCAGCCACAGTTGGCTGAATCGAGGAAAAAACAGTGAGGAAACTTAGAAGGGAATCAGACTCACGTGGGGCCCATCTTTCCCTAGCTGCAAAATGATCTCATAACACTAACATTTCGTAAGATATGACTGTAACATTAGGTTTTAAGATGGGTTATTTGAAAGCATATGCTAAGAGATGTTATTTTAATGTAGATTTGATCTCGGTTCAGAGTTTAGTAGCTAAATATGAGAAAGCTCTACGTCCTTCTTTTGACTTTGCAATTCAGTTTACTAGATATTCAGTAGTCCAGAGTATTCTCTGTTATGTGGTTAGAAGCATTTTATTATTAAAATCTAGCATTGTTTTGCAGACTTACATGTGCTGTCTAAAAACCACTGTTCTAGATCATTAGACATGATGTAATGATTTCTTTGAAGCCTGTCTGAAACCAATTAGGGGGCACCTTTACAAAATGTGCCTGCAAAGTCTGACTGACTGGGAAGCACAGCTGGACTTTTAGTCCTACATTTTATTACATTTTGGAAATTTGAATTTGAACTACCAAATCACAAAATTTATTTTAAATTACTTGCAAAACACTTTTACACCTTTGTCTGTTTCAAAACTTAAACACTAAGGGAGCACCAACTGGCAAGGAAATATCTGAAATGAGCGTCTCTTTAGCCAGATGAATCTTGTTTCAGTTGCTTCTGGTTATATGCCATCTTTCTTGAGCTCTTGGAACACAGCTGAGAATGTCCTGTATAATAACATCCCTTCATAGTCAAAAGAACAGTGACAGATCAATGTTGACTGTGGCCATCAACTCGCTGTGATTCCTTGGAATTTTGCTCATGCACCATCTAGTTTTAAAACCACCAAGCATGATTAGCTTTAATAAATCAAGTAATGCTAAAGGGATAGTTCCTTTTTTTTCTGTGGAACACAAACAGTTGGACTTCCATGGACAAAAACAGTTCTTTTAAGAGAAGATTACATTAAGATAATATTTCAATAATATTTTGGCACAAAACACTTGGCTGAAATCATTGATAGAACGTCTCTGCAATGTCAAGATGATAACACACATTAGTGATGCTCTACTCCAGATGTTCCCAATTTCCTCATTAAGCCAAACATGGATAAAGTGAGTTGATATTTTGATGGAGCACTGCAGAACAAAGCTGGAAATGAGCTCTAAACATTCGCAGTTTCTGTTTTCTCAAATAAAGCTGAAAAGAGTCAAAAAAAAAAAAAAAACTGATGTAGCAAAATGAAACACTGAAACAGGGTTAGTGTGTGATGGACTTGAGAGGAAATTTTCCATGTAACAAAACTTAAAGGCTGCATCTAATTCTAGTGAGAGATGGTGTTTTGCAGCATTTAAGCTCCTCCTTTGATCATAAGATTACTCAGTTAACATTGCGGAAACAAGTTTCCTTTGTTTACTTAACTTGAAGGATAAACACAAAAAAGAGAGGAAACTTTCCTTTATTTACATTTCCAGTTTATAGTGATTAGACTAAAGACTTTAGTGTTTTCTGTCTGCAGTTCTAATAAAGAAATCCATCATTGAGAGCTTTAATAAAAAAATTAGGAATAATCTCGAAACCTCATTTTAGAACGGGATTTTATTAGTATTTTTTTTTTAGAATTTTTGGTAACACTTTACAATAAGGTTGTATTAGTTAACATTGGTTAATGCATTAGTTAACATTAACTAACAATGAACAAGGCATCTGTTCAACATTAATTAATCTTTGTTCATGTTATGTTAACTTAAACATTTACTAATGCATCTCTTCACATTAACAGATTAACTAGTTAATGATGTGGTTAATGCATTAGTTAAAATGAACTAAAAATGAACAAAGCATCTGTTCAGCATTACTTAATCTTTGCTCATGTTTAATTATTCGTATACTAATGCATTAGTTCATGTATTAGTTAACATGAACTAACAATATGCCGTTCAATAGCTTTATTTAATAAGCTTTATTTAATTATAATACAGTATGTACACATACATTTATTTAGCAGCTAACACACAATGGATAAACAATACTAACTCCCCATTTGGACACTGATTTGGGGTTTTGGTAAACTTGGAAACTATCTAAACATCAACTGATAATGCTTCTCATGTTTTTAGACTGTTTATTAACATGACTTACAACTATCAAAGGGTTATTTAAGGGAATTAATTTGTGAAACTTATTGTAAAGTTTACACTAGTCCAACGTTAACTGATGTGTTACTAATATCTGTAGACTGTTTATTAACACGAGTAAGGCATACCACTGACAAAAAAAAAAACAAAAAAAAAACATAGATTTAACAGTTTTGTTCCTATAGGGGGAATTGTCATTTTTTTACTGTCTATTGTGACAGCACACCACACACACTTAATAGGATTCCATTCAAATCAAAATCACAAATCACGACTGTAAATGAGGGAAATCTCGCGCGGACAAACATGACTTTAGAGTAAACAAATGGCGGACGACTTACAAGAAGAAATGGTGATTGTAATATTTGGATATCTTTTTACCCTAAGTTCGCGGGGGTAAAAAAAAAAAACAACTGGACCTACAAAAACATCGTCTGATGGAGTGGATTAACTGACTTGGAAAGCGGGATAGAAATGGTCCTTTAGGAAGAGGTGATTACCAGCTGTTTGTCCATCATCCTGACCATGGTTGCTCACTTCCAGTTAACGTTAGGAAAAACACCTTCTTCTCTAAGTTTGTTTCTTTATTTATTTAATGCATTGATTATATAATATAAATGTATATAATGTATACCAATGTTATGTAATAATATAATATGTAATAAAGTTTCTGAAAATGTAAGAGATGCATGAATGGCTTTCACTCATTTAAGGTCCAGTAAAATCAGTAATGACCGCTTTGTTAGTTAATTGTTAGTTAATGGTAATGGTAATGTTAAGTCATGTTAATAAACCGTCCACAAATGTTAGTTAAACATTAGTTAATGTTTGACTATTGCACACTTTACAATAAGGTTCACAAATCCCCTTAGTAAATGCTTTATTAATGGTAAGTCATGTTAATAACAGTCTACAGAGTTAGTAAACATTAATTAATGTTGAACTAGACACCAATAAGGTTCACAAATCCCCTTAGTAAATGCTTTATTAATGGTAAGTCATGTTAATAAACAGTCTAAAAACAAGAGAAGCATTATCAGTTGATGTTTAGATAGTTTCCAAGTTTACCAATAGCCCAAATCAATTCTCAAATGGGGAGTTAGTTTGTTTATCCATTGTGTGTGTTAGCTGCTAAATAAATGTGTGTTTATACTGTATGTAGTATAAGTAAATAAAGCTGTCTACAGGCATAGTTCATTGTTAGTTCATGGTTACTAATGCATTTCAAAAAAAACAAAAAAAAAATCTGAACCTTTAAAAAAAGTTGTCTTTGAGAATGTCTAAATATATATCCAAATCCACAACTTAATAAAATAAGTATTTATGCCTAAAACTATTAGAGAATTTATAAGCATTGTATATAGAGCTATGTAGGAATCTACTGGCTAAATCATGGAACTGCAGATGTTTTTTTTTTACACTCCCATCAGATGGCACTAATCTGACTTTAAAAAAAAAGGATTTTAAAGGCATTGTCTCTATTTTAACATGAAATACTTCCAGAATTGAAAAGTAATATAAAAATCATATAATGTTTTTATTATTATTTTTAATGGGTGGAAAAACTGATCATAATTATTGCATAAATATTAATTAGTTCCATGAAATCCTCTCAAAATACAAAATAAAAAATATTATGGAACAAAAAAATATTACATTGATTTTACTGAAAATTAAAAAAAAGTTACATTTCACATGTTCGTTCAGTTTTGACCACGAACAACACAAGTGTGTCCCCCACAATACCAGAGGGTTAAAAGGAGCAATTCCTTAAGCTCTGAATGTTCTCTGATTGCAGAAGTTCTTGGTCTTGGCTTTGGTTTTAGACTTTGTCAGTTTGACCTCTAAAATGACCTATAAGTTGAAAATAAAATAGTTATAATAGTAATACTGTTTATCCTGCATTCCCCCCCCCCCTAACTTTATTTAGATTTTCTCCATATGAATAGAATACAGCATACAATTACAGATAACATTGACTGATAACCTATATATTTGGTTAATATACACATACTGTAAGACTGCCATATTCATTGAGTCAAATGTGTGTCATAAGTAAAACTAGATTTCTTTTTGTATTTCTCATAGTCTTCAAAAGGCTGAGTCAGAGACAATGATTTATAAGTCTCTCAGTCGTTCTTGTGTTCTCCAGTCTTGACTGTGACATCTGTAAAAAGGAGAATGAACAGAATGTTTTATGGCTTTATTCACCTCATCTCAATCAAATGATCATGGTTATGAAGTTAAATATATTGTAACCACAATCCAAACTTGGTCCAAACTAAGCAGCAAGAACAGACCACCATTCTGGAAAGAGTCGTAATTCCAAAAACAGAGTCTGAGAACTCGTTTTAGAACAAACAGATTAACAAGATACCAGACCTGGGGCCAGATTTACAATGGCAAAAACAGAACAACACAAAGGGTATAAACAGTACAAATGAAAGGGGTATAAGGCCAAAAAAAAAAACATGTAATGTCTTTCTGTGAATTCATGCTGGCTTTTTTTTTTTTTTTTTTTTTAGCAGCCATTACTTCAGGCTTCCATGTCTCATGATCCTTCAGAAATCATTCTAATATGCTGATTTTTTGCTTAAGAAACATTTCTTATAAAGCAGCGGTGGTGCTGCTTAATTTTTGTGTGGAAACTCTTCAGGTGTCTACTATAATTTTCTTTTTTATTAAATGTATTATGTGTATTCTGAGTCTGTCTAGCCATTTGAAAGCCACCCAGAGAGTGCGTGTTAACAGAAATGATCCAATATGTGGACCATATGGGGCTGTAAACTGATTAGGGGAGCCATGACTGGTGATATCCCTCCCTCTCTCAGTCACTCTTGATAACTATTTGCTATCTTTCTGTTTTTACTCAGAAATTCACCCAGTGGTTGATTTTCATTCCTAACCAACAAGCCGTGGTTTATATGGTTGCAAACAAATTCCAGCAATTTTATGTTTCTCACACAGTTAAATATAGCTTTTTGTTTTGCAGCATTTTTTTAATTAGGATACACAGACAAAAACACCATATTAAATTTCTCACCAAATGTACAGATGGACTTTGAAAAGTTAAATCATTGTTATGCCTCTCAGAGGAAAAATGTATAGACAAACCGTCTTTTTTTCTCAGTGATGTGTTTAAAGTCTAAGAAAAGTCACTTTTACAGTCTGCATTTAATGGACTATAGACTTTAATGTCCAGCTGTAATGGTCATCTAATGTCTTGTCTGAAATTGACTTCAGGAAATTAAAGTCTAAGTGAATGTGTCTGCTGTGGATATTTGTATACATACAGTGCCTTGCAAAACAGTTTGACAGTATCTAAAAATATGCATTATTTAAAAATCTTTAACAGTGTTAGTGTTGAAATTTTATTTTATTTTATTTTTTTCACCATAAACAATGAAATCAAATAATGTGCTTTGTTTGTTTATTTCTCATAAAATCATGAAAGCCACATAGAGGAGTATCCGCAACCGGATAACAAGGTCCAGACAGACTTGATTAGCATGCCTTGTAACACTAGGGGGTCACAGTTTTACAAGTCCATACTACCTATAAAACAACATTTTATGGCCAACAGCTCCTTCATATCAAAAGTTTCAGGGTTAAAAACACAGCATCAGATGTGTTTGTTTATGTACTGTATGTATGCAGAGGATGTGTTCACAGGTGGAATATCTCAACACTGTGAAACTATGTGTAAACATATCATTGCCATCTGCTTCTTAAACACTTACAGGTGCATCTCAGTAAATTAGAATGTTGTGGAAAAGTTCATTTGGTGGAATATCTCAACACTGTGAAACTATGTGTAAAACAAAAACCCACCAATTCACCTCATCTCCACAAATTAGAATACTTCATAAGACCAATTAAAAAAAATAAAAATAAAAAAAGATTCTCTATTAATTGTGATGATTTTGGCTCGCATTTAACCAAAGTGTGGGCAAGGCCATCCCAATTCACCTTCATCATCTCCACATGAATTAGAATACTTCATGCAGAACCAATTAAAAAAAAAATAATGGACATAGAACCAGCAGATGACATTGCACCCCAAATCATCACAGACTGTGGAAACTTAACACTGGACTTCAAGCAACTTGGGCTATGAGCTTCTCCACCCTTCCTCCAGATTGTAGGACCTTGGTTTCCAAATGAAATACAAAACTTGCTCTCATCTGAAAAGAGGACTTTGGACCACTGGGCAACAGTCCAGTTCTTCTTCTCCTTGGCCCAGGTAAGACGCCTCTGACATTATCTGTGGTTCAGGAGTGGCTTAACTAGAGGAATACTACAACTGTAGACAAATTCCTTGACACATCTGTGTGGCTCTTGATGCCTTGACCCCAGCCTCAGTCCATTCCTTGTGAAGTTCACTCAAATTCTTGAATTGATTTTGCTTGACAGTCCTCATAAGGCTGCGGTTCTCTCGGTTGGTTGTGCATGTTTTTCTTCCACACTTTTTCCTTCCACTCAACTTTCTGTTAACATGCTTGGATACAGCACTCTGTGAACAGCCAGCTTCTTGGGCAATGAATGTTTGTGGCTTACCCTCCTTGTGAAGGGTGTCAATGATTGTCTTTTGAACAACTGTAAGATCAGCAGTCTTCCCCATGATTGTGTAGCCTAGTGAACCAAACTGAGTGTTTATTTTGAAGGCTCAGGAAACCTTTGCAGGTGTTTTGAGTTGATTAGCTGATTGGCATGTCACAATATTCTAATTTGTTGAGATGAATTGGTGGGTTTTTGTTAAATGTGAGCCAAAATCATTACAATTAAAAGAACCAAAGACTTAAACTACTTCAGTCTGTGTGCATTGAATTTATTTAATACACAAGTTTAACAATTTGAGTTGAATTACTGAAATAAATGAACTTTTCCACAACATTCTAATTTATTGAGATGCACCTATACATAGACAGACAGACAGACAGACAGATAGCAAAACAGACAGACAGACAGACAGATAGATAGATAGATAGATAGATAGATAGTTAGATAGATAGATAGATAGTGTCACGAGGATGTGGGATGAACTCAAGCGCAGACAGGATGCACTACACACAAGGTTTATTTACTGACAAAAGGAAAAACAAAACCCACGAGGGGGAAAACAACGACTAGGGAAAAGACAAACACTTAACAAGACTCTGACTAGACTGAAAACACACAGTAAAACAAAAAAACTCTTCACTCTGGTTATCACACGACAGCAATACAATCCACAGGTTTGACAATGTGTAACAATGAACCGCACCAGACAGCGAACACAAGGGGATTGAAATAGGGAGACTAATGATAACATAACAGGTGACACAGGTAAAGCAATAATGACAGAACAAGGATAACAAGGGGGCGGGGCAAGGGAACGAGACAACACAAGCACATGACCCAAAGACAAGGCCATGTGCTTGCACACAAAACACGGGTCTGTCATGATCCTGCCTCAAGAGAGAAAAATCAAGGACAAGAGGGCAGAATCATGACAGATAGATAGATAGATAGATAGATAGATAGATAGATAGATAGATAGATAGATAGATAGATAGATAGATAGATAGATAGAAAGACAGACAGACAGATAGTAGGGGTGTAACGATACGCAGATGTCATGGTTTGGTACGTACCTTGGTTCAGGGGTCACGGTTCGATACGATTTCGGTACAACAGGAAAAAAACAACAAATCTACTATGTATATACTATATATCAAATTATAATGTTATAGACCTATAATATCTGCAGTACATATATAAATACGACGATACGAGGAATAACTACTTGAAATATATTTGATTTAGTTAACAGATAAACAAAGGAAAAAACAGTGAGACACGTAATGTAGCCTATATATGCTGAGTTTCAGTTCATTTTTGACCTTCTTAATGTGTTCACAGAAAGGAAACTCAAATGGCAGAAAGCGACATCATATTTGTTTTTTATTTTATTTTACAAAAGCACAATGTTTTGTTTTCATTGTGAGTGTACACAAATAAAAGTAGAAATTTTACAGTGATGCATTATTAATAAGACGATATATATATATTTTTAAGTTGATTCTGCTGGTATAAGGAAACAGTTGAAGTGATCGCGCTACCTTGCACACACACACACACACACACACACACACACAGAAAAACATAGTTCCAGTGTTGTGCCGAATTCGAGAAATCTGTTGCTGCGTCCCAATTCACATACTATCCATCCTAAATAGTATTCGAAAATAGAATTAGTATGTCCCAAATCATTTCTCTCCAACACGGTAGGAAATCATATTAAACGAAATATGGATGATGATAAGATGATTGACAGGGCAGATTAAACAGTGACAGAATGCACTCAACTAAGTAACAGAGCGTCCATTATGTCCCAAAGCTTACCTACTAATTCATCTACATACTTAAAAGTATGTACTTTTTCTTCAAAAAGGAGTACATACTTTTAGGGCATAGTATAAGTAAGCAAATTGGGACGCAGCATGTGACTAGAAACCTATAACCGCAATTAACAGATTACATTCAAAAGCATATAAACACACACACAGTCTTTGTATTACAATCATTTCCTGTGTTTATTTGCCTTTTTTCAGTGAATCACTTTCTGTATTCCTTAATTATAACTCACTTTGGATAAAAGCTTCTGCTAAACAAATAATAGTAAATAATAATAATAAAGCAGACTTGACTTGAATAGCTATGACTTACAACATTCAAAAGTATCAAAGTACGCTTCGTTTTACTGGCCTAATGATTTTAATAATAATTAAAAAAAAAAAAAAATATTGAGAAAACTAAATTAAATCTATGAAAAACACACAGAAAACGGAGAACGTGTATAATAACATTTTTTTCTTTATTGAATCTTCTTGCATGTTCAATCAGCGCATCTTCTCCGCAGCACACAGTCTTCTGGGCGCAGTCACGACAATGTGCACGGGCACCAGGCGCGTTCTCGAGCGAAAATCTACAGAACAGCGACCTCTAGTGACAGACTTCTCGATTTCGGCACAGCACCAGCATGCACTAACAGCATCCACTGACAGCGCAGTTGGAACTTTATCAAAATAAAATAGTGTACCAAACATCAGCGCGCCCGCCTCTGTGTCACCGTTGGAACACGACTGAAGTACAAAGCCTATAATTTATATAATAAATAATAGTTTCACATTTAGATACATCGCAAATATGGAAATATTATGGAATTTTTGGATTTGTAGGGAGGTAGGATACATGAGCACAAAGCTCCATTTCGCAAACAGTTGAGTGTGCAAGTGTTTAAAGTATACTCCTTTGTCAGTGAGAGACTCTTTCAGAATCAGCACATGGTCCTTGTCTAGTGGGCTTTGTTTTTACGTGCGCAACTCATGGAATGCGCTGTTCTTCTGCTGGCGGTTATCAAACAGCGTTGCATTACTGAGGGCTTGAGGGTGAATTACCTCAATTACCTTGTATCGTTACACCCCTAATAGATAGGCTATTGGCAAAAACTAAAACACAATATTATTTTGTAAACTTAACAATACAGGCTAGACTGTGTTGTTGTTATGGAATGTTAACAAACATTTTCATACAGCTTTTGATTTGTTTGAAGTTGAGAAATAAAGACTGTACACAGATTTAACATCCAGATTTATGGGGCATAATTAAACTAATGGTTTACACGTGTATGCTGGTGTACAGATGTTTCTGAACAGCCGCAACATGACCGTGATATTTCCAGTCATAGGGGAAGTTTTAAAATTTTCAGAAATAATTCCAACACATTTTACTCATTTCTGGGGGGGAAGTGGTGGATTTTCCAACATTCTTCGACGCGAATCACAACGATGTCCGATTCGTAAATGAATCATTCTTTGGGTCGGATCTTTTCAGTGTTTACAAAAGTAGTTGAAACATCTCGGTTACGTATGTAACCGATGTTCGATTAGTAGGTGAATAGTTGTTTGGGTGACGTCACCGTATGGGAACACCTTCGGTGTGACGAATGTCTGAAGCCCTATACCATCTCGCCAATCCTATTGGCCAAATAGCGCTTGGCACCGCCCTACGCATGCGTACGCATCGTATACCCGGGCGCCGCGCGCTATTTCGCTCAGATTTCATGAACTGAAGAGAAGAACGCTATCAGGTATGGAACGGCCGGGAGCCGCAGCATCTCGTTCCCTATTCAGTGGAACTGTGGTTACATACGTAACCGAGATGTTCCCTTTCATAGGTCACTTCGATGCTGCGGTGACGTCACCGTATGGGAACCCTATACCATAACGCCTGACGTACCTGATAGCTGGGATCCAAGGAAGCATCTGCTCAAGCGGAGAGAACCCGGGAGCCAGGAGCCGTCCTTACATCCAGACTGTAAAACTTTATAAAAGTGCTCGGTGAGGACCATCCTGCCGCAGCACAGATATCAGCCATAGAAGATCCACTGAGGGCCGCCTGAGAGGAAGCGACTGCTCTAGGTGGAATGAGCTTTGAGTCCTAGAGGCGAGGCGAGACCGCGCGCCTCATAGGCTAAAGATATTGCCTCCACCAACCAATGGGACATGCGTTGCTTTGTGACAGCATGGCCTCTATTCTTATGTCCAAAACAGACAAACAGCTGGTCGGACTCACGCCATGAGGCTGATCGATCGACAGAAGTCTTAAGCGCTCTGACAGGGCAAAGACTTAGATCTTCTGATCCTATCCCAGCAGGGGGTAAAGCCTCCAGGACCGTCTGCTGAAAATGAAAGGGGTTCGAAGCGACTTTAGGGACATAATTAGGCCTCGGTCGCAGCAATACCTTCACAAAGCCTGGTGCAAAATCCATGCACGACGGCGAAACAGAAAGAGCCTGTAAATCCCCAACTCTCTTGAGGGAGGATAAGGCCATAAGAAGAACTGTCTTCAAGGTCAGGATTTTATCCGGTACGGTTTCCAAGGGCTCAAACGGATGTCCTGATAGACCTTGCAGTACAATAGATAAAATCCCATGAGGGAACTCGCACAGGGCGGAAAGGCCTCAGCCGTCGCGCACCTTGTAAAAAGCGAGAGACCAGCGGATGACGGCCCACTGAAGCACCATCCATATATACGTGGTTAGCTGAAATGGCTGCCACATAAACTTTCAAAGTTGCTGGCGTTACACCATCAGAGAAACGGTCTTGAAGGAACTCCAGTACTGAAGCCACTGGGCAGTAAACTGGGTCTATACTACGAAAACCACACCAGGTCGTAAACAGCCTTCCATTTGAAAGCATATAAGCGTCTCGTAGATGCTGCTCTGGAATTCATAATAGTCTCGGAGGTTTCTGCAGAAAGACCGGGACATATTAACTCACTCCGCTCAGAGGCCACGCCCACAGTTTCCACAGATCTGGCCTCGGGTGCCAAATCATCCCTCGTGCTTGCGATAGTAAGTCCTGTCTGAGGGGAATCTCCCATGGAGAGCCCACTATTAGACTGACCAGTTTCCGCAAACCACGGCTGTGTGGGCCACCACGGAGCCACCAGCAGCAGCTGCTCCACTCTGTCCAGCCGTATCCTGGACAACACCGCTGGAATTAAACGAATTGGAGGAAAAGCATACAAGCTGGTCCTGGGCCAATCGTGAGCTAACGCATCCAGGCCTAGGGGCGATGGAGGGCATAGGGAGAACCACAGCGGGCAATGCGTAGTCGTGCTCGACGCGAATAAGTCCACTCTCGCCTCTCCGAATATCTGCCATAAAAGGCTCACCGTCTGTGGGTGTAATCTCCATTTCCCCCTGCTCCAGAGTCTGTCTGGATAGCAGATCCGCTCCGACGTTCAAACGTCCGGGGACATGAACTGCTCGGATCGATGGAGATCTGTTTCCGAGACCAAAGAAGAATACTCCTCGCCAGCCTGCACAGGGGGCGAGAGAGCGTAACCCTCCTTGATGATTCAGGTATGACACAACCGCCATGTTGTCTGACCTGAGTAGTACATGACGGCCGGTCAGCAGATTTGAGAAATACTGGAGAGCTAGAAAAACTGCCAGTAGTTCCAACCTGTTTATGAGCTGGGCGCCCTTGACAAACAGCTCCCCAACCGGTCAAAGACGCGTCCGTCGTGACAGTCTCTCGGGAAGCACAAATCCCCAGCCGAACTCCGGCTAGAAGGAACTCGGTTGACATCCACTGTTTTATTGACATAACACACCGCCGTGTCACCGAAATCGTACGATGCGGAAAACAACGGGGTGAAATGTTCTGACTTTTCGTCCACCACTGAAAAGGGCGCATGTGAAGTAAGCCCAGACGAATTACAGGGGATGCCGCTGCCATCAGACCTAACAGCCTGAGACACAAACTCACCGTCACTGTGCGGCCTACTTTGAAGTGACGCACGCATGACGTGAGAGACTGAACGCGCGCGGGAGAGATAGTCTGGCTGTCATCGCGCGAGAGTCCAAATCTATTCCCAGAAAGGTTATCCGTTGAGAGGGGATTAAAACACTCTTCTGGAAATTCGTGCATAAGCCCAGGCTTCTTAAATGATTCAGCACTAAATCTCGGTGAGAGAGTGCTTGAGTCTGTGATTGAGCTAGCACCAGCCAATCGTCCAAGTAATTCAACACACGAACGCCCTGGAGCCGCAACGGGGCCAGAGCTGCGTCCATGCATTTTGAAAAAGTTCGGGGAGCCAGGGCTAAGCCGAACGGAAGAACACGGTATTGATACGCTTTGCCCTCTAAAGCGAATCTGAGGAACTTCCTGTGTCTCTTGATGATCTGAATATGAAAATATGCATCCTTCAGATCGATCGTGACAAACCAAGTGTTTGGTTGAATCTGAGACAAAATGGACTTTACCGTTAACATCCTGAATTTGCTCGTCCTGAGTGCAAGATTCAAACGGCGTAGATCCAATATGGGTCGCAAACCGCCCCCTTTTTTTGGTACAACAAAATAGCGGCTGTAAAAAACCTGACTCCATCTGAGAGGGGTGTACTTCTTCTATAGCCCCTTTCTTCAGCAGAGCTGTCATTTCTTGCCGCAGCACCGCGACTTCCTCTGGTTTCACAACCGTGGGAAGAATTCCGCGGAAAGGAGGCGGGCCTTTTCGAAACTGAATGGTGTATCCGAGACGAATCGTGCGTAACACCCATTGCGAAATGCCGGGCAAGCGTTCCCACGCGGCCCGAAATAGCGTCAGTGGTTTCAAGGTTTCCGCCTTTTTCAGCGTTTTCATACGCGTTAACATGCCCGAATACGGAAAGCTTGCGGCGTCCGTAAGCCGGGGGAGCGCGTGCGTCAAATCCGCTGCATCTCGTTGTGTATAATCCTGAAGCGTGTCCACGGCAGGAATTAATCCAACAAGATGAACATCGGGCTCTGCCGCTAGCGAAAAAGCGGCGGCTGTATGAGCCGTCATAAACGGGCCGTCTTTGCCAGACCCTTGTAGCGTTCTTCGGATTCTGAAGGCTGAATCGCGCAGAGTGTCTGAGGAAACGCCTGACATGGTTACTCGATCCAATGCTGCTCGAAGCGCCTTTTGCGGCGAGACAGTCAATGTTAGAGCGTGGGGACTGCAGTGAGAGGGTTGGATGCGCGAGAAAACGGTCCAATAGCGCTCTCTAGCGGAGGGCACAGTCCCTGGCAAGCAGCGAAAATATCAGGAGCTGCTATTAGGAGCCCGAGAGCGAGAGGCATTAGCCGTCGAACTCAGGTCTAATCTTTTCCGCTGTCGCTGGCGAGCTGGTGGAATAGCCTTAGGACCCCAGTCCTTACGAGGGGGGCGCCATAGGCGAAGGCGCTCTTCCCGTGAGGCAGCCCGTTGGCGGTTTGAAGAGGGTTGAACGAGAACGAGACCGCGCGCGGGCGCCTGCCGCCGTTCAGTCTCTCTGGGTCTGCGTGGAATCAGCTGGCGGAAAGCGGCTGATTGCTGTTTTCGCTGCCCTAAATTTATCCACCACCGACGTAACTGCCTCTCCAAACAAACCGTCCTTAGAAATGGGCGCGTCCATGAGAAAAGATTTATCCTTTTCTTTGATATCGGTGAGATTCAGCCAAAGGTGGCGCTCGACCGTAATCAAACCAGCCATGGAACGGCCCACTGCCCGAGCAGTATGTTTTGGTAGCGCGTAGCGCCAAATCCGTTGCTCGACGCAGCTCTTTCACAGCCTCGGGTGTGATGCCCTCCCCCTCGTCGAGATCCTTTAAAAGCTCCGCTTGGTAGGCCTGGAGGACCACCATAGAGTGGAGTGATGCGGCCGCCTGGCCAGCAGCCATGTAAGATTTCCCGACGAGGCTAGACGTGACTCGACACGCCTTCGAAGGAAGGAGGGGGCGAGACTTCCATGCCCGTGGCCGAATTAGGCGCCAGATGTTCGGCGAGAGTCTCCTCAACCGGAGGCATCGCTGTATAGCCACGGTTCGCCATATCTGAAATGGTGGCGAAATCCGCAGCCGCAGCGTTCGTGATGCGCGCCGAGTAGGGCTGCTTCCAGGACCTCGAAACCTCCTGGTGGAGGTCCGGGAAAAAAAGGCAGGGGCCTACGGGGCTGCGCGGGGAGCACGACTAGTCAAAAAAACGGTCGTCCAGCTTAGATGAAGGGTTGGGACTCGGCCTTCTCAACCTCCCAGTCCAGTCCCAGCTTACACACCGCACGAGAGACCACATCCAACAGCTCGCTGTAGGAGGGAGAGACGCGCTTCTCCTGTCCGCTAGGAGGGAGAGGGCTGTCCGTATCTGCCACGAAGTCCTCAGACTCCGAAGCCGCGGTGGATAAGACGTCGTCGTCGAACTGCCCACAACCGAAGGAGATAGCATCGTATGCCTCCGGGGTGGGCTGTAAACCCCCGTCCGAGAACACAACGGGTTCGACGAAGGTGGCATCCTGCACTCGGGTAGGGGAGAGCGAGCGATGTGGAGAAAACTCCAGCGCCGCGCTGTCGTCGTAAGTGAGGTCGCACATGTCTCCCCAAGCCATCGCCTCGTGCGGTGCCTCGGCAGCCGCAGAAGCGACACGGCGGGGGTTAGACGCGGGGGCGACCTTGGAAAACACTTCTACCCTCGAGCGCAGTACTTTAAGTCGCAGGCCATCACAGTGGGGACAAGAGGAAAGGCCACTAAGCGCAGACTGCGCGTGATGTAATCCCAAACAGACTACGCACCTTTCGTGAGTGTCTCCCTTAGTGATGAACCTGGTACACGGTTCCTTGCACTTTCGAAAGCTCATCGCGTCCGCGAAGAGGAGTTAACACTGCTCGAGAAAACCGCTATGAACGCGAGATGATTCCAGGGCACAGATGATTCTCTTTCCTGAAGGAAATGAAATCTGAGCGAAATAGCGCGCGGCGCCCGGGTATACGATGCGTACGCATGCGTAGGGCGGTGCCAAGCGCTATTTGGCCAATAGGATTGGCGAGATGGTATAGGGCTTCAGACATTCGTCACACCGAAGGTGTTCCCATACGGTGACGTCACCGCAGCATCGAAGTGACCTATGAAAGGGAACTTTTGTTCATTGTTCACTATTTGTTTAAAGTTGCAGTCAAGATATAAAAACGTTTAGGGTGAACCGTGGATATTACTACATGATGTGGTATTACTGGAACATTTTAGACTAGAACATGTAATATTAGAGGTAGGGGTGTGGAGCGCCACGTAATGAATGAAATAAGAACCACTGAATTGTTTTTTAACCGGTTCTTTGAAATTAACTCTTTTTTTAAGGAACCGATTCGCGGAATGAATCAGACGGCATCCGCTCTGAAAGCAATGACGTGTCGTGACAACATCAGTACACGCCCACCTCATCCGGAAGTACTGCGGGAAGGAGGATTTGTTTTGATGTCATCATAGCAAGTTAAATTGTTGTGTCTTCACGCCTTATTTAAAATTAATAAGTTTGGAAGCTCCCTGAAATCGATATTGTTCAGTCTTCAGAGTTCGAGGTCGGGAAGTTCAACTCAAGAAAGAAACGCAAATCCTCGTAGGAGCTGCTATGATGAAGAACAGGTTAAAATGATTTGCCATATAGCCGTGAAGCTGAACTACAGTTAACAGCCTTTAAACTGCAATTATGGATTGTACAGCGCTTGAACTCGATGCTATTAAATTTGCCAAATCAGCTGTACTGCATGATCAGAAGGGGAAATACAATGAAGCTGTTTTCTTCTATAAGGTGAGATTCTCCTATTCGACATTTAAGGCTAATTGATCTTAAACTTCCTGAAAAGACTTTAAGTTTTTCTTTAATGGAATTATCAGCTTGTTCCATGTTATGGCAATAAAAGCTGCCATTAAACAATTTTCCCATTCAAATAAATTCATATATCAATATACAGTATATTGAATATATTCATATTTTTTTTTGGGTTCTGAACAGGAGGCTGCCCAGGCTCTCATCTATGCAGGCATGGCTGGATCCAAACTAGAGAACATTCAAGACAAAGTAAACGAGTACTTGGACAGAGTACAGACTCTACTCAGTGCCGGTCAGTTTACGTGAACTAATACCAATATGACCTCATCAAAAAGCTGTTTTTATCTATTGACGCTCTGTGTTGTGATTTACACTTTCTTTTAAGTTGATTCTTTAGGGCTGAATGTTTTCTACTGTTCTCTGTGGTCAACAAAAGTGAAACCTCCTCGTTGTTGTAGATGGAAGAACTTATGCTCATATTTTCCACGGCCCAACCTTTAGAAAGCATACATAGGTCATACCTCATTTGAAAGTGGTGTGACTAATGCTGCATTTGGGAATCACAAATGAATGCTGTCAGATTTTCTAGCTCACAGTTAAACGTAATTCTCTTCCTCGTTCTCTTGTGTTATATAATTTGAGAACAGCATTACATTTGAGTTGTCTCCATTAATGTTCTCTCATTAATTACTCACATGTAGGGCATTGCAAAATGCTATGATTTTCTCCCTTGGAACACAAAATATTGTATCGGTTGTTTTTTAACAAACACTGGTTTCAAGCTTCAAAATGGATGCAAAAGGGCCATAAAAGTATAATGAAAGTGACAAGTCATGTGCTGTATTTCAAATATTCTGAAAATATTCTAAATGTCAGCTTTGTGTGAGGAACAGACTAGAGTCAGTGAGCTTAAAACCTTAATTATGATGCCAGAAACACAGAAATCAAGATATAAACTGAAATCAAATTTATTTTCCTCCCTTAATGACTATTTTTTAATTGAATAACTTATTGAATGAGATTCTGGGATCCTCTTTTGGACAATGGAGGAGTCTAAAAGGTTGTGAACCACTGCTTTAAAAAAATGTTCAAAAATTGGACATAATTGAAGCAGATATCAAGATATTCATTAAGAACCTAGGCTAAATATATATTTTTGTCCCACACACTAAGCTATCATATGACTTCAGAAGATTTAGAATATAGTACACAAGTCTTATGGACAACTTTTATTGTGCTATTCCATACTTTTCACAGCTTGCAAGCCTAAGTCTCCATTCATTGTAAATGTGTTAGTTCACTGACTGAATCCCTGTGATTAGTTCAAGCACAGAGCAGTGACCCTCTGAAGAGTAAGCCTCAGCTGGATCTGGAGAGGGCATACTTCCTGGTGACACAGGCTTTTGAAGAGGATGAGAAGGAAAACGCAGATGAGGCCATTGAGCTCTATACACAGGCTGTGGAGTTGTGTATTCAAGCAGTGAGTCGTCACATAAGGGGAAATGTTTTGAGTTGGATTTTACTCTTTTGTTCAAAAGCCTCAAAATGGTCAAAAAACAGTCAATAGAGCAGTGAGTCGTCACATAAGGGGAAATGTTTGTTTTTTTTTTTTTTTTTTGTTTTTTTTTTTTTTTTTTTTTTTTTGTTTTTTTTTTTTTTTTTTTTTTTTGTTTTTTTTTTTTTTTTTTTTTTTTTTTTTTTTTGTGGTTTTTCAAAAGCCTCAAAATGGTCAAAATTTTTTTGATGGGTTTTTTTTTTTTATTTATAAGAAGTTAATGTTTTTATGTTTGAATTGTTAATTAAATTTCGATTTCAAATAAATACTAGTATTTTTTTATTTTCTTTTTATAAAATAATTCTAAAATAATATATCATGGTTCCCACCAAAATATTAGCAACTAACAATTAATAACTATTCAGATTTGTCATCACAGGAATAAATAGCATTTTAAAATAAATTTTTAAATTGTTATATTTCAACATATTGCTGTTTTTTTACTATTTATTCTATCTCTTTCAAAAACATAAAAAAATTGTACTAACCCCAAACTTTTGAACAGTTGTGTCTATAAAGAACTCTATAATTCGATCATAACTATGCATGTGGATTTAGATACTAGCAGCAGTTCTGAAGTAATAGTTGTCAGTCTTTGAAACAGTTTGTGGTGTTAAGTTGGTAGTTTTGGTTTCATATCTCTCACTGCTGGTTATATGGGCTCCTCTGTAACTAGAAACTGAGCCAAGCCCTGTAATCTTTGAACTCTTTCTCTCTCTCAAACAGTCCAGTGAGACATCAGATCAAGCACTACAGGGGAAACTGAAGCAGCTTGCTCGGCAGGCTCTGGACAGGTGCTTCACTTTTTACTCTAATGCTAAAATACTAATACTCAAGTGTATTATAAATAGTTTGTGTGATATACCACATAATCAACAGCAGTATCTACAGCAGTTGTGGCATATTGACGATTACCATAGAATATTATGAGAATCACAACTATCACACATTTGAAAATATAATGATGCACAATCAGTGCAATGCACATTTTACCCATAATCCTTGGTTTTCATCTCCTTTTCCTCTTTCAGGGCAGAGGGACTGAAAGACTCTCTTAGTAAACCAGCAAACCAGGATAAGGCTTCCTCCTCTGAATCCAAAGGCCCTGCTCAGGTGAGGCAGTTCTTTCCGCTGGGCCCAGACTTCTCCCTTCAGGACAAAGCACAGCCGGTCCGAGCAGTGCAGTCCAGTGAGCCGCAAGGTCAACGTTACACAGCGGAGGAGATTGAGGTGCTCAGGTAGGCTCAGCAAACGTGATGTCTAATATTTAATTGTGCATTCTCAGTTCCCCTGTGTGCATTTTTATCACCTGACATCTCACACTCACTACAGTTAATCTTACAAAAGTGCTAATCATTTTATTATAGTGTTGTATTTTATTTTAGTTTAGTTATGCTGTGCATTTATAATGTTGTGATGCCTAAATTGACTTTTCATTTATTTTATTTGGACAAAACATTATATAATTTTATAATATGGGTTTTAATTTATTGGTTATCAGCCACAAGATGAAAAACAATTGTCTCATTGATATCAGCCACAATTGCATTTTTTTTTTAGCATTGTTTCAACATAATGCATGATAGTATAATATTTTGAAAATATATTCTTATTAAATTTTTTCTCTTTTTTTTTTGTGTGTGTTTTTGCAGGAAGACCTCCAAGATAAATGGAATTGAATATGTTCCATTCATGAGTGTTGACCTGAGGGAACGTTTTGCGTTTCCTGTTCCATTCTCGTGAGTAATTTATGTATGAGTGCAATTTGAACAAGTGCAGCTGTTTCACTGACATCCACTGCTTATTTGTACCCTGCAACAGCTGTGTTTGGCTTGGATTTACACTAACTCAAAAGTTTGGAGTCAGTAGGTTTTTGTTTTTTGAAAGAAAGGAACACTTTTATTTTAGCAAAGAGGCATTAAATTGATCAAAAGGGACAGTAAACAAAATGTTCTATTTCAAATAAATGTGGTTAAATGCTTTCTTTTCTTTTCTCTCTTTTTTTTTTTTTACTTTCTATTCACCAAAGAATCCTGAAAGAAAAGCTATCATGCTATCATGGTTTCCACAAAAATAATAAGCAGCACAGCTTAATACATAGATATTAAAAAAGCTGTTGAAAATTCAGCTTTGCCATCACAGGAATACATTACATTTAAAAATATATTAAAATAGAAACCAGTTATTTTCATTTGTAATAATATTTTTCAATAGTACTATGTTTACCATATTTCTGATTGTGAGCATAAGAGACTTCTTTCAAATACATAAAAAAAATCTTACCCATCCTAAACTTTTTAACAGCAGTGTATTTAAGAGCAGTATCATTGTCAAAATATTTGGGTGACATGATTATGTTTATAAATAGGGATAAATGTGGGAAACTAGCTCTGTCGCCAAAGCAGAAAGCTGTATTCTCACGCTGGGTTCGACCTGATGATATCTGCAATAACCCCACCATGATCTACACTGTGTCCAGCTTCAGCATCAAGCAGGTCACGCTTTATGCATCTCTGCTTCTCATTCAAACTTTAGCAGCCAGTAATAGTTTTGAATAGTATTTAAAGCAGTTTTGCCATTCAGAAAGCTCTGTTGTTTGCTCATGTGACTTTAAGCTTATGTAATGTTCTTTTGTTTGTTCATGTTTGCAGACGGTTGTGTCAGACTGTTCTTTTGTTGCCTCATTGGCAATCAGCGCAGCGTATGAGAGACGCTACAACAAAAAATTAATCACAAGGTACAACGGGTGTGCTAGGCCTTACTCTGCACACTAATAGATTGACTCATGTGTAAACCTTGGATTATGAAGATGCTTTTTGGATGCCTCTTGGACTGAATCAGTTTGAGAATGTCAGGTGTCCATTCAGGTGGAATGTAAAAAATTCCTGAACAAGCACCTCTATTTTACTGTAGTTTATATTAATAATAATTATATAACAAGAATTATAGAAGTTAATGGGTGGTTCCCACAATGATAAAATGTTTATTTGCCTGTTTGTATGTAGCATCATCTACCCACAGAACAGGAAAGGAGAGCCAGAGTATAACCCTTGTGGGAAGTACATGGTGAAACTGCACATTAACGGCGTCCCGAGAAAGGTGCTTGACCTCTCTAAGCCCCACCTCCTCAAATAAACTCCATTTTTTTTTCTATTGTCGTCTTCATTGTTTGAAGATGAACAGGTTCAGGATTGTATTGTCATAGTTCAGGTGTGTGTTTCTTTGTCAGGTGATTATTGACGATTTCCTCCCAGTGGATCGCAATGGTGAGCTGCTTTGCTCCTACTCCAGTAATCGCAATGAACTTTGGGTGTCGCTCATTGAGAAGGCTTACATGAAGGTCATGGGTGGATACGATTTCCCAGGCTCCAATTCTGTGAGTGGCACTTCAGACTCAGATGCTCTTTGTCTGTTTAAGATGTCTGTTTAAGATGTCTCTTTTACAGAAAAATATGGAGGGAAACAGATATTACAATTTTCGTTGATTTTCATGTTATGGCTGAAGGTGAATGGATAAAATAATGGTTAATTATATACTAATTTTTTATCCTAGATTTTTTGATTAAGTTCAGGAGAACAGTGTTTATTTGAAATATAAATCTATTAAAGGGTTAGTTCACCCAAAAATGAGAATTCTGCTATTAATTACTCACCCTCATATCATTCCAAACCTGTATATTATAGCTGTATTTGTGCAAAAAACATATCCTCGTAGCTTCATAAAATTATGGTTGAGCCCCTGATGTCACATGGACTGTTTTAACGATGTCCTTACACCCTTTTTGGGCTTTGAACATTTCTGTCTATGCAGGGTCAGAAAGCTCTCAGATTTCATTAAAAATATCTTAATTTGTGTTCTGAAGATTAACAAAAGTTGGATGGGTTTAGAACGAAATTAGGGTGAGTAATTAATGACAGAATTTTAATTTTTGGGTGGACTATCCCTTTAAATTGTATCTACCCCAAACTTTTGAACAGTAGTGACAGTTTCGTGTTTTCTTGTTGTAGAATATAGATTTGCACGCTCTCACTGGCTGGGTCCCAGAGCGTATCGCTATGCACTCAGACAATCAGTCCTTTAACAAAGATGACACTTTCCGCATGCTTTACCAGAGGTAAGCATACATTCACATTACACACACAATACACTGGTTTGTATTGTTTTCTGACTACCGTAGGTCACATGTTCCTTTAGTTTTGGTAGTTTGTAGCTGCTTCAATACTTTACTGGCATTCTGAGCATAAATAGTTTCTATACATTATTTATGTAACATTATAGTATTTATTAAGATTTTGAATTAGCTTTTATTTTTATATTTTCAGTTTTTATTTAAATTTTACTTAACGTTTTAGTAATTTTTTTTTAATATTTCTATTAAGCTTTAATTTATATTTCTGTTTTAATAATTTTAGTACTTTAGCTTAAGTTTATTTCAGTTAGTTGCAAAGGCAACATTTCTCTCTACTTTTTACAATTTTTTATGTTTATTTTTAAATGTTTATTTTATTTCAGCCTTATTTCATTTGCCATTTTTTTTAAATAGTTTTGTTTTAGTTAACATTAATAATACTGGTATTCTGTTAAACTTTTTGGCAGGTTTCACAGAGGAGATGTTCTCATCACCACGGCGACAGGGGTCATGACTGAGGAGGAGGGGGAGAAGTGGGGTTTAGTGCCCACACATGCATACGCTGTCCTAGACATCAGGGAATACAAGGTGAGACTCTCCACCCCTGATCTGTGTTAAAAATCTTCTGCTTAGTGGAGTCTCGTGACTATAACAACAACAGCATCATCATTATCTCCTGCTTGTTCTCTCAGGGTAAACGCTTCCTCCAGCTGAAGAACCCATGGAGCCATCTCCGGTGGAAAGGGCGATATAGCGAACGTGACGAAAAGAACTGGACACCAGATCTTCTCAAATACCTCAATTTTGACCCCAAAACCGCACAGAAGTTTGACAATGGTAAGTCAGTGCTAAACTAGCAATGACGCATGACAAATATTGCAAAAGAAGGTGTTATTGACCATATTGTGTGATGTTCTTTAGGTGTATTTTGGATCATCTGGGAAGACTTGTGCCAGTATTACGATGTCATCTATTTGAGCTGGAATCCAGCGCTGTTTAAAGAATCCTCATGTATTCACAGGTCTGTCTCATTGTCATTAAATCTATATAATTGTCTGATTATTAGCAGATAATTAGAAAATATACGTGAATTGTGCAATTGTAGCAGCTGGGATGGCAAACAGGGACCGGTGAAAGATGTCTACAGTTTGGCCAATAATCCGCAGTACAAGCTGGAGGTGCAGTGTCCTCAAGGGGGCGCTGCTGTATGGGTCCTACTCACCAGACACATCACTGACAAGGTACTGCAACAGATTACAGTGCAGTGCAGTACAGTCAGATTGAGGGGACACAGTTAAAACTGGTTGCTTAAACCTGTAATTAAGTATGCATAAAGAAAAACATTTTAAATAAGTACATCCAGCAGCCCTTTCTGCTGAATTGGCAGGGCCACACTGCTACTAAGACCTTTGGACCTTTAACATATACTGACAACCACCATAATCACACAAGTGGTAATGAGAAAACCACATGATGAATCATCACATCAAGTAGTTTTTCCATAAGCTGAGATGCTGTTATTTGCATCAAATATAAGCTGTCACACGGAATTCTGGGAATGTCAGAATTCCCAGGTTTTTTTTTTCTTGTCCACAAACTGAGCATTTAACAGTATTTTACTGTAAAATGCATGAAATGTAAAGTTATATCTATTACAGTTTTCCCTTGTATACAGTAGGGGAACATAACTTATTAACATGTTTTTGCTGTAGTATTTTTACAGTTATATTTACAAGCATTTTCACAAGTTCTTACGATTTTCTTACTTTCACATTCACTCTCAAGATGACTTTGCTCAAAACCGGGAGTTTATTACTTTAGTAGTTTACAAAACCAACGGCAAGAAAGTCTATTATCCAGGTAAGTAAGCACATAATTCAAGAAGTCAAATACATTCACTTGTGTATATCTTTATTCTCTATAGCTTCTAATTCATTTGTGTGCTCGGTTCTGATTTTTTCCTAGCTGAACCTCCTCCCTACATTGATGGCATCAGGATCAACAGTCCTCACTACTTAACCAAGATCAAGCTGACTAGTCCTGGAACTCACAACTTCACACTGGTGGTCTCTCAGTATGAGAAACAAAACACCATCAACTACACACTAAGGGTAGGACACAATCAAGTGCGATAGTTTTTATAGTATTTTAATCATATTAACATGAATATGCTCTTTCCAGGTGTACTCTGTATGCAAGTTTAATTTCTCCAAAATCCCAACACCCTTCATCCACACCAAAAGAGTGAGTTCACACCTCTGCTTTCGCTGTTTAAAATCTTCTTAGTGGGTGTTTTTGTTGGAAACTACTTCCAGATGGTTTAACATCTCTCTCTATGTGTAGATAAATGGCCAGTGGAAGGGGGCCAGTGCAGGAGGTTGTGGAAACTACAGAGATACCTTCAGGAACAACCCCATATACCAGTTCAACATGGAGAAAGCAGGCCCTCTGCTAATCGAACTACGTGGTTCGAGGTCAGACTGCTTGTTGTTTTATTTGATTTCACTACATTTCAAAGGTTACAATAGGAGTACTAAAATAATTGTAATAAACTTATATATCCTTTCAAACCTGATCATCAGTATACACTACCATCCAAAAGTTTGGTATCAGTATGATTTTTTATGTTTTTTAAATACAATTCTTCTGCTCAGGGTGCATTTGTTTGATTAAAAATAAAGGGGGGAAAACAGTAATATTGTGAAATATTATTACAATTTAAAATAACAGTTTTCTATTTATTAATATAATTTAAAATATAATTTATTCATGTGATGCAAAGCTGAATTTTCATCATCCATTACTCAAGTCTTCAGTGTCACATGATCCTTCAGAAATCATTCTGATTTATTAACAATATGCTGATTTATTATCAATGTTGAAAACAGCTTTTGCTGCTTATTATGTTTTTAGAAACCGTGATCCATTTTTAGGATTTTAGGATTTAGGATGTTTTAGTAAAACAAAAAAAACATAATTTATTCAAAATAGAAATATTTTCTAACAATATAAGTCTTTACCATGAATTTTTATTAATTTAACACATCCTTGCTGAAAAAAAAAAAAAAAAAAAAAAATATATATATATATATATATATACTATATATATATATATATATATATATATAAATTACTGACCCCAAAAATTTGAACAGTAGTGTATATTATAAAAAAAAAACTTTTTAAAATAAATACTGTTCTTTTTTACTTTTTATTCATCAAAGAATTCTGAAAAAACTGTCAAAAATTGATAAAAATCAGCATATTAGAATTATTTCTGAAGGATAATGTGACAATGAAGACTGGGGTAATGATGCTAAAAATTCAGCTTTGCATCACAGGAATAAATTATGTTTTAAAGTATATTAAAATAGTAAACCATTATTTTAAATTGCAGTAATATTTCATAATATTACTGTTTTTTAATGTATTTTTGATCAAATAATTGCAACTTTGATAAGCATGAGAGACTTATTTAAAAAAACATTAAAAATCGTTCTGATCCCAAACTTTTGAATGGTAGTGTATAATCTTAATATAAGTGTAATTTGAAGGATTTTTGGTTTTATTTTGTATAGAGTATGTTAACCTTAAGCAATCATATAGAGTTTTGCATGTGTTTCGGATTTCATGGGCTGTTGGATTTCCCTTGACATCAGAAATAATGTGGGCAGGGCCGTCCTGTGCCACTACTCCATTGCGGAAGAAACACCTACACACTTTCAGATCCCTTCTGTCTTTCTCTCTCTCTCTCTCTCTCTCTCTCTCTCTCTCTCTCTCTCTCTCTTTTCACTATAGAGTGTGAGGATGTGTGATGTAGCGTGATGCCTGTGAATATAAATGAGTTTGGTTTTCTCTCTGCAGGCAGTACAGCGTGGGCTTTGAGGTGGTGACCGTTTCTACTGCAGGGGATTCTGGATCATCAGGCTCTCAAAAGAGAGGGAGCGGAGATTACCGGTAAAGAAGTACTCTCTTTGTGATGAAGATAACTAGATAGAAGGAGAAGGTTTTATTGCTTTAAAGAAAATCATAGTGTCAGAAACCCTGTGTCGACTTCCGTTCTTCCATATGAGACACATTGGCTGTGTTTGGGATGCTAGTTTACTGCTTATTGCATACTGCAAAGTATACAGTAAAAACACTTAAATACTGCCTACTACAGTATGCTTTTAAAAATTATTACGTGAAGTGCATAATGATTTCATACTGTTGCGTAATGCCCAATCAGTAGTTCGCTAAATGTCATAACACAACCTCAGTGTTTAATTCAGTTATTATCACATAGTTACCTGTAACATAAAATTATTATTTTTTTTTTAATCAGTTTTTTTTTGTAAATTTTTTTCTTTTTTTATTATAATTTTTTTTATTAATTATTATTGAAGAAGTAAAAAAAAAAAATGTGGCTGATATAACTTAAGATTCATTTAGTTGATCAAAAATACATTAAAAACAGCAAAATATTATTGTCATTTAAAATAAGAGTTTTTTATTTTATTATATTTTTAAAAAGTTATTTATTCCTTTGATGGCAAAGCTGAATTTACAGCAGCCATTACTCCATTCTTAAGTGTCATATGATCCTTCATAAATAATTCTGTTATGCTGATTTGAGGATTCTTTGCTGAATAGAAAGTTTTAAAAACATTTTATATTGTAGTTTATATTGTAACAATATAAAAGTCTTTAAATGCATCCTTGCTCTATGAAAAGTATTTTGCCTTTCCAAAAAATAAATGAATAAATCTTACTGGCCCCAAACTTTTTAACAGTTGTGTATTTATTTGCCCAGACCCATATAAGTCTCTAAAAATAGCAAAGTAATATGGTAGCATCAGTATGCTATTCTGAATACAACCTTGTGTATTTTATTTTGGTTTACCAACAGTCAGCTGGCCTGTGTTCCACTTTAGTATAAGCATGCAAATGCTTGAAACGCACAGCCTGGTCTCACAAAGAAATCTAGGTCAGGGATAGTTGATCATCTATAAAGTAGTCATATGCCTGCATAATATGTTTGAGAAAAATATATTTCATGTTTTGTCTCGTCCTGAAAGCAGTAGCACGGTTGTTATCGTTGTTGATGGTCTGCAATAGTCCAAAGTTTTAGCATGTGTAGAATTTAAATTTGATTTCTTTATCCTCAGATGCGGTTTCTGTTATATGGAGGTCGAGAACTTGCCTGCCGGGATTTACAATGTCATCCCTTCTACCTTCCTGCCCAAACAGGAAGGCCCGTTCTTCCTGGACTTCAGCAGTGCCACTCCACTGCGGGTTTCTCAGCTGCAATAACAATCCCAGATCATCGGCCCACCGAATTTTTTCCGCAGTTTTGAGACACTGAAGATGCTCTAGACAGTGCTTATTGCTTAAAGCATGGATACGTTCATTTACCAAAATAAATAAGCACCACCTACTGATGGTACCTGACATAGTGCCATATTTGTCATGTTAGCGTGTGATAGATAGTGTACGACTGCTCTGACGTTGCAGTGCCATGCTTGAGGAAGTGTGTTCAATCAGCCAAAAACACACTCCTTTGCATTCAAAGACGACAGTGTGTGTGTACACTTGACCTGAAATGACTGTTTTTCACTCAGGAGACTGCAATAAAACAGGGATGTATATTAATGATGTCTGATGATCGATCAGAGGGATCTATTTCTGTGTGTCTCCATACCAAGGGCTCTTCCTCTGGTCTGTTCGCTGATCTCCAGGTAGAAAGACCTCCAAGCTGCAGGGCTTCTCTCTTCAGCAGGCACACAATGAGTGCACTTTTATCCAAAAAACAAAACAAAAAAGAGATACGCATCTATCTAAAGCATTGTTGTTGTTGTTGTTTTATCCCCATTATGTGCATCAAATGTCAGTTTGCTCAGTTTGAGTCACTATCTAGCAGCACAACAGAGTACTGTATGTTTACAGAACATAATGACAATGACCTAATGGTCGTACATCATAAACTTTTGACTGAATGTGATGTTCTGTAATGGGGATTGCTTAAAACTGATTTTCATTCATCTGCTCTGATGTATTTATTTGCAGATTAAAATTAAGGTGTACATGTTATCAGACAGTACCACATTTTTTACCCCAGTAACTCTTTTACAATAAGGTTTTATTAGATAACATAAACAATGAATATTATCATTACTTCTTTCAGTATTTATTGTTTTTAGTTGATTTCCAGATTTACATTTATCCATTTGACAGGTGCTTGGTTTATATTTTGGCTGTTTGTGTATTCACTTTTTTTTTTTTTTTTTTTTTTTTTTTAATTAATACTTATTTTCAGCAAGGATGCATTCAGTTTATCAAAAGTTAGAGTAAAGATATTTATAATGTTACAAAAGTTTTCTATTTCAAATAAATGCCGTATTTTAAACTGAAGACTGGAATAATGGCTGCTGAAAATTCAGCTTTGCCATCTAAGAATAAATTACATTTTACAATGTATTAAATAAATGAATCAATTCAGGTAACATTTTATTTCAGTCTGAGAACAATTACGTTACACGAGCTTTGTAAACAACAAAAGACCAAGTTCAACGCCATTAATCACTTAAACACTGCTACAAGGTTTCTTACCTCACAATCAGTTCTCAAAACAACAAAAACCAAAGAGCCAACAAGACAAACGGGAGAAGAACGTTTGCAAGGCGAAAAAAAGAACGCAAAGAAAAACAGATGAGACACAAAGTCACAAAAAAACACCACACAGCTTACTGACTAGACCAGAAGCTGTGCCATCTGTCTCGAAATCAGTGGCTACTGCACGCAGAAGCTGGATGGAGCATTCAGTAATTGTCCTCTTCATCAGTGCAGCAAGTCCCCCACTGGGATCTAATCATCAGTGCAAGCACAGTAGATCCAGCTTTTTATGCTACTTTCTGAATCATTGTCTTCCACAAAAACATTGTGAATCGAAATCTATTGCTCTTTTTCTATTTATATTGAAAACAATGTTTGTTCTTTACATAGAGACAGCATTGAGCGGCATGCAGTGGATTTGGCTTGTGGAGGAAGGTGATAGTGACCAGTATGGATCAGCCTGTAGCTCCTGCAGGTCCCTGGATGACACTGAGGTGGTGACCTGTGATGCAGGTAGTTTGCGTCACTTCCTTGTGAGTCACTGTTACAGCGCAGAAGTTCCTCTTAAGATTTGGAGTCCTTTTTGAAGATGGAAGTCTTCATGAAAGACACGCAGGTGAGTCTGTTGAGCACCAGGCTGAAGCGAGATCATGTGCAGATGTCTTAGATATACAATAACTCAGTAACGGTTGAAACATTATACTGCCACACAAATGACTGTATATTTTCCATTGGCACTGTTACAAAGACATTAAAGACAACCAGTGGCATAAATCTACATCATAACAAATCTCTTATGCATTTTATAAGTAAAAAGACAAGTGCTTCTTAATTGACAAGTGTGCTAACGCCATCTTTAGACTTTCTAGATTTGGAACGTTAATTGTTTTTACCAAGATTACCACTTCTTTTCAAAGCTTAATTCAGTTCTTTGCCCCTCCAGTGGCAGATTTGTCTCCTCGGCACATTGCTTTTCTCACACCCGTGAGATCGAGTGAAAGTTCAGTCTGAAAGTTGGCGGAACATTCTAGACAGTGAGAGGAATGGGCTGCAATGACACACTGGTGAAGTGGAGGACGGGTGACTGCCAGTGCCTCTCGCACAAAATGTGGATGAATGTATCAAATACATTGGTGTTGCATGCATTGCAGTCACATCCCATCCAGCAGGATTGTGGCTGGGGAGGGTTGCTGAGCCAGACCCAAGGGGGCTCGGGCAATGGTTTTTCTGCTTTCATTTCGGCTAAGTTTTAGAGACAGCAGGCGAAAACGGCTATCCAGGCCAAAGGTTGTTTTGGTGTTGCTGATGCTGTTGTTGTTTTTGAGAACGTTGTCCAGTAAGGCCTCGGCCCCTTCTGCTCGGTCACCTTTACGCAAAGATAAAACCAGTTATCCACATTAATTAAGGAGCAAAATAGAAAATAAATAAATAAAAATAATAGTAAAGATAATAATAATTATTAATTAATTTATTAAGTTATATTATACATTTAAATTCTATATACACTATTAATTGTATAATCTCAATATTAATTAAAACACATTTTAGAAATTTTAATTACATTTTTTAATTATAGTAATTGTTACTGTATTATAGAATGGTATAATACAATGTTACAATAAAATTGTTTTTGTATTATAATATTTTACAATGCAATATTTTTGATTTGTTTTTTTTTGTGTATTTTTTTATGTTTATTATATTTTTATTTTTTTATTTTTTTTTTTTTTTTATTTTTTAGTTTATTTAGTTATTTTAATATTTTTAATAATTGCATGAAATGCATTCTTTATGTAATATATATTTTTAATAATTGTTTTTAATGTTTTATTTTTGTTATTTGAGGTATTTATATAAATTAATCTGTTAAATGAACAGCCCTCCTTAAAAAAAAAAAAAAATACCAAATAAATGTGTTTGTTGTGCTTTTCACACTAAAACACCACCCAGCTGTCCATCAGTGAGATTAATGTACCCCTCTAGAGAGCACAGGTGCAAGCAGCCAGGAAATCAAGAAAAATGACATCGTCTCACAGGTGAAACAAGAGCAAGCCTTAATACAATCCCTCACGTGCAAGTGCAGCGGTATTTGGGTCCAATCCGTCAACACAAACGGATCTAAGAATATCTCACCTCTCTCTAGGTCACACTCGGGGGAGGAGGCGCCGCTGCATTCGCTGCGTGGCCCGAGGATGGGAGACATCAGGCTAAAATCAGACAAAGAGACAGTGCTAGGCAGGTCTAGACTGCAGGGGCGAGAGGAAGGGGTGGGGGAGGTGGAGGTCGGAGAACCAGAGGAAGAGGAGGATGAGGAGAAAGGACAGAGCAAGTCCAGAGGGCTGTTTGGCACAGAACTGAAGCTACTGTTGGACTGAGTCTCCGAGTCTTCCTCGGACATGGCACTGGTGCTGCAGTTTTCATCCTCGTAGGAGCCAGATGCCACTGTGGAGCTGTGTTTCAGAGTCTTCCTCTCTGAAAGATCAGGCGACAAGGGTGACATGAGTTTTTGATTGAATTGAATGAGGATCTGTGTATCTATATCAGTGTATTTATATATTGTATTATAGACAGATTCTAAATCTTATGTGCTACGTATATAGCTCTGCTTGAAAGAATATTTTAGCACAAGATAACTGGTACTCACTCGAAATTCCATCAGACTCCAATTTGAAGCCAGACAAGTCTTCACCAGTGACACCATCACCCTCTGCCCCTACGCCTCTCTCCCGCGGGCCTATGCCTGAGGAGCGTCTGCGCTCATGGATCTCATCAGAGATCATCTCCAGGTTTCTCAGGGCTGACTTGTATTCCCCTTTAGCCTGTGTCAGCTTGGCCTGGAGATCATCCACATTCTTTTTCAGTTGTAAGAGGTAAGGAAAAAAAAATATTAACCTGACATTGAAAACATTATATGGAAAAAAGGCTATATGAAAATGAATAACTGACAAATACAGGCAAACAGATTAAAAAATATTTAAAAAACATTGAATAAAATGTAAAAAAAAACAACAACAACATTAATACATATTTGAGAAGCAAATTTGCCCAGATTTGTTCTTAATGCAGTGGCAATATTTTCCTAGTTTTAAGCATAAACCTAATGAAATTTTATTAAATATATACTTAAAATGAGATAAAAACTATATGCCAAAAGGGAAGGGAAAAAAAAGATATAGTTTACCCAAAAATGAAAAAACAAGCCAAACAGTTGGAAAAAATACTATGCAATTCAATAACTACCAACACATGTTTGGTTACCAACATTCTGCAAAAATACCTTGTTTTATGTTCAGCAGAAGTAAAAAAGTCATACAGCTTTGGGTACAAAAACTTGAATGAAAGATTTCTGTCTGTCTTTAATTCAACATTCTCAGAAAATAAGTTTTATCTTGTGAAATTTTGTAAATGTTTTAAGAATTAAGGAATTGAGTAAACTATTTTTTTAATAAGATAAGATATTTAGACAGTGGAAAACAAGACAAAATTCCCATACTATTTTCACACTATGTATTTATCATGTATTACTTATAACAAAATTTCCATGAGTCATCTTTAAGTACCTCAAGCTGCAAGTAATATTTTGCCTTCATTTCAAAATAGGGCCTGAAAAGGAGAGAGGGAGAAAAAGTGATTAAAGCTACCGTAAAGACCTATAAATAGCATCATACATATCACCATGGCAACTGTTCACATATGCTGACACATTAGGCAAATACTGCGTGAGAAGATAAGTAGGGTTGAGCTCCCCTGTGATCCTGCCGAGTCACTATCACTGGTGAGAAACCCACCCTCGACTAAAGCTCCCCTCAGATATTATTGGGTTTACCATGAGTCTAGTCTCAAAGCCGCTTGACTCTCAGCATAAACTGACCATGGACAAAAACTACCTACTTGAAATGGAAGATGCTATCAGCTGAAATTGCTAGTAAATAAACTATAACAAAGAAAAACCTACAGTTCCCATAAACGCATAACCTAGCAATTGTGCCATTTTGTGTGCAATATGCATCAGACAGGTTAAACAAAGACTGTTGCAAGCTTAAATGGTTTCACTGAATGCTTGTGTGTTTACAATATTAATCGGTACATACTTAGACTTGTTGATGGTGCGTTTGAGCTTCTTCTCCAGCTGTTTCATATGGCTCATGGAGGCGGTGTATTTAGCAGCGGTCTCCTTGTGCAGTAGCTCACTGCGTGTTTTTATCTGCTCGGCCTCCATCACCTACACACCAAAATATGGATTTTTTTTTGTGTTTTCTGGTACACTTCAATCTATCATCCCACACCTTTGCATCACTCACTCGCTGTGTTGCGTGGTTGAGCATCTCCTGCCATGCAGAGTCAAATTGCCGCTTATCATTCTCCAACAGCCTCTGTTCAGCCAGGGCGATGGTCTCTTTGGCCACCCGCAGTACTTCTGTGGCCCTCTGGAAGTCTTGTGTGGATCTCTGTGCTTCCAGCTGAGTCTGTGGAACAGATAGAGGGCAGGAGCATCAACCATGCGTGTCTGATGTCAAAGACAGCAGCCAGCGCTCCGTTATGATTAAACTTTGAGCAGGACAGCGCTGGCAGATTGTAAACCCCCTGCTCAGAGTACCAGCTGGCTATGCCTAACCACTTCCATCAAAAACACTGCCTGGATAAGAAATCCTTTGCAGCAAATTCTTGATATATGCAAACAATAGTAACCACAATATAAAAATAATCAGGCAGTAAGTAAATAAATAAACACACACACACACACAAACACACACACACGCTATTAGTTATTTATGCTACAATTAACTGCATATATAATTTATGTATTGTTCTAAATACAATAAAAATAGAAATGAAATTATTATATTACATATTAAAAGAAATTAAACACACACACACACACACACACACATACATATATATATGCCATTTTGAACAATAGTAATCAACAATGTGGATAATCTATTAACCAATCGGTGCAAGAGATGGAGTAACTTTACTCATGCACAGAACATCCTGTATGGTGACATATTAAAGCCACCCTTGAACTTCCTTTATGGTGAATTAAAGCCAGCCATGCTAAAGCCGTGCAAACATAATCCTTTACTATTCCTTCACTTTTAAACTTTAATCTCCAAGTTACTCCCACTGACAGAAAAGCCTGCGGAAATCTCTTACCGATTCAGCCTACTTAGCCAAACAAAACTGTTGGAAATAAGTTTTTCAGCCAACCAATGGCAAGGAGGCAGTTTTACACTTTGAAGTGATTTACAGTGTAGAGAGATCATGTAATTCAACTCAACTTAGAGAAAATCATAATGTAATTCATACAAGGTTGATGTTCTGCATTTAAATGGAATATTACTATGACATCTATCCATCCATCCATCTTTCCAACCATACATATTTAGACATAAAACATCATGGTGCTATTTGAAACCAAAATTAAACTGATTCTATTGGAAGAGATCAGCAAGAATATTCTACCTAACATTTTGTTTTATTGTTTTAAGATGAAAGTCATACAGGCTAGTCATAGCAAATAGGGTGATGTTCATGATAAAACAAAGTTTGGATATGTCTGAGATTCAGTTCTATACTATAAGACCTTGAATGCTATAAGACAGAAAACAGAATATGTACAGTATCAAACACTGTAAATGGCAGTTCCACAGATATGCAGTAATCCCAGGGATAATCCTCCACCTTTCCTCCAATCTGTCCTATCATTGTCTTTCATTCATTTGAGACAGCTCAATCCATTTACTTTTTGTTCCCTCTTCATCCATCCCTTCTTCACTCATACACATGCTATTTTTAGCTCAGGCTTCAAAGTTGATGTGAAACTGCCGCATTGCCATGCTGACAGCAGGAGATCGCTGCAGACGGCAGGACAGACCTCCAATCCAATCAATAAAGGACACAGACGGATGGAAGGGCTGGTGGGGCAAGTTGTGTCCCATTTAAGCGACATAAAACATAAGACAATGCTCGAGCTATATGACTTTAAAAATGTCCAGTACACTGTAAAGAATTAAGCAGACGTCAAAGCTTTGGAAGTTTTCATGTTCATGCAGTGGTATATTTTTAAAAATATTCATTAAAATTATAGTTAAAGGTACTCTGAAGTCAAAAATTATTTCCTGAGGAGTACCGTGTTAATATTAATTGCTTCAAATCAGTTCCACTGCACAGTGAGGCATTGAAATTAATTAAATCTAACATTTAACAAGCGGCGCAAAAATGATTTTATTGAATTTTTTTTAAATGTGATTTCAGTTCAGCTGACTTTTACACAGAGAAGCTGATTATCAATTTTACTGCAATCAAACGGGCAGAAAATGTACTTCTGTTTATAAAAAAGTCTTATTAAATCAAGGCTTTGTCCTCTTTCAAACCCCTGATTTTATTGACTCCAGCTTCAACCACATTCTGACCAAAAATAATGCAGAGGCAATCTCAAAATGAGATGTTTTGGGTCAAGGGTGACCCAGTTGATATGCTGTTTTGATGTTCGTAACCAGTTGTCCTGGTTCTTACATAAAACTTAAAAGGCATTTGTGATGCTTTTATGCATCTCATTTCACATGGCATAAAAACAAGGCCATTGTGACACTTTCTGACCTGGAGATCATCCTACTGAAGACTAATGCTTTTATTGCTTCAATGCACACCGGACTGGGACTTTGAGCTAAAACGTGAGACTTCGAAGTTTATCTTATCAAATGTTTCTGCAGTAGAAAATAAACCTTGGACTGAATTAGGGCTGAAAATACATTAAGATTTCCCATAAAATGAACCCCCAAATTCTTTGTCATCAAGGAATCAGGTATAGCTTAATGCTGTGATAAATATAGACATTCAGAACCAACTTATTGTTTAAAGATTATTGACTGAAGGCGGAAGGCAGCAGAGAGGTTTTGACTCATAAACTGATTGCCATAAATCTTCTTTGGTGTCATGTGGTCACTATTATAACAGTTCACCACCAAAAAAAGCATACATGCATTCCAATTCCCGATTCCCAATTCCCCAGCAGAGGTTATGAGGACTCCTGCAAGTGGACACGATTTTCACCCTCATTCGTCGGAGTATTCTCGTTTATTAACTTCCTGCCAACACATATGTCATGTGAGGATGGATACAGGAAAAACAAATCAATCAATCAATCTGAAAAGAGTGGGAAAGATGATAGGTAGCCACGGATGAGATGAAGGCATTTACAACCATCCCTCCTGACTTACAGCCAAACATTGCAGATTATCATCAGAGGAGTTTCATTGCACTGCCTCAATATGACTCAATGTTTGACTGCCAAAAATGATGTAATAAAGCAGACTTACAGATTTTCCTCACATAACATAGAACTGAATCTTGAAAAGCTGGTTTCAACAGTGCAGAGTGATTAAATCTTAGAGTTCAAAGAAGGACTGAACCATCCAAGAAAGGCTCATTGTAGTTAGTAGGTGAATTAAAGGTCTAGTTTAACCCTATTTGATGCTGTATAAAGATTTAAGAACATTAGGGGAAGGAAGGATACTAGCAATGCTAGTATTGAGATATTATATATATATATATATATATATATATATATATATATATATATATATATATATATATATATATATATATATATATATATATATATATATAATCTCCGTGCTGTGAAACGATTAATCGCATCCAAAATAAAAGTTTTTGTTTGCATAATGTACACAAACATATATTTATTATATTTTGAAAATATTTACTACATTTATATTATTAAATATATATTTATAAATTATATTATATAAACATAACATTTTTCTGAAATATATACATGCATGTGCGTGTACTTAGATAACTACATAGAACCAGGAAAAACATAAACATAATACTGGCATTAAGAATACACAAGGTCACATTTAGGGCATCTGAGCTACTCATAAAGTGAAGGAATTTATATTTAAACTATCTGCTGCAGTGGCACTCTAAAGAGAGTTGGATGACACTCGCACATAGCTGCAGGTGTTTTAGCTGTGCCGCCCATCTGAGCAATGCCCAGTTCTCAAGCTGAAGTGCTGAGTGAGACCATTGAAATCATTATTGGATATGACAAATCGGCAGCATAAAGGTCCTTCCCTGTGTTTAAGTGCACTCTGAGGACACATCACAGAAAAAGAATCTCCCTGGCTCTTCTAAAACAAAAGTGTTCAGTGTTATATGTAGACAGAGTCTAATTTTTTACAGTATAACCATTGGTACTAATTTACACACTCTACATTGTTGTTATATAATGATGAGCCAAACATAAGGATAGCAAATCATTATGTAAGTTATTTACATACAGAAGTCTCAAAAGTACAAGAGCAAAAGTTTTAATTTAATTAAAATAAAATGTATTTATTTAAATAAATTAATACTTCTATTCAGCAAGGATGCATTCAATTAAGTGTTGTAAAGGGTTTTTTTTTTTTTTTTTTCAATAAATGCAGTTCATCTTTCTATTCATTAGACTCCTGAAAAATTATATATAATGGTTTCCACAAAACATTAAGCAGCACAACTTGAGTACTGGACTGGAGTAATGGTTGCTAAAAAAATTAGCATTGCCACCACAGAAATAAATTAAATTTGAAAATTAAAATTTAAAATTAGTTAAAACTGTAATTTTTCTTCTTCAATATTACAATTTTTACTGTAATCAACTTAATGCATCCTTTGTAAGCAAAATATTTCATAATTCATAAACTTTTCTCACAAACCCAGTAGTGGAAATGTCCAAGACAACATTAGGCCCCATTGACTTTTATTATACAGACAAAAAAAAAAAAAAATTATATTGTGTTCTGCAGAAGAAGGAAGTCATACAGGTTTGGAACAACATAAGTGTGAATTAATTCCTTTAATACTATCAAAATACTAAATCACGCAACTTCAAAAATGTTATTTAGTATTCACCTTTGTAAAAAGGTTTCAAGGCTCTTGAATAATAATGCTAAAGTCTTCACAAATCCATCGTAGTAAAAATCATGTTACAAGCATACTGGAAGAGCATTACATGGAAGCTGAAAAACTGATGTATATACGAGTGTATACGAGAAGGAATATGTGTTTGCATTATTTAGAAGAGCTCTTAATGAGAAATGTGTTCTGAAATATTCATATGAGAACAGCGCTGAAAAATCTTTCAACCTTGAATCAACAGACCAGCCATACAAGGTGATGGAATCAGTGATGAGGTATAATGAATGCAGGAAACCGTAACATCTAAACTCAAGAGATACTGACAGCTTTAACTGCAGATGCCCTGTGATCCATGCAATTTTTTTTAAGTACTCTGATGGACCCTTGACAGTTGTAAGAGTGTATACTAGACTTTAGGGTGGGCCAATCTAAACACATCAAAAGCACAGATAGGAAATGGTAAAATATCCTCATCTCAAGCTCTCAAGCTGATGAACAAGCTGTTTAAACCTCTGAGGTTTTAAATTCTAAAAATTTTACAGTACATTTACATGGTTACCTTTAATTGGCTACTAAAAAAATGAGACCATGCTTTTTATTCAGGGAATCAGTGGAATGTTTTAGATCTACAGTACACTGTAGTCTAAAACAGCCACCCGTTACTCTGAATATAGCACAGTAACATCTGAAAAAAGGAAGTGATAAATCAAGAACAAGTTTAGAAGAAAAAGAATTAGCTCTAAATATGGTATCATTTGAATTGGGGGGGATTTCCACTGATGTTTCTGGTCATACATGGTTATTGGAAATATTTTTATAAATATACTAGAGGAAATTTAAGGGGAGATGGTCAGTGAGAGACTGTGTAGGGGTGGGGGAAAGAAAAAGAGAGAGACATGAGACTGATCATGCAGAGTATAGACAAGACTGACATCTATTTTATACATATGAAAACCCATAAAATCACATCAGGAGAATTTTGAGGCTTTTAGTCCATGTTTTTTTCAGCTTTCTGGCCATCTTTATAATTTAGCGTTTAAATGTTAGTCTTGCTTCTCGCTAAGAGGCAACTGGTGTATCAAATTAGAATAACCTGTCAGCTATATGTGCTATAAAAGCACATCCTTCAACAGAACAAAGACAGTTTAAACCAGTTTAAATGAATTATCACCACATTTTTCATAATAAAGGACCTTGACAACCCAGACAGGATTGTTTCCATAAAAACACTGCAGTTTGTCCCTGAGGAAAACAATAACTTCTAAGGACACATCGCTCTCTTTCACCACCAAGGAAACTGCCAAAAAAAAATAAAAAATCCAGTGCTTTGTCAGTGAAATTAAATAGGCCATTTATAATTCTTCCTTCATGGAGTGAAAAACACAACACTCTAAACTACCTTGCCCTAGTTTCAGAGTGGGTCAGCGCTCCTGTTGTAACTGATTCAGTCAATTAAAGTTCACTAAGTGTTGTATAAAAATCTGAGGAACTCTGCTTTTATAAGGAAGTCAAGGCAAATGTGACATTTTACACCCCTTTCTTCAACACTCCAGCTGCAAAGGCACTAACCGAGATAAACTGATAATCTGCTTTTAAAATAGCACAGGCTGTAGAAAAAAAAAAGAAAAAGAGAGAAATGAGATTTGAGCATTTAAACTCTCTCGCACTCTCTCTCAGCAAAGTGTTTTGTGCCCCGCTGAACGAAGCCAACCACCTGTGACAAATCTAGAGTTAATGCTCCTGTGCCATCCAGCTTATAGCAGATAACAAGATGATAGCACAGCAATCTCCAGAGAGGGATAAAAGAAAACACACCACAGACAAAATGGTGGCGTGCCAACTAAAAACAGACGTTGTGTGGGTGAAGTTGGCTTTAGGAAGATGATATTGGGTTCTTGTTTTGATTTTCTTGGCCTCACCTGCCGTGCCACCCGCCGGGCCTCCCAGTAGGGTTTTGATTCCTCCACCGCTTTCCCAATCTTCTTCACCAGCTCGTCTAACTTTAGAGTGGCTTCCACCAGCACAGAGCGAAACTTTTGCCTGGCATCCTAGAGACGGACCAAATATAAACAATCAACTGTTTATGTTCAGGGATATACAATATATCGGTACCATATCGGTTACCAGCTAATATTAGATTTATCATATCTGTTGATATTGATTATATAATTGTGCATGTTAATTTTCCCTATTTTTACAATTAGGTTACATCATCTAATGCCCACTTAAAGTTAATCATTGAGAACATAAATAATTTAGTAATAACCAAATTTTAATATCCATTTTTCATACTGTACTATTATAATGTTGTGATAAATAAATTAATTTGTTGAATTTGTAGCACTTAAATGTAATTAAAAAAATATTTAAATTATTTTAATATATCATTTTAATATTGGCCATAATATACAAATAATCATCAGCTTATTGGTATCAGCCAGAATTATAATTTTTAATGTTGTGATGAGTTGAGATGGCACAAGCAAACTTTATATAATGTACCATACTGATTTATGAAATCAGTTGAGTTATTGGTGACACAAGGGATGTTATGCAACTACATACAGTACATATTAAACTGTAAGAATTACACAGTGAAGATGTTTTTCAGACACTTGATGGCCTTGGAAGTCTGGAAAATTTTCAATTTGTCATGGCATTCGGGTCAACTGCTTTGCACATAAAAAAGGGCTATACATAAAAAGAGAGTAAAAACTGTTTACTTGTAATCTGATTTGCAAGAAGATCTGTGAAGATGTCTAAACCACACAGAAAATACGCATTTCACTTGCGTTGTAAACAAGCTTATTCATAAAGGTATTTAAATCATTATTTTATATTTATTGCCCAAGGCAAAGTAATGAGATTAAACTCCGTTCGTCAAAACACAGATTGATTATTTGTAAAGGGCAAACATTCCAGGAAAAATAAATCACCAAGAGTTAAAGCTTTGAAGTGCAACATGGTCACTGACACAAAAGGAACATTAATTTGGATGACAGCCAAATAGCTCAATTATGGGATTCTCAGAACAGTGAGAAGGGTTGTATTCATGAAACTCTGCATAAGCAGAGTTAAATATTTCTACAGCATGAACTACCGTCATTTCCTAACTGTTGTGCGTGTGTAAAACAACCTAGAAGCTTACCTTGATGTCTTAAGATGGTTAGAGAAATATTGGGTTATAAAGACTGTCTATAAAACCTCAGGATCCCTCGTCTTCCCTCACTAAATTTCACATACAGTTAACATATACCCTACTTTATTCATTTCATCTACAGGAAGCAACTTGCTCATATGTTCAGTGTGGAAGACTGTGTTTTAATATGAAGGACACAATAAGAATCCTATTTAGGTCAAGTAAACAAAGCTGGACTGCCAGAGAAATCAGCAAACAGTTGAGTATTTCTCCTTCTGCCTCTCTTTTTGACTCACAATCAGACCACCGACTAGTTAGGTCATTTTATTAAATTACTATATTAGGACATGCCCAAACAATGAACTCAGTGGCATCGGGACAATTCAGTGCGACCAAAGTGACCACATGACTGAGCCTGAACAGCTGAGTGTTTTTGTCTTAACATGTCCTTGTTTACTGCGTGCAGACAGGGTCTAAAAATGCTCTCCATTGGAAAAACATAAAAGATATGAAAGCAAAATAACAACACATCATATTCCTCATTACTTTATTTTAAAATTAAAGCTTTAAAAAAAAAATGTAAGTTTAATTTTTACTCTTGTGTGAAGTGCAAAATTACTGGATACAAGTTCCAGTCACTTATGGTGCTCAGAAAACACTAGATCTATTGCATAATCCAGACATTATAACACATTCTGTACCGTGGTTCAAAATTTAAATGTAAAATAGGTGACAGATTAACAATTTACCATCTGATACTTATTTTTTATTTTTTTTTTAAACTTGAATATGGCATTTTCCTATTAGAACAAGATTAAACTGACAAAACTATTTTAAGAAAAAAATAAAAACAAACTTTTGTATATAGGATTGTGAAGTCATACCTCAAGCTCAGTTTCACATCTGTTGATGTCATCTGTGGACTGATTTAGCTTCTCAAGCTCTCCCTATAAAGAAAACTCAAAGAGTCAAAAATCTGAAATGGAGACATATTCCACGGAGGAATTCATTTCTATTTTTCATAGACTGCAGTAGCACAAAAAAAAAGAAAGAAAGAAAGAAAGAAAGAAAGAAAGAAAGAAAGAAAGAAGTGGGTTAATGCTACATATGAATATATTTTGATACGGGGGGACCTGTGGAAAACTCCAAAGCAGCAGGGCTCTAAAAGACGACAATTGATGCAGTGTTGCCATGTCTGCTTATTACAATCAGCTATCCAAATAATAAAGCCGCTAAATGGACAGTCTCCAGTTGGGTTTTATTATTATTATTTCTGGAACTGCTAACGTTAGTTCTTAACAACCATAGTAGCATATAGCCTAATGAAGCATGTTCAACCAGCATTTGTTACTAGCTATAGTTTGTTTCGCCATTTCATTCCTGCTTCTCGCCTTTCTCGGTTTTATCCAAATTGTGCAATTTTTTTTATTTTTTTTAGATAGTTTATTCTACAAAGGATTATATCGATTGAATAAGGATATCCTCACTGCCTTTTGTTTGTTTTGTCAGAGCAGGTGGCTAGTTTTTCCACTGAGATCTGGCAACACTGAATTCGGGCACCCGTGCACTGTGCCGCAGACGAGCCGTCAATAAAAAGCAAGTTGCGGAGAATTAATCAATAATTCCCCTCAGGATCAAGGAGCCAATATAGAGATTAACATGCAATATCACCGATCAGCAAACCGTGATATGAAACAACCACCTAAATCAATGTGTAAATGCAACGAGTGTATTTGAAACGAATACGAATAGTATTTGTATTCTACCTGAATTCTCGGGTCCACCTCTTCTTCCTCGGGTGATTCAAATTCTTCATCTGACTTGTTCTCCTTGTCTGAACTGTCCATTTTTTTTTAAATTATTATCTTGCCAAAGAAATTAAAGGAATGCCCTCCTGTGAGGTGAATGCGAAATATATGTGTCCGTTAGAGATTATTACACATGAATCGCCGAGATCATTCCCTCACACTGTCTGGATCCCTCATTTAAAGAGAGAAATGCTGAGATGCACTCGCACAGCTGTGCCGCATGTGAGCCGTGAAGACTGTCTCCGCCCCCTTCGCTTTTGTCTCAGTCTCTCTCAACACTTACAGGCAGTGAATGTCCAATTGTTGACAGTGACAAAAACGCTTTGTCTAAAGAGAGAGCACTGGACTTCCAGTGTTGGACCTGATAACTGTACAGGTGTCATTCCACATAAAATGTTGCCTGCTGTGCCAATATTGAATATGAAAACGAAATATAAAAATGAATAGCTGACGCAAACTTTTCCTATTTGCCTACAGGCGTTATAGCATAAGAAAAAAAATCCATCCTTTAAATTTATTACTTTACAAGATGTGTTGTACCTGCCCAGTCCCTATTTTTCACACTTCTCATTGCTTTACGTATGAAATTCTATTTGACTGAAAAACAAAATATCAACCTATCTGCTATCTATATATATGTATATATTGTATATCTCTATAATAATGAATTAATAAAATGTTTTATTATTTAATAATATTTTTATGTTATTTATTTTTATTAATAAAATATTTTAAACTGTAATGACATTTTCTTAACACAATATTTTAGGTTAGTCAGTTGGGGATCTCAAAATGTTACTTTTATCATGATACTTAAACAACTGATTATTAAAAATTGTATATTTATTGAAATATCAGCAATAAAATCTTATAAGCCCTGCATATCCCGTTGTCAAAAAGCATATAGCTAAATGTGAACCATTTTACTGTTTTAAGGGCAACTGTGTCCCATTAATGAATACAATTTATTAGAAATTGAAGGCCTTAAAGACACTAATCATATTTTCAAAATAAAAGAGGCACTCAATGCATTGGAATGAGCCTTTGGGAAAGTTTTCCAAAAACATTCATCATTATTATCTTCATTATAGCCTATAATCATATCTCTAATTCTAAAATGTTCTCAAAGCATGATTAGATATGCCAGACAGTTTGTTAACCTTCCTAAGATGCAAGACATCAAAATATATCATTAAATGAAGCACAGGATCGTTTGTCTTGTGGTTAAAGGTCAAGTGAACTTCATGTACAGATTTTCAGAGCAATACTTCAAGTCTTGATATAACATGATGTGATATAACACTCTGCACTGCATTTTGTGACATGAAATTAATGTACTGCAAATGCCTATTCTGCACCACAAGAGGGCAGCTTATGATGGTATGCCCCAATTAGATGCCTCCTTTGAGCTAACATATTTCAGCAAATAATTAAAACTACTTGTTAGTTTGCATATATTGAGTGTGTTTTGACCAAGGGATTCGCTTGTTTTGTTTCCTGAAGTCTTTGGCTTCTGGCTCTTGTGTCTGTCCATAGCCTCTTCTGCACTTCTGATCTTACTGAGACAGACAAAAGTGCATTAATAATCTCATTACTCAGTTGCATTACTGATAATATTCATCACGTGGTAGACAGATAAACTGTAGTGTTCTCTTGAAAGATGCACCATCCTCTGCTTACATAAGTTGCTTCAAGTGCAATCCTTTATTCAGTAAACACTGATTTTTTTTTTTTTTTTTTTAACAAGGACCTCAGATCCTGTGTGTCACAACAAAAATTTTTTTGAAAGAACTGCTGAACCACATGTGCTGCTTGGGCCCAGGGCACATTTTATTGGCTCAAAAACATACTTCACTAAAAGTGTTTCTTTGATAGTTTCTAATCTTGTCAAAACTTTTTTGATACACATGAAAATATCCTCCATGAAAAAGTCCACATCCTTAATTCTCTCAGAGATCCCATAAAACATAAGTGCAATCTTTCTTGCTTTAAAAAAAGTAAAACTTTTATAATTTTTTTTAATCTGCAAAAGTACAAGTATGGGGTGTCCTGGCCTTAGAATGACAGAAGGTCAGATAAAAGTATTAGATAACGATAAAACTGTACAGTCAATGTTCTAGACTTTTTCTAGCTCACAAGGCGAAAAACAAAACAAAAGGTATAAACACAAATGTTCACAATGCAAGGCTACATCGTCGCTCGATTACTTGACCTTGCATAGATTTTTCTGCGTAGATTACTAATGTCTGTTTAAAGATGGCGCCTTACACGAACTGAAGGGGCAAATGCGTTCTGCGAGAGCATATGCAAATTAAAGGCGATTACTATATATAATCACAATGGTTTTAAAAAACATTTTCCGATCTACAGTGTTGGGTTTACGGACATGGAGTGTATTTGCAGGCGCGAGGCAGGGCAATACTGTCTTTCCTGCCTTCAAGCAGCCTCAATGCAGCTTTTATGCGAACTGGACGTTAACCAGTATTTGTAAACGTAAGTCTTAATTTTTATTTTTTTTGACATCCGAGCTCTGACTCCACGACTAATAGACAGCTTCAACATGCTGTCTTATATGCACATATTCACAGACATGAGACTGTTATAGCCATTATGATATTGATGGGTCACCTCAACACTTATCCGGTTTTATTTTTAGTTCGCAGACATAATTTAGCATTTTCTCTCACTTTGAGATTGCGTTTTTATTATGTTAGTCCACATGGGTTTCTTATTATGATTGCGTGTTTACAGTTTGTATAGCATAGTTTAATGACGTTTTATGGACAGCGTGTGCTGTTACAGTTTAACCCCTAGGTGGCTCCAAAAGCCAGGCCACTGCTTGTCCTGACCAGAGGTGTAAAAAGTACCTAAAAACCACTTAAGTAAAAGTACAGATACCTCACAGTGAAAATTACTCCATTACAAGTTACAAGTCACCAATTCCAAAGCAACTTGAGTAAAAGTCTTAGAGTATCTGATTTTAACAGTACTTAAGTATTTTACTTGTACTAAATATAGGCTCAAAAATGCACTAGTGAAGAGACATGCCAGTGAAAAACTGTAACGTTGTGGAGAAGCTGGTGAAAAAGGCAGATGCAAGGATCTAGCTGCAGATATTTAATGGAAAAACTAGAACAAACATTAAATCAAAAACCAAAGGGAACAAAATGACTGGCAAACAGACAACATTCGACAACTCACAAGGAGCTAAACAAAAACTAGGGCTATATAGACACACAAGGGGCTAACAAGCTTAACAAGTTAAGACACACCTGGGGAGACTAATCAAGGGGAACCAATGAACAAACAGACTACAAACTGACTACAAACACCACGGGAGACAGGAAGTCCAGGGCAAGGCACAGAGAGCATGAAACAAAAACACGAAAGAGTTGATTTGTGAAGAGAGCAATCACGTTTATTTTCTAAAATCAAAATAAAACTGAACACCTCAAAATTACATTTAAAAAAAAAAAACAATAAAACAATATCCTTCAAAAAGGTCTCTTCAGTATAATTGATAAAAAAAATAATGTTAAGTAAAATTAAAAAGCCGAAGCCTTCTTGCACTGGCTGTGCTGGTTTCGGCCTCATTGCCAGCTGCAGTCATGTCTTCATCTCATTTAAAAAACACCTATGATTCACAAATACTTGTTAAGGAACTCACATTCACATAAAGTAGCCTTGTTGAAACGTTTGGGTCAGTAAGGGCAAAACGCACAAGATGCAGTACTTTCAGTGACCTGTAATAGGCAGTATCACAACTTTTGTAGCAGAAATAAACTGCTGCAGAAAAAGCTAGGTCCATGCAAAATGTAATGTGCAACTGCAACACTCAATTCAAATGTAGTGGAGTAAAGAGAACAGATACACATTAAAAAATGTAGTGAAGTTGAGAGTAAAAGTTGCTAATATCTTTGATACTCAGTACAACTACAAAGTATCCAAAAAGAGACTCAAGTACAGTAACTAATTACATTTACTTCAATACTTTACACCTCTGGTTCTGACTGAATAGGCATCAAATCATCAGTGTTTTGTCATATGACCTAATGTTTTGTCATGTCCACATACTTTTAACCTATAGATCTTATCCTATTTGATCCTATAATAGCTGTCTATTTTCAAATTGTGTCATTCATCATTTGTTTGGAAAAAGCTACATTCGTCAACTCAACTCTGTTACTCATTACCCTTTTTGTTAAAATTATCACTTTTGTATACACTTTGTGGAGATAGCCATATCCAGTTAATTTCTATATCAAATTAAAATATTTTATACCGTTTGGCAATTATTGCAGCACTTAAGTATTTAAAAAAGCAAAGACGTCTAATTCGATGAATGGAGACCAAGCATCAAGTCAACACGGAAGTAGTCTCAGCCTTAGACGCCCACACACTGTTGGCTAAACGTCTGATGCATATGGCACACAAAAGTGGAAACACTTTAGGAGTTTCGAAGTCGTCGTCGGATTGGTTAAATTATACAGGATTTCTGGTAGACGTGCTTGTCGTGTTCTTTAACGTTCTGTCTGGAAACAAAGATGGCGTGATGCCAAACCCCCTTATGAAAAAAGAAAGCCATCTGGCTACGCAAGACTAACATGGAAGTGACTTAAACTGTAATTCGTGAACTGGCTGCTAGAGGCTGGCTGCAAAAGGGAGTCAATCCCATAGACTCCCCATTAGTGATGCGCGGGTCATCTCATAACCCACGGGTCGGGTTGGAGCTGGTAAAGAAATTGGCACATTATTTGCGGGGCGGGCCATTAAAAACAAAATAAAAAAATCCATGTATGTTGTGTGCAATTCCCTATAGCCTATATGAAATATTTGGAATATATATTTTCATATTTTATTAGGTTCTTTGATAAGGCTACAATACGAAAGTCTACGTAGCAACGTAACTTGCGGGATGTCCCCGATGCGTGGGTCGTCTCATAGCCCGCGGACCCCACGGGTCAGGGCGGCGCCGGTAAAGAAATTTTACTTTATTTGCGGGGCGGGCCAAATAATTTCATAAAAGCGGGACCTGCGGGTTGGAAAAAAATCCGACCCATGCATCACTACTCCCCATGTTAAAATGCTCAACTTTACAGCAGAAAAAAAAACATGTTTGCAGCCTGGATCAGAAAATGATTTTGGTCTATATAGCTAATTTTGCCCTTCATGACAACTGTGAAGGGGGTGATATTTTTTTTATCCGTTTAAATTATATTAAGGCTTAAAGTTCTGCATAATTAAGGGGCGTGGCCACTTGAGTGACAGGTGGATTGCTGCTGCTGTTATCACTGTCGCACTAGGTGGGCATGGCTTCAGCAACCAGCTCCTGCCTTTTTGCCCATTTTTGATTATCCAGGAGTGACGCGTGGTGACGCGCTGCCACGATGGCGACGGCCTGCTCTGCACACTTTGAGCTTCAGAAACGCTCTTCAGAAAACTACGGGTGATGTCACGGACACTACGTCCATGTTTTAATACAGTCTATGATGGAGACAGATAAGAGCCATCTGGTGGACATAAATAAAATATTTATTTAAATTATGATTTATTCTTCTCCTTATTTTTTCATTTATCATAAAATTTTATAATTTATGTATTTATGGTGAAAAAAAAAAAAAAAACTTGTAATGCCACTTGATACCTGTATATAGCACCCCCCATCTATATCTATATACAATAGACGGTATACTATATACAGTTTTTATTTTTGTATTTCTTATTAATTTCCTATTGTAGTCATTTTTGACCGAGAAGAACACGAGTGACCATTTTTTAAGACTGTTTAGCCTTTTTTGAATACATTTTTTTGTGTGGGTGTTCTCATAGCAAGAGCCAAAAACATTACCAAGTGTCATACCATTCCAATAAAGTAAAAACATAACTGAAGACCACTAGAGGGTTAAAAAAAAAATTGACAGATACAAGTCAAGGGAAGAAAATCACAAGATGGTTGTCACCTATGTGTGAGTAAGTATCGATATAACTAAGTGTGAGTTATCATCCTAGCAATGTGAGAAAATTAACGATTGTGGGTCTAATTTGATGTTGCAGACTCGTTAGGGGGCTCGTGTACATTTGTTATTTGAGTTATGGTTTGAGTACACAGTACTAAAGTAATAGTATAATAATATTATCATTATCTGCTACTAATGCATCAAGAATGAATTATTTTATGTTTTGGGAAAGCACTGCAGTTATTTGCACTGCACATTTTGGTTTACCTGTAGTACTTGACTCATCCACGTTATTGTTATTCATTCACTAGTCTTTAGTGTACTTATGGGAGTATTGTTTTAGTTTAGTTCTGTACTTGTGTTCTTTGCTGCCTTTTTAGGTAGTTGTTGTTTCAAAAAAAATAACAAGCACTTAACAGTATGTCCTTAGCTAAGCCAGCATGTGTTGTGGAGGATAACAGACAGGTTATGCGGATGATTTCTTATTCAAAGTGACATACTGTACACTTACTACAGGGAAAGTCACTCTGGAGTTAACTGGGGTCACTGCAGAGTGATGGCTTATGAATTATTCTTCTCTTTTTTTGTAATTTGAAACATATGGGTTATTGACCTAGATCTTCAGTCACTGAGCTAGAACACCCCAATTATGAAAATTACAGCAGCACAACTGTTTTTTATCATTTATAATAAAAATAAATGTTTAGGAAAAAAAAAAAGAATAATATCTATTATATGTAAGAAATATTATAATATTTTTTGAAGGATCATGTGACACTGAGGCTGGAGTAGAAATTAAAATTAAAAAAGAAAATATTTGAATAATTTCAAATTGTAATAATGTTTCACAATATTACAATTTTTACTGTATTTTTGATCAAATAAATAGTCTTGGGGAGCATAAAAGCTAGTATGTCATTTAGAAGATGATTTTGTCAAAGCATCTTACAGTATCTTTATTTAAGGGACAGTCCCGCAGAATATTGTGGTGTGTAGCTCTGTGTAGTTTATTTCACTGGAGTTACATCTCTATTTCCCGCGCATGTTTTCTTGTTCTTGGGGCAAAAAATAATGTGTGGGGGGTGGGAATCTGTTGAATTACCAGTTCCCGCAAGACTTATGAACTATGAAGGAGTGGGTTTATACGGTATAGGTTATTTAACACCCTAAAATGTTTATTATGCTGATTCGTGAAACCAGCTTTGAGGATTTTCCCATGCATTGAATTTATAACTCCCTAACATTTTTTTTTCTTATTAATCTGAGTTAACTAGGTCATTGATTTAACCTTTCTTTGAAACATACTAATGGTACAAGTAGTACCATGCTTAACAGAGTATTTCATCATGATAAAATTCTGTCATCATTTACTCACCCTCATGTTGTTGTTCCAAACCTCTATGACTTTCTTTCCTCTGTGGAACATATTTGCTCAGTGTTTTTTTCTCCATACAATGGAAGTCAGCTGTTTGGTTACGCAGAAGATAGTAATTCAGGTCAGGTTTTGAATGATGAGGAAATGATGATTTATTTATTTATTAGACATATTTATTCAGTATTAACATGGCCAATGTACAGTGCACTTTCCTAGGGAAGAAAAAATCTGTTTACACAATATATATATATAATATATATATATATATATATATAATTACACAAAAACCTTATAATAGTGATAAAATACATAATTATGATGACAGTAACCAACATAGTGCCATTAACCAGTGTTAATGTAAGTGACTGGATGAAGTCACATGTAAAGTGTTACAAGTAAAATCCAAAGAAAAGCACATGAAAAGGTTTCCATTACATATTCATATTCATCTTTACTAACAAAACTTGACATGGCATCATTTTATGTGTTGGCTAAATGCATCTCTGGCTGCAATACTATCTTTTAACCATTAGGGGTAAAGAGGGTGTGATCAGCTACAGATACAGTTTACACTATCCCCAAGTTTACTTGCAAACCACTAAAGCTGATAATCTCTAAATAGAGCCCCTGTTTTTCATGGTTAGTCGATAATTGTCTAAAACAGATTTATTATAGGTATTTGAAATTTGAGCAACTGCACTTTTTTTTTTTTTGAAAAGAGGTATCATGGCAGACTTTTTTTTTTTTTTTGAGTGGGTGTGCGGGAAGGATGTGGCCAACCAAATCACCCCAACCCTTGGTGCCACTTTGTCACCACTGACGTGTATTAAATAGTATGAGCTACAGAAGAGAGTCACTACGAGACATTTTGATTATCAAATACACATTAAACACCTCCTTATTAAAGGGTTCTGAATCATTAATAATTAGAATTATTAAAGCAGACATGCACTGATACAGCATACATCAAATAAAAAGAAAGTTCTCCTTGATTCTTGGGGCTTTGGGAATGTAGTTTATTAATTATGCATTTATTTTTTTTTATTAAGCAATTTTAAAGGGCCTCAGGCTATATATATATATATATATATATATATATATATATATATATATATATATATATATATATATATATATATATGTTGACTTTACTGTTTGTTTCAGGTGATGAAATCCTCCTAAACCAACCAGTGAGGCAGTATGCTCGGCCCTCTAGAAAGAAACAAGGTAAGAGAAAAAATTAAATCTCTACACACAGTCAATTTCATAGCCTGGTTGATATCAATTTTTCATAGGACTCCTTGGCTTTTTGCTTTATTTTCTTCCCAGAATTCCCAAGTCAGCTTCAGGACCTGAATCCATCCATGCTGAAGCATGAATATGCATCCGTCCCACTTGCACAGTCGTATGTTCTTGCATCCTTGTGTAAACATTGATTGTATATTTGGAATAAGGAAGTATATGATTTCTTCAGACTTCCTTTATGTGCTTGAATGCAGAACGGTAGCAGTATTATGTCATATCTTTGCAGGGTAGACGATGTGGTGAAGAAACTGCTTACGCTGGAGCTTGCAAATCATGTATGGGTTTTCATTTCCTTGTGATTCTTTATTTAACATTTTCAGAATTTAAAGTAGGGTGGAATAATCTCAGCTGCTGTGCATTTATGGTAGCTTTTTATTTTGTAAGTCACGATTGACTTATAATCACTGTAAAAAGATGTTAAATCATATTTTAATTTAATTATCTTTCATAATGTCTTTCTGTAGAGTGAAAAACTGCGTTTGAAAGAGGAACAACTTATTGCTAAGGTGCGGAGGGATGAGGACGACCGCAACTCAACAGAAGTAAAAGGCAAGTTCTCTTTTTTTCTTTTTTAACAGTTGATAAAGTCACTGTTTTAACCCCACTGGAATCTCAGAACTTGACTCAATCATGTGCAATGTCCTTGTTTGCGTTACAGTGGCGATTTTGACAGCACGCATTCGCAACTTCCAGGAGCACTTGCACAAGCACCCTAAGGTAAACACAACTCTTCAGCAGCATGACTTTTTTGTCGGCCTTTAGTAAAGGTGTCAGAAACTTTTGTTCCCACTCCACTTGATTAGCACCCACAGAGAAACAGGATATCCTGTGCATATGCTCATGTGTTCAGTAGTAATTGAATCATACACTATGGTTAATTTATTTGTTTTAAAGAAATTAATAGTTTTATTCAGCGAGGACACATTAAATTGATAAAAAGTCACAGCAAAGACTAATTTTGTTAAATGCTGTTCTTCTGAACTTTCTATTTATCAAAGAATTCTGAAAAAAAGTGTATCACAGTTTCCATCAAAATATTAATCAGCATGACTGTTTCCAACATTTATAATAATAATAGATGTTTCTTGAGCACCAATTCTGCATATTAGATTGATTTCTTTAGGAAAATGTGACATTGGAGACTGCAGTAATGGCTGCTAAAAAATTTTTTCCAGCTTTGCCATCACAGGAATAAACTACATTTTAAAAATAGAACAATTATTTTAAATTGTAATAATATTTCACAATATAAATGTTTTTATTATATTTTTGATCAAATAAATGCGGCCTTGTTATGCGTAAGAGAGTTCTGTAAAAACATTTTAAAATCTTATCAATAGTGTACAGTGTGCACACACACACAACACTTTTTAAATAAAACACTTGTTATATATTATTAAAAATTAAGACAGACAATTTAGACATCTATTCTAGTTGTCTCTTTCTGGTCATCTTTCTTTTGCAAAAATGTTCATAGTTATTGTGATAAACCCCTGTGACTACTCCGCTTGAAAAACTGAGAAACTTGAGAAACTTGAGAGGAAATTTCTTCATACCTCCCCCAAATATTAACATTGGACCAGTTGGTAAAACGTTTGCAAAATAGAAAATTGCAAAAATATATGAAATAGGGAAGTGAGTTGTGGAAAAAGCTTTAGAATCATTTGTTTGCAGATGTCACTTTTTCATATTATGTTTAAATGTATAAATCATTGTATATTCTACTTTATATGAGTTATTGTAAACACATTCATGTCATAAACCATTGCTTTCTGTTCCTAGTGCTGTTATTTAAAGGGATAATGATTTACTCACCCTTATGTTGTTCCAAACCCATCTTCAGTATACAATTAAAGAGATTTTTAATAATTTTCTCTCATTATATATATCCATCCATTAAAAGTCTGTGCAAAAGCAATGGTGTCTCTTCAGAAGACTTGCACTAAACTGCTTGATTCATATGGATTACTTTTTAACGTGTCACAGTTTTGGTTGTGTGGGCTTTCAGTGGATGGACAAAAAAGATGAGTCTTACAGATTTGGAACAACATGTGGGTGAATAAATGATGACAGAATTTTCATTTCAGAGAGACAAATTAATGTGCAACAGCATCAAAACCTCTTCTGTTTCATTCCATCAGGATAAAGCCAACAAAAGATGGATGCTCATGGCCATCGACAGGAGGAAGAAAAAGCTGAAGGTTCTGAGAAGGACTCGTTATGATTCTTTCGAGAAGGTGTGTCAAGAGCTTGGAATAACATACACGTTCCCTCCTGAATATTATCGGCGGGTCACCCGACGTTGGCTGGCCAAAAAGGCCTTCTGCAATAAGGTAATGTTCTCAGCTCAGCCAAAATGCCCCAATGTTTTTTTTTGTAGATTTCACGGTTGTTTTCCAGCTGTTGTTTACATTGCATTTTCTTCCCTTCAGGTCTTTCAAGAAGTCCAGAAACAAAAAGCAGAGCAGAGAGAGAAACAGAGAGCAGCGGAGGCTAAGGGAAAGGAGCCACATGGAACTGTGGCATAGTGATGTTCAGACAGCTGACAATACTTGTGTGCTGACAAGTCCAGAAGAACAACCTGATACATCCTCTTTTGAGGTCGCATTCAAAGAAAAACTAAACCGAAACATCATGCTCCACATCAAATTATCATCATTTTTTTTTCCTTTTATTGATAAATCACTTATTTCTCTGAATTTGTTTTGGCTACACCAAATAAAAGATCTTAAAATTCATTGTTTGGTCATCATTCCTTAAAATACTGGTAATTATATCAGAATAACTTCACAGAAATTCTTTGATGACATTAGTTTCACTCGCTCAGGAGTTTTGGACTGGCAGCTGATGAAGACCTGTGTCATATGCAAGACTGATGCATTGTGGTCGTGTGGCTATTGCAAATGGTTTGGTTGCTCTCAGTTCCCTGAACTCTGTCATTTTACAAGAAATGCGTGACAATCAGGTGAATGATCTGAAGCCAAACTATCAATTCTTTACTCATGTGAGATTATATATTGATTGTTAAGAATTCTGGTAGATCGCATTTCCTATTACAACTCAGACCTCCCCCTTTGTGATGTGCTTTGGGTGAAGCTTATATGCGTGAATCGGAAACATTGCATATGAGAGTAGCAAACGCGGTGTGTTGGTGTGTCACAACTTCCTTTCCAGCTGCAAGCCCTAGATCAAGAGGCTCAGAAGAACACGAGGTACTTTTTTGTAGTCTAATATCTTATATTATAGTAAATTTTTCAGATTTTTTGTTTAAACTTGATTTTAACATGTCCTTGTTACAGTGTAACTATACATTTAAGTACTATTAATTAAGTAATATTAATTAACTACTATAAAGTTACGATTTGGAACAGGGTTTGTTAATTATGTTATTATAATAGTAAGTACATGTAATATGTGTAACAAGGACACCTTAAAGTAAAGTGTTACCCATTTTTTTAAAGATAAAACTAGCCTTAATGTCAAAGCTGTTAGTTTCTTATATTGCATTATTATTATTATTAATCAGTTATTATACATGTTAGTGGGATATAGACTATAATTATCTGTTAAAAGTGTAACAAGTGTAAGTAGATCTGGTTCAGATTTATTTTCTTTTTCCCATAGACAAAAACCTCTTTTTCCATATCAAAATGTGTATGGGAATGTAAAATATTCTGTCCTTTAAAACAAATTTTTAAAGGTACAGTTCACCAAAAAAAGGAATTATTTACTAACCTTCATGAGTTTCCAAACCTGTATGATTTTCTTTTTACAGTAGAACACAAAAGAAGATATTTTGAACAGTGTTTTAACTGTTTTTACCCATAAACTAACAGTCATTGGGGTCAAAAATAACATTGGACGCCACTAACTTTCATTGTATGGACAAAAAAAAAAAAAAAAACACTTAAGTATTTGTATAAACATCTTTTGTTAATAAAATTGAAACAATACAAATTTGGAACGAAATGTGGGAGAGTAAATAATGACAGAATTTATTATGGGTAAATTATTCTTTTATTTGTACAAAAGACCCAAAAAGCGGAATGGAAAATATAATGAAATAGATATTTTTCTTCCTAAAATGGTGATTAAATGTTAATTAGGAAGTGTTATTTTGACAATTGATAGATATGCATTTGTCACTCTTCTAGGAAGGAAACCTCTCGAGCCATTTTCTCATCTTTGCTGGCCTGCTCATTTTGACTGCCATGTCAAACCCAGTCATCACTCAGCCCGGCGCTGGATCTTACGGCACAAACGTGCAGACAGGAGAGTGGAGCACCGGTCTTTGTTCTTGCTGCAGTGACATATTTGTCTGTAAGTTACGAGAGAAGTCAGCAAATCTTCCTAAGAACTTCAAAGATACCATTTCACTGGCATATTTTAGCTGTGGTTTATTATTTAGCCAAGGAGGACTCATGAAAGTGACGTGACATTCAGCCAAGTATGGTGACCCATACTCAGAATTCGTGCTCTGCATTTAACCCATCCGAAGTGCACACACACAGCAGTGAATACACACACACTGGAACACACACCCGGAGCAGTGGGCAGCCATTTTTTTTTATGCTGCGGCGCCGGGGAGCAGTTGGGGTTCGATGCCTTGCTCAAGGGCACCTAAGTCATGGTATTGAAGGTGGAGAGAGAACTGTACATGCACTCCCCCCACCCACAATTCCTGCCGGCCGGAGACTCGAACTCACAACCCTTCGATTGGGAGTCCGACTCTCTAACCATTAGGCCACGACTTCCCCCGTTAGTTTACTGCTTTTGTCAGTGGCATGTCTTCAACATAAAATGCATGATCTTTGAGCTATTTTCTGCATTTTTACATTGTCTAGGTGCTATTGGCTGTATCTGTCCAATAGCTCTCGGCTGTTACACAGCAAACAAGTACGGTGAAAATGTATGTCTAGCATGTGTACCTGGAGGAATGGCTGCAATGAGGACACACATGCGACTGACCTATGGAATACAGGTAATGTATACTACAAATTAAGAACTGGATTTCTCATATTGCGTATTTAATAATTATTATTAATGCCATTTATTGCTGTCTCCACTTGTTTTGTAGGCTACATACTGAATTACACAATGATATTCTTTCTTTATTTCCCTTGCAGGGCACAATATGCAATGATGCTTTGATGACCTGTTGCTGTGGAATATTTGAAACATGTCGAATGACCAGAGAAATTCGTATCAGGAATGGAGAGACCTAGTTACTGTCTTTACAAACTGTTCCAGTCTTAAGATTTTTTTTTTTTTTTAATATTTTTTTTTTTAAAAAGCATTCAAATTCATTGAAATCAATACATCATTTATTAAAATTCTCTTCATTGTTAAAGGCAGGAGAATTAAAACCAGGATATAGTTCATAAACATACATTCTTTGGGAATGAGTGTTACATTATTGCAGTTTAAAAGTCTTGAATTTGTGTAAATTCTTGTAATGTTCATTAATACATTCTATGTGCTGACAGTTCCGCTGTAATGCTCAAAATGTGACAACCTGCAGCATTAATATGTAACTGTACAGAAGCTGTGTGTCATATATTTAATAATCACCCATGCACAGTACAATGGAATTAATCATATAGCCTACCTAATTATATTAAATAAAACAACACAATTTTTCACGCTGTTTACTGATTACTGTTGATTGATTCTAATACTTTTTTTGTTTTTTGTTTCACAAACGACCATAACAAATTATATGAATTATTTTATATCAACACATGAAAATATACAGTATAAACCATAGACTGTATGGTATAAACGTACAAAAATGTAGCTTGTGTTATCTGATTTTCATGGCGAGACGTATTACGTCATCGGCGCGCAGCAGTAAGAGCGCCCCTGGTTGGCTGTTGTTGGCGGTGACCTGGCAACCGAGAGAGGGTTTACAGACGCTTATTTATTCTGCAGGCTCTTCAGAGAGCGCGGATCGCGTCTTTTTATTGACAGCCTGTGATTGCTCACCGATCTTAGCTGCTCTTCATCCATCTCCAGAGAGGATGTCGACGCGAACGCTGCCTCTGCTCTTCATTAATCTGGGTGGAGAGATGCTCTACATCCTGGATCAGCGCCTGCGGGCTCAGAATATCCCAGCAGATAAAGCGAAGAAAGGTAGATGGCAGCTAATATGCCACAGAGCTGATGAAGCAAGTCATATAAACATTGTATTTATGGTCATGATGTATGATCTTTCTAAAGAAGCTGCTGGATTATCTGCTACTGCTGTGCATAATTAGCCAGTTAGCTTGTGTATTTGAATGCAGTGATCCAGTGGCCCAGTTCAGTTACAGCCTTATGCAGTAAAACATGTCATTTTTGCAACGTTATGTCATTCTTTGTACGTTAGACAACAGTATTTAAGGCAAGACACTACAGACAGAAACGTTTTTTGTTTGTTTGTTTTTTCATGCCCTGGTCAGTTTTTAGATTTTGGGCTGTTTGACTTTCCATAATGTGGTATTTCAGACTAGAAGTAAAACTCAAAAAAATCCAAATTTAAGTGTTTATTTTATTCCACAATGCATATTTTTAAAGCTGTTTTCTCAGGTTTTTTTTTTTTCTGATGAACTGAGCCAGAAATCTTGGTAGTTACATAGGCCTATTTAATACAGAATTTAGAATTTGGCTTTATACAGTGCTCAGATTTATGTTCTGTAACTTTATGCAAATTAGTGCATTTTTAATTAACTAATACCTCATTTTCACATTCAAACATAACATTTCAGAAAATTAGTAATACAAATCAATCAACTGGGTATGGTGATATTTATTAGTACATTTTTTTACCTTGTTCACCTGACGTGTCTTACCTTAAATAACCAAAACTATTTTAATTACGTGGTAGATTGTCCATCGAAACATATAGCTGACCCTTAAAAATATGAGTCATTGCATTAGAAATCAGATATAGTAAGTTAAATTACAGCACAAGCACACCTTTTTACAAAACATTTACAAAAACATTTTACAAAAAATTATTTGTTAATTATTAAATAATAAAAAATGTTATTCAAAATACACTGAGAAAAAGAAAGATGTACTGGTAATTTTTTGTCAGGAAATAATCCATTCATATTATGTTAACCCTAAAACACAACCCAATGTAGTCGAACTTAAAAAAATAGTTTTTTTTTATAGTCTAATACCAAAATGCCATAGATATAGATGTCCACATATTTTGAGGGCCACTGTATATTCATATCTAAAAATCAAGAACATTCCCAAGAAGTTTTGACAGTGGAGGTTGTCAGTATTTTTACACCTTGTAGTTTATAAAAACTGTCATGTCAAATGGATTGCATGTGTTCACTTCTGTTGCAGGCAACACTGTGACTCAATTACATTTGCTCAACAGCTTGTCAGTATCATGGTTTCCTGTCTAATATACGTTCCTGTATCAGGGTTTCCTGTGTCTTTTTTGCATTCTGAAATATTCTTAATAAACTTAACACACTTATCACGCTTTGGTATCAGATACCATAGAGGTCAAAAAACACATGATTAAGTTGCTTGTTGCTGCAGATGTGATGCATATACATGTAGCTTATGCTGTACCTACACTTTAGTTAACTTCCTCCAAGGAACATTTTAAATATGTCCTTTTTGATTTGCAATCTTTGTAGCCACTGTAGCAGATTGGCTAGAGGAGGACAGAAAAAGAGGTATTGTTAACATTCTGCTTGCTTTGCTGCTGGCTGTAGAGCAAAGTAGCGTCCCTGTGCACATGCCAGCTCTCATAGGCACTCGCTGTGTAGAGGGAGATGGGGTTTCTGTGCTTTTCTTATTGTAATTTCACATTTTGAATGTTTTGCGTTTAAAAAAAAAAATACTATTGTAGAATAAGAACCCCAACGATACAGTTATAGGCGTACATTTGATTTATGTTATTTTTGTTTATATATCTTTCTTGGCAAAACGGATTTCTACAGTACAGACTGCATTCTGCTTGCTTGGTTTTCAACATCATATTTGCATTGAAATGCTTTTAAGATCTCTCTCTCTCTCTGTGTTTGTGTTGTGATAGTTATGAATGATATCATTACCACCATGTTCAATAAGAAGTTCTTGGAGGAGCTGTTCAAACCACAGGAGCTGTACTCCAAGAAGGCCCTGAGGACAGTGTTTGACCGACTGGCTCACGCCTCCATCATGAGACTCAACCAAGCTAGTATGGACAAGGTAAAGTCTAAAGTCAAAGATGAATTGTCATTTTCTTGAATGATTTGCTGCTTTATCTTTTAGTGCAATCCTTGTACATTTGTCTAGTGAGAACCTTCTACAAATACCTCTGTATTTGTGGTAAACAGATCAAGGTTTATGTTTGAAATATGCCAGAGTTATAGAGTAACGTCTATTCACCAATATTATTGTATTTTGATCTTTACTTTAAAATTCTCATAAAATATCATCGGGTTATAATAAGCGAAATTGTTGAATGGCTCCCTCTGGTGTGTAATAAGATGAAATATGTAATGACTACTTTTCTATGCGCAGCTCTATGACTTGATGACCATGGCATTCAAGTATCAAGTCCTGCTGTGTCCTCGCCCTAAAGACATCCTCCTTGTGTCTTTTAACCACATGGATGCCATCAGGGACTTTGTGAAGGACACTCCCAGCATCCTCAGCCAAGTGGATGAAACAAACAAGCAACTCGTAGAGGTAGCAAGGGCTCTTCAATTTCTGTGTAAAGGCACTATTATTTCTTATTTTTGGTTTATTTTCCAATTTTTAATATATTTAACCATTTTTTTCATTGTCAGTTACTGTTAATGTATTATTATTTCATATTGGTATTATTATAATTATTATTATTATTTACTATTACATATTTTCCATTGTTGGATATTTAATAATAATAAATAATGTTATTGTTTTAAATTAAATATTAATATTACTATATAATTGTCAGGTTTGAAAGTGTATGTTGCTTGTAACTCCTAGATCTATACACCTTTATCTGGTGGAGAGTTTCAACTAATTAGACAGACACTCCTCATCTTCTTTCAAGATATGCATATAAGAGTAAGTATTTTCTCGATTTTGATATATGTACATTAATACGGAATACTCAAAAACCCAATATGTAAATTTAAAGTCCAAAAAGTATTGGACATGTTTATAAAGAGGCAGAAAAGCCATTTATTTAAATATGATATTACATATGAAATTTTTTTTTTTTTTTAGGTATCAATTTTTCTGAAAGACAAAGTACAAAACTCCAATGGACGATTTGTTCTGCCCACATCAGGCCCTGTTCCGTATGGGACGCACACCCCAGGACTCATAAGGTTAGCAGGATAGGATTCTGCTTCTGTTCCTTGAGTTAATGCAGCAAAAACACATTTTTGCATTGAAATGGCTAAGAACAGCAGGATCTAGTTTGAACATTATAAATAAATAGCCTCTTATTCATAGTTGTGCATTGTGCGTATGTTTTTTCCGAAATCACCTTCTTCATTTAGAACTGACAGAGTCTGAAGGTAAGGGTTTATAGTTAATTGCATTATCAAGAGACTTGGACATTTTCTAAATATAGCAGGGTCTGTGTTAAGACAGAAAGCAGTTATTTTAATAGAGGGTAGTAATAGTTGGCCATGAACTAATTTTTATGAACCGCAATATTTAGATACAATTTTTAATGAATTTATAATATGTATAAAATATCCAAGTTCTGTAATTGGTTACCGTCTTTTAATCTATCATTTCTAATTTTTTTCCATGACTTTTTTTTTATTTCCCAGAATGTTTAGCTGTAGTGGTGAGGAGGTTAGAAGGATGCAGTTCCGTGACGGTGGCAATTACTGCGGCGCTCTCCGTGAGGGCTCTTTTGAAATGTATGGTGATCGAGTCATCAAACTGGGCACAAACATGTGAGCATCAACCACCTTCCAATAATACTCACTTCTACTAATATTCAGTAGTGGAATCATATGATTCACACCTTCTGTGTATCTTCAGATACAGGGGTGTTTTATCTGTTGCAAAGCACCATCTCTAATTTATATGTAAATAATTTAGCTGCAAACCTGAGACAGGTATCCTTTCACTGGAGCATCAGCTGTACAATTGTCCTGTTTGTTCTTTTAGGTACAGTGTGAGCCGCCCTGTTGAGACGCACATGTCTGGAACCTCCAAAAACTCCTCACAGCACACCAAGGTAGGATTATGAATTGATTATACTTTGTTGGTTTATATTTAAAAAATACAGTTGACATTGATAAACTGTATCCTTTCCATAAATGCAGGTCTCTTGATCATAAAAACTTATGGTAAAAAAAAAAAAAAAAACATTGCAAATGTGTAATACTAATGTAATATTTGACAAAATTCATACACTTCTGAAGTCAACACAACTCCGAATCCTTTGGCAAAAGAAGAGCTGAACCTGCTTGCTAGACTAATGGGAGGTCTGGAGGTGCAGAAATCAGCTAACACTGACTCTGGCTTCCGTGTGAACCTTTTTGCCACTGACGAGGAGGAAGAGTGAGTCTTTTTTGGATTTTGATACTTTTTTTTTTAGTATTATTGTGCGTCTCACTGAAACATGGAGTAGTATTTTTCACTGCAAAATAAAAGCAAAATGATACCATTGTTGAAAGCATATGTGTAGACATTTAATTTTTAAATTATTATTATTATTCTCATTAGATTCTGATAACTAATTCAGTATTTTTTAATTAAATTGGTTTTAGCAATGAATATTATTACTGTTTGTGTAAGATTTATTTTTTTAATAATACTTTTTTTTCAGCAAGGATGCAGTTCCACAAAACATTAAGCAACACAGCTGTTTTAAACATTGATGATAATAAGAAATGTTTATTGAGTGGCAAATCAGCATATTATAATTATTTCTGAAGGATCTTGTGACACTGAAAACTGGAGTAATGGCTGCTGAAAATTCAGTGCTGTACAGTAAAATATTAAAATAGAGAAAAAAATATTCTGTAATAATATTTCACAATTAATTAATATTAATATTTACTTTTTATCAAATAAATGCATACTTGGTCAGAATAAGAGACTTGTTTTTATAAAAAAACATTCTGTGATTTTTAAATATTAGATCTGAGTATATGTATATATCTAAAAATAGGCTTTTAATACATTTTCTTTATGCAAAATATAATGTTTTACTTTTTATTGTGGAGTAAAAAGTGTCCCTGACATGTTCTTGACAGGTTTTGTGAATCAAACATCACTGTATTAAGAAAGTGCAGCTAGACATATCAGTGTAATGGATGCTGTTTGTTTTGCATGAGATTTCATACAAATATTAAAACACAGATTATCCCCATAGGGAAGCTTTGATATCAAGACCGGATGAGCTTTCCTATGATGTTATTAATATCCAGGCAACAAAGGTAAGGCTGAATGTTTGTATTCTTGTACAGTAATACACTTAGGTTGTGTCAGCACAATGCTGTTTGATCCTTGGCCTCAGAAAATATTGTAATGCCTGATTACCAGTGATCCACCCACACTGAGAAGAAGCTCTCAGCTTGTCTAATTGGTTTTTGACAGGCTAAAGATTTTGAGTCTTAAGTTAACTTTAAAATGCCAGAGGACCATGGGAGTAACAATATACCTCGGACTGGCTCATTTCAGGACAAACAGACCAATGCAGAGCTGGCTAAGATCATGGGGGAGTTTGGAGAGATGGGAGAACCTGCCTCCAGTTCCAGCAGCAAGGGTGACGACCTCCTGGCCATGATGGATGGACTGTGACTTAAACTTGATGTTCCCTTTGACTGAGCAGAGTGACTGAGCTGTTAAGCAGGATAAAGTGCTACAATGTCTTACTCAGCAAAGTGGCCTTTTGTCTGGAGCTACAGTGAAAACCGTATATATTTAGAACAACAGCTAAGCTCAACAAGAAAGTCTCTCTTTGAGAATTTCACACAATTGTTGTCTCCTGCCACCCACCGAATGTGAGAAATGCAAATAGCAGGTGTAGAAATGTAATATGCGTCTTGCTGTGGGACCATATTTACTTTTTCATATTCATTCTGTCAAGTTACTTTGGACCTACTGAGGTGGCACAGGCCATATCATCACGTATTTCAGCGAATGGTTTGATATCAGTCTTCACAGAAACGTCTGCGAGACTTTGATGTCATAGACACTTCTGTGACATTTAGATCAGTGGACAAAATAAAATGCCTTTTCTGGACTGTCTTAGTTGTCAAAGAGGACAATCCGTGCACATGGAATTCATTTAAATCTGTTTGATGTGCAACCGAGTGGTGCAGGATATGCATCCACACAACCAGCGCTGATTAAGACAGGGTAATGGAGGAAACCGAAGTGCACTTGGAGTAAATATTTAGTGTAGATCCCAAAACTGGTTTACAGGACAATTGATGTGTGTATGTTTTCGACTATTTAAAGGGAATGCAACAAAGTCAGATATTTTTAAGCTCAAGAATTAAAATGTTTTAGAATGTGCAATTGTTGCATTATGTAAAGGGACGATGTATACATGAAACCACCTTCCATGGAAAGAAAGCAATGCAATATGTATGGTGGATGAAATTGTTTTTCATAACCATAATAGAGCTTATTTATTGAGGTTAATGTACTGAGTGTTAATTTGTGTCTACGGTTATATTAAAATAGATCTGAATGTGAAATAAAGTAGATCTTTTTGCAAATAATGACTGGTCAATATACCAAAGTTCCATGTTTGTTTTAAAATAATAATTTCTTGTTAAAATAATAGTTCACACAAAAATGCAAATTTGCTCACCTTCAGGCCATTTCCACATGTAGCCTATGAGTTTGTTGCTTCACTGGAAACACTTGAGAAATTTAGCATTTCATCACTTGCTTAGCAGTGGGTGAATGGGTGCCGTCAGACTGAAAGTCCAAACAGCTGATAAAGCTTCACCAGTAATCCACACAACTTAAGGCCATCAATTAATGTTGTGAAGTGAAAAGCTGTGTGTTTTTAAGAAACAAGTCGAATCACTAAGGCATTTTAACTTTAAATCGTCGCTTCTGGACAAAATTTGAATCCATAATTATAAATGCTAATAAACAGTGTTTGATCTGTACATATTTTTCTTCTATTTCCGACAAGACGTCTTTTTCACTGAAAAGGCAATAGGACTATTATGGATAGAGGATCATACTTGTGGATTATTGTGATGTTTATATTAGATGTTTCGACGTTTCAAATCGTTTTCAAAGAAAAAAACAAACTCATCTACATATTGGATAGCCTGGGGCAAGTAAATTTGAAGGGATTTTTTATTTTTGGCTAAACTATTCCTTTGCGGTAAACAGACAATCGTACATTCGTTCTTCCATTCAAAGATGAAGTTGCACAAAATTAAATAGGTTAGTGCTTCTAGTGAACACTAGATGGCGCAAAGGAATAATGCAGCATTGTTGACATCTTAGGGACAGAAAGATTACTTTTTTCACAAAACAAAGATTTACATTTTGTTTTCACATATGTAATGTTTATTATTATTATTATTATTATTATTATTATTATTATTATTACAGAAATGAATATACAAATAGTCACTAAGAAGTAGTCACTTCAAAGTAAGCTTGTGACATTTGATACACTAGAGTTTTACATTTAAACATTTTGAACTCCCAGCACAGAATTTTGTAATAGGCCTAAATCTGAATGTGGTTTTATGTGAAGGGAATGTAAACTTTATGAAAACAAGCTCCTGTTAGTGCATTTTCCCCCTAACTCTCCAAGTCTCTCTACGGCAAATGCTGTTTAAGCATTTGATCTGTTATGACTTTTCCAGACAAGCAATACTGAAAACCCCTGTGCTCATTTGAATAGTCGTGGGAGACTAATCTCTCACCCACACAGTTATGAATGAATTGCTGTCACAGTTGTTCCTCCATGGGAACAAGCTTCTAATATTCATTACTTGTGCTTTTTTGACTCCCTCAGCAAAATATTTTGACATGATGTGACTGTGCACTGCTGCATTTCTGGGACACTTGGTCTTCCAGAACATCTTGAATATTATTTAAAACAACAAAAACAAAAAACAAAGTTAAATTATTTTACTTCAAGTCATGTCACCTACACTGCAAAAAAAAAAAAAAAAAAAAAAAAAAAAATTGCACTCAGAAATTGCTTGATAAATATGTAAATAATATTAAAATAGAACAAATAAAATTAATTTAGAAATGAATTATAAATTATGTAGGCCTATTTAATTTTTTTTAAATGATGGCTTTCATACAATCATTTGGACACGTCAGACCTCAGCACATTTTCGAGGTAGAGTAAAGCTTTAAGTGAATGATTTATTATTTCTTGGAAATATTGTGGAAATAAAATACATAATCCTATTTTGAGAAACTGGCAGAAAGTTCACAAAAAGCCTCCATGTTTTACAAAATACACACAAAAAATATAAGCCCAACATTAAATTTTCTTCATAATTTGTGATTTTGCAGATTAAAACTATAGTAATATTTCAATAATTATGCAAATTACCAAATTTTTATGTTTTAAATATATTGTTATTCCAGTACAACACTTATTCAAAGAACAAGAGATGGTTATTACGTCCAGACGTTATAGTAAGTAGTGTGCTCCTGAAATTGTCCTTGCAGTCTTTCTCAAATTCCACTGCTTCTTTATCAGACATGGGCACTAGTAAAGTATGATTCACAGTTTCCACCCCACACACCGTGGGTTGGCCAATGTTTAGCCACAGGGTTATAAAAGTGTTTCATGTGGTTTAAGGCAAAGGCCATGCTGAGTCAAGACAGGAAGACAGCACAGCCTTAAATCAGTTACTGCCCTTTAAAACACTCTCTGTTTGACATGCAGCTCTGCACCAGCCCACTGAATTGAAACTTGCTGTTGTGGGTGAAGCCGGTTAGTTTTGGGGGATCTAAAATTGGATACGATATCGAGGGTCTTGTGAATGCAAGAGACCTCAGAGGTTTGCTGTACTCGCATGAACAGAGGTGCATTATTATTTATCTATTTACCCTTTAGTCTTGGATGTAATCAATGTGTCATGTTTATTTCACCTGGCACTGATTCTTGAGACACTGCAGTTTCTTAAAGTGACAAATTTTCCACTATTAAATTAATTAAAAATTATTTCTAAAATGTTTTTAACACAAATGAAACAAATATTTATTGATTCTATTTATTTTAGCAAAATTATAACCTTTAAAACCACATGTCCTCATATCTCAAAACTTTATTATATTAATACACATGCATATTTTTAAGAAACATTGCTATGATGGAGCTGAAAACAATTTTCACTCATAAATTGCTAGTCAATTTTAAAAATAATAACAAAGAAGCAGCAAGTTATGTAGGCCTATTTATATTTTCTGGTACAAACATTTATTATGAATATTTGACACATTATTTTGTTTCTTGCAGCTGATGATCTATATAATTATTATTATATATAGCATTAAGTGCTGTTAACCCATACTTTATGATGACATGCAAAAACAAACATTTGAGGAATGGAAAAAGCCAGAGTTTGCACGAAAATGTATTGTAAAACTCTTCAGATTACTCTAAATAATTTTTTACACACATAAAATTTTATTTTTATCCAAGTAGCTACTCAAAAATAAATGTGTATATCAAGTTTTGTTAGTAATGCTTTATAAGAGTCACATATATATACACACTTTTTTTTATAAACAAAACTCCACATTTGTCAAAACTTGACTGGAGTTATGCAGTAGTACTCTACTGCTCATTTACATAGTGCGTACGTTTATCATTCCACACTAGCGAAGAATGTCAATCTCAAGAACGCACGTAAGGGGGCGGGAACACTAAACAACGTTTTCTATTGGCCGCGCCGCTCCGTCACTCACAGCATGTGCGTCATTTCCGTTGTCAGGTGGTGCTGCTATGGAAAGATGTGATCAGTTGTCCTAAGAAGGCTTTTCCCTCAAAACCCCTGTCGGTAAACGTGAAATTTCTCCAGTTCGCTTGAAACAAACCGCTTCGTGGTGGAGTGTAAATGTCGGTGCACCCCTGCTGAACATTTAATCGGCCAGAAATGAGTGGAAATTAGTGTACGACAGAGGATTCCCTCGGCGGTTTTGGTAAGTTGTTAAATGGCCCGTCGGTCGGCTGAGGAGATTTTCACAGTCCGTTAAAGGGACACGGTGAACTCATTACCTTTCTGGTCTTTAATTTCATCTTTAAATTCAGATAAACGCGCTTTTGCAACGATTAAATTGTCGTCTTTTTAAACATGTTGCGATATAGACAATATAAGCAAGAATACGAAGTGAAATAAGCAAGTTTCGCTTGCAAATGCTAGACGACTCGAGTAGGCTCGTTGTATTAATAAGAACGTGAGCTTTGTTTTCTTACACGCGCTTATTTAAGTCATTTATATCAGTGGTTATTGTTAGCATTTTACTTGTAGCTGGTTGACAGCGTTCGTCAGTGTACGCCGTGTACTCGGTTGTGATCACATTGCAGTGCTCCGGACTCTATTCCCTCTGCTATCGTTTTAGCTATAAATGGAAACATTCGTCACTTGTTTTTACACACCACAAATCTTAGACATCCAAATATCAAACAAAACGTGTGCAAAAATGCACATCTGATACGGGTTGCATCAAGCTGCCAGCCGGTGCTCGGAGGTTGTTGCCAGGTTCTCAAGTTTGCAATGCATGCATGACAGCTAGTATATTTAGATCTTATAAAATATTAAAATGTTCTGCTGCTTTGTGGATCAGAGCGTTTAAATCATTCAGGGATGATATTTCACTTTTCTGATGACTGTGATGTGTGTGTATAATGCCATAAGATGACCACAATGCATCCATTCAGTCTGATTAATTCAAGGCAGTATGAGTAATCCTTCATATAGCATGATTTCATCAGCAGCATGCCATGTTGTTGTTATTAAAGGGATGGTTCACCAAAAAAAAAAACAAAGGTTTGTTCAACATTTGTTATGTTTTTACAAACCTCTGTGACGTTTATTCTGTGGAACACAAAAGATGAAGTTAGTATTAGAGACTAACAGCCTTGGTCACCATTCACTTCCATTAATTTTATTTTATTTTTTAACCAATGCAATGAAAGCAAATGTTGACTCAGCCCGTCTAGCATCTCCTTTTGTGTTCCACAGAAAAACGTCATGTTTGAAACAACAGGAAGGTGAGTGAGTAGGCCTAACGAATGACAGTTTTCTATTTACTGATGTGTGCTTCCTGAGAATTCCATTTTAGTATCTCTGAATTGGATTCAAGATTGCAAGCATACGTGCGTCTTGCTGTCAGTGAGATGATTTAAACTGCATTCAGGTCTGTCACGACCTAAAATTATTACAGAATACCAACCATGATGTCTTTCGTTTCCTTTGAGGTTGCAGGTCACATCCTTAGTCTTGGTTGTGCCAATGCACAGACACGCTCTTTCCAACAAGCCATGGTGCTTTAAAGATGTCAGATCTCCAATAATGCATGTCAAAAGTGTTGATGAGAAAGCAATCACGTCTCTCACCCCCGTCTGTCACATTGTCAACAGTCTGGGTCCAGAAAGACAAAAAAGCTGTAAACGTGTGAAATGATCTACGATAACTGCCAACTGTACCCCCTCCTACGTCCTCGAAACAAGCTGTGTGATCTGTTGCAGAATTACATTTGAATGTCTGTTTCATTCAAAATTACAATGCGACCAAGCTTATAGCTTAAATGTGAATCACAACTGTCTGTACTTCAAAATTCAGATGCTATTTTAGTTCTACTTTATATGTGTTTGCTATTAGAGCACACTGATTGTCGTTTTATCAATGGGATTTCATGCCCAGTGTCTGCATTGTGCCTTAATTTAAACAGAGTTGAGATTGATTTTGAAGAGCCCAAGGGGTGCAGAACTGTCCGCGATGCTAAATGCACTCATACCACCCCCCCACCCCGTGCTCACATCGTGATCTGAATCTGTTTTTGCTTTCGAAATGCTCCTTGTTGCAGACTGGTCAGTATTGCAATCTTGTAATATGCAGATTACGCCACAGAGATTTGCAGATAAACCCATGCAGATTAAGGAATGGAAGGATTACAAATAGTGAAAGGGATAAAACATGAATGCAGCAGCAGAGTTCAAGATTCATGGGTTATTTTAGTCAATTTGAGATCCGTTGGTGCTGAACGTTTGCCTTTCTCGGGTGAGATGTGGTCAGTGGCGCCATTTCTGAATGGGCTTCTATTGTCTAACACTGAAGTCACATCAACAGTTCACACCTGCTGCTAATCTTTGGCTCATGCAAATGCATAGGAACCTGATGGGTTGTCGTTCATACAGGGGTAGAGCTGTTAATGGCGTCTGACTATTTTAAGGTGTCGGGGAGGGCATGACTTCTGCTAGATCTCCTTCCCCACCTGTTATTTGCCCTCTTTAGAACTCACATTTTGTTGATGGTGTACTGAAAACCTCTTTGGATTGGCTATTGTCCCTCAAGGCAAGAATCGAATGAGTGTCATAGGGTTGCTTTGTCTTAATGCCTTGGACATTTGGTTTTATTCAAGAAGTTACATTTCTCTGGTTGCATGTAAGGTTGCTTTTATAAATCGAATATTGGTGCTTTCTCAACTCTTTTTCAGATCTGCAGAATGTCTAAACGCCGTGCTTCGGAACGAGGGGCCGGAGAGTCATCCGGCAGACCCAGCAAGCTCCTTTGTCCTGGGATATCTGGCAACAATGCTAAGAGAGTTGGTCCTTTTGTTTTAGGTAAGCTGCCTAGGGTATTGCAAGTGAATCTTCAACACTAGCACTATCTTTTTGTGTTTCTATTCAGGCGAGAGGAGGAGGGGGTATAGGCTCCGTTTAGAGTCCTCTGTTTGAAAAGAATTGCAGGAATGTTTTAGATTGATGGCTTCACTTCTGAATCTGCAGGTCTTTTCCTGTATGCCACTATCACACTGTCATCTTGCCTTTGAAATGCACCCATCACAGTTGGAAATAGCAGTGTGACGTAGTAGTGCAGGGTGCTGTGATAAGAGTGTTTATGATTGGCCTCAAGGGGAATTGCTGTGCTCTGTATTGACTATACCTTTTGCATCTGTTCACAGTTCTTTTCTTTATTCCTCTCCATCTCAACAGGCCCACGGCTGGGAAACTCTCCTGTGCAGAGTATAGTGCAGTGTCTAGCCAGAAAGGATGGGACAGATGATTTCTACCAGCTGAAAGTGAGTACTTTTTTAGGCCTTGTTTACATGGTGTTAACATCTTGGGGGAGCACAAGTGGCCAGGCAAGACAGATCACCATTTATATCTGGCTCCAAATTCATGTCGTGTGACTATTTGTGATCACATTGCAAAGAAGGGTAAAGAGTGATACTATCACAAATCTGTGGAGCTGATTCATTTATTAAAAGTTCAAAAGTTTGGGAGTTTAAAAAAAAAAAAAAAAAAAAAAACTTTTTCCTTTTCTTATTCTCACCGAGTCTGCATTTATTTGATCATACATTCAGTAAAACCTATAATATTGTGAAATATTATTAAAACTTTTAGTATTACAATATGTTAACTTTTAATATTTTAAATAGTTTATGATGGATTCAGTGAAGGATCAGGCAGACTGCTTTCTGAAGATCTTGATTAATTGAAAGAAAAAAAAGCATTGTTTTACCCAGCCCTACAACTTTTTGTCCCTATTTACATTTTTATTGGGTTTCAGATCAGCCAAAATGGCTTTTTAAACCAGATATGAGGTGATACAGAAAGACAAAACCCCTTCCATGCGATTCAAACATGTCCTGACCAGGGAAGTGAGACTGCTTCTGAACACAAAATTCCCTGTGTGTCTCATTGTTTGCATGAACCTTTGACCTGCCACAGCAAATCTCCACAATACTGTCCAATTCATGACCGACTCTGGTTCAGAGATGACCAGCAAACCTCTTTGTTTATGGACCAGCCTGTTACTGGAGGGGCTTCACTGAAAGGTGCTTGTCAACCTGGGGTCTAACCTTTTGACCCCACTCTTCCATGCCCCTGAGTCTAGTGTCCCTCAGATGGTTGTCCAGATGTGTTGAAGGACATGTGAGGGACTTATCTTTGTCCCCTCTCTAGATAAAGCCTTTAATGGACCCTCTGTATTGCCTCAAGATCATTGATAGCTTAGTATGCCATCTCAGTGAAGATAAGAGACTCCTAGGAAGGTTTAGAACAGGATCCTAGTGGTGTGGTGTCTTCTTACCTTCGACCTTTGTTGTAGATTCTCACCCTGGAAGAACGTGGAGACACAGCAGGAGAGACACAGGAAGAAAGGCAAGGGAAAATGCTCCTGCATACAGAGTATTCTTTACTGTCACTGCTCTCCAACCAAGAAGGAGTGGTGCACCATCACGGCCTCTTCGAGGTAAGACTAATGCTTCATGATTCTTTCTCAAATAGTTTTGGTTTGAGCCACACCAATTCATCGTTTGGTTTGTTTACACGCATTCTTCAAAAATTATTATTATTTTTTGTTCAGCAGAAGAAAGAAACTCATACAGGCTGGAAACAACTTGAAGGTTTCGGTCTAATGTAGAATTTAATTTTTGCATCTTCTATCCATTAATTCTGTTTTTATTAGCTGATCAGAGTACACATCTGTCCACAATCCACTTTTCGAAATTGAAATGCACAAAGACTTGTTTTGAAATCTGGCTGTGCCTTTTTGAATCAAAATGCAATCGATTTGAGAGATGCCTAAAGATTCCCTCCCAGACTGTACATTCTCAGTCCCACGATTTAATTTGTTTCTTCATTGTTCCATCCAGTTGTTTTCATTTTCATCACAAAGCGCTCGCAGTGACTCACCACTTACTTTCTCTTTGAACAAGACGCTTTCTTTTTTCTCTCGCTCTCTTGCGCCTGTTTTTCAACTATATCTAGACCTCTCCTTTCTTCCCCGGTGGAAATGGGCTGCAGAACAAGCCGTACTGTGCTGTCAGGGCCATTCATTGAAGCTTGCAGTATTGATTGGTTTATTATAGCTTCTCTCTAGAGTGGGCCAGTTAATTATGGATCGCTTCTTGTGTTCGAAGGCGCAGTCATTGCAAACACAAACCACACTGCCGATCGATTCATGGCCCTCATTTGACCCCAGTCTCAGGTGACCAAAGGAGGGCTTTCATCATTCAAGCTGTTGCACTTGGCGAGGCATACAGGAGAATTGATGCTGTGCTTTTTGTACCACCCGTCCATTAGCGTCATCTTGTTCTTTTAAACCCTGTATTTTCTTCTTTCGCTCCATTCAAAAGCTTAATGGTGCAGTTATGTGTTCGTTTGCTTTGTTACACATTGTTAAATGCACTGCTGGGCTGTCTGAAGTAAACTCTATCACTTCTCCATCTCAGGACCGCTCCTGTGAGATTGTCGAGGACATAGAGGCCAACAAAGTGCGGAAGATGAAGAGACGAATCTGTCTGGTGCTTGACTGCCTCTGTGCCCACGACTTCAGCGACAAGACGGCCGACCTCATCAACCTGCAGCATTACGTCATCAAAGAGAAGCGACTGAGCGAGCGCGAGGCCATTGTTATTTTCTATGATGTGGTGAGGGTGGTGGAGGCATTGCATAAGGTGAGCTGCCAACTGGTTTTAAAGTCAATGTGAAATCAAAATTGTCTGTTTTACTTGACAACTTTCTTAATGGCGCTAGCAAGGCCAGCGTCAGGAGTTTGTTTACCTATTATGGTTTCCCATTGATAAATTTTTTTTTCATTGAATATTTTGTTTTATTTGAAAGTTTGTTATATTTCAAACGTTAAATGGTTGCACATTACATTTTATGTTTACTGTGTGTTTCACCCTGAATTAAGTAGGATGATGGTGTATGGCGTTTTTCTGCAATATTGTCAGGTCGCAAGCTCTCCAAAGTGTAGCCAACATCTTTAGGTATACATATTAACTGTTCGCTTTTTTTTCCTTTGTAGAAGAACATCGTGCATAGAGACTTGAAACTTGGAAACATGGTGCTTAATAAAAGGTAAGACTTCTCTCTTCCTTTTTCTTTTACCTGCTGTGCCGGTGGATTTTCTCTGCGCTCAGCCCTCTGTTGGGGTTTCATGGAGCACCGTCTGGCCTCATTGACCTCTCTCCTCTTGAGCTCTTAGTGAGCGTGTGATTCATCCCCACAGGCTGAAAAGGGAGGGAGAGTGAGCAGTGGGAAGCTATCCCAGTTAAAACGAGTAGGCATGGAACGTGCCCCTGGTTCGTTCCCTGGAAAAAAGGAGAGGATGATTGAGCCAGGGAAGGGGGGCGGGCGGGTGATGAAACCGCACATGCTGGCTTAAAGGCATCTAAGGTCGGCAAGCATTGTGAATTGGATAGGCCTAGCGGAATTCCCAATCCCCCATCCATAAAGACCCTCTCCAAACACCATATGCGCCGCATGCGTTTGTATGTTTTTAGCTGTGTGTGTGGAACGGGTACACTTTTAACCACAGTTCTGTTGTCTCTGCCATTTCAAATGTCCCCAGGAACGAGAGACTCACTGACTAATTGAAAATCCTCAGTTCTGCCTGTCACATTTGCCAGCATGTGCTCCTCGCTGCTGAGTTCTCGCATATTGTAGTTCGGTCACATAAGTGCACAGCTTGTCTAATTATGAAACCCGTCACACCATATAAGCTCAGTGGCATGTGTAGTGAGAGGAGGAGTGGAGCTTGTTTCTTTTATCTCGTCTCCTTTCCTCGTCTCTTTACGGGCAACCGTACTTCTTGCGTCCTGGCTGATTGAATTGAAGGTATGCATTATGCACCTTTTATTGCCATTAACCCCTTCATCAAGCCTACAGCAAACAAGTGGAAGTTTTTCTGTTAGTAAATCATTTTTAGAGCGATTTTATTTATTTTTAGAGCAACTACCATGCTTCGGACTACACTACCATTCAAATAACTTTTTGAACTTCATCAAAGAGTCCTTAAGTTTCACAGTTTTCTCAAAATTATTAAGCAGCATGGTTTTAACACTCAAATGTTTCTTGAGTGTCAAATCAGCATATTAGAATTATTTCTGAATGATCCTGTGACACTGAATACTGAAGTAATGGCTGCTGAATATTTTGGTTTCCCATTACAAGAATAAATTATTAAAATTACAAAATATTTAAATAGAAAAGAAGTTGTTTTAAAATGTAATATATAAAATAAATTTATATTTTTTTAATGTATTTTTATGAAACAAATGCAGCCTTTTAAGCAAATGCTAATTCTTTTTGTTTGATTTGTTTTTTTTTAGTGTTTTTTTATTGCAGTCTTGCTTGAGGAGAGATTGTATCACTTCCCGTACTGCTTCCTTTTTTTCTAGTCCTGTTGATTTGAAAAGTGACAGGAAAGCAATCAAATACACTGGGTAGGTTCAAATTCAGAATAAAGCTAGGCTAAAAATAAAATAGCTTGGTAAACTACCAAGAAGCAAGATGGAACATTTTTTTTTTTTCAGAAAGGAGTTGGGAAATCATAAAATATGAAAATTGTGTAACACGTGAATTTTTACATTTGTGCCTGGAGCTTTTTTTCTTTCCGTTTTTTCCCTTAAAAAAAAAATTTTTTATATATATATATATATATATATATATATATATATATATATATATAAAAACTATATATTATCTTGCATGTGCTGTTGCTGAGTCAAGCACTTTACGCCTTTCCACGGGAGTCAATTAAAAGGACAGGCACGGACCAGTATATCGTTGCTGAATGAAAAAAGAAAACATCCACACATACTTGCACTCGTCACTGGACCCTATGGTGATGAAATCAAGCAGTCTGCTCGGTCTGCTTCAGTTCAGCAAGAAAGCAGAACACTGTGTCCCAGCTGGAGATAATACAGCCCTCTGCCAAAGGATCCATGGCTCAGAGCTGAGTCACACTCACGTAACGCTGGCAGAGCACTCTTTTTCTCTTTTTCACTCTCCAAATACCCCTCTGATCCTACTGTCTGTGTGACCCTTCCCAGCCGGCAGACTGTTGGCTTTGGGTGGAATGGAAAGTACTTGGTATTAGTCACAAGTGGTCCATGACATGTACACTGTTTTTTTTCTTTTTGTTTTGTTTTTTGACAAGACGTTTGGGCCTTCAACAATAACTGCTGAATCTGGTGGTCCTAATCGACCTGTGCAGGCTTTGTTTATCCTCAGCATTTTGTCAATAACTGCCTGTAGTGCAGAAGCTTCTCTCACATTTCACAAGTGTTTGTTGCCATTACTTCATACCTCTTTTCCCTCCTTGACACCATATGGCTGTCACCGTCAAGACTCTATAAAAGTGAACAAATTGCCTGATCTGCACATTTGCTTTCGCTATTAGCTTTGTTCCTCTTACAACACTGCTTGCCCAAGCAAAGGAACTCCAATACCAAACAATTGCATCAAAATCCCACATTAACCTCACCCAGCAGGGGCAGTTTTGACCGGATTTCGGCATCAAGACTTCCTCTTGCGTTTAAACCATTTAACTTTTCCCATCAACGGTGGCTAATTTTAGCAGCACTGAGAGACCGGGAGGCTTCTGGTCTCTTCACATGAGCAGGAAGAGGAGAGTAAGCAATGAGAATGTCCTGAGGAGAAACGCTTGCTGACTCTTTCAGAATGTCCTGAGGAGAAACGCTTGCTGACTCTCAACATGGTCATGATGAAGCCAGACGAAAGGCTAAAACTATTATGAAGATGAAAACTAGCGGAAACAGTGTGTAAAAAAAACGACTGGTTTAGACATTAGGAGCAGGTACATTTGAAATGGTTGACACAACAAGAAACTCTCATGCAAAAAAGTAATACAAGATGAAACAAATGAAGTTAGTTTAGTTTGCTTTATCTAACCATCATTAAACAAAACTTTTGAAATTGTTCAAATGACTTGAACCACATAAACTTTACAGAATCAGTAATAATTTGTCCTCTAGTGTGAGCCATCTGGAGCTTAGCAGATCCAGTTCATGCACAAAAATATTGTTGCATTTGATAAATTAATGCAATGCTAAAAGTAAACTGAAAACTATTTATAACTGGTACAAATGCAGTGTAGGATGGAAAGACTGTGACTAATCTCTTTTCTCTTTTAATCTAATTTAATCATGACCCTCCTTTTTAAATGAAGATGGTAATCAGCTTTAAATCTGTAAGTAAATCTGCTGGGAAAAAATCAAGCTGTTAGGCGTAAGTGTGACAGTCACTTTCAGGGTGTGAAAGTGAGAGCGTAACTGGGTAAGCATGGGAAAAGAGGATGTAGCTGAGAGATGTAGCTGTAGTGGTGGAGGTTTTTTTTTTTTCTTTCAGTTAAGGGAGATTACAGCTGTGACTGTGTGAATTCTCACATTGGAGGTCCCCCAGTTCAGCTCTGTCAGCTGACGTGTCAGTTTTGCTCATTGTAAATGTGAATGCATTTTTTTACATGAAAGCATTTCTATGTGTGTTAGAGTGCTTGTTTTCATTGCATGCCTGTCACTGAAAAAAAAAAAAAATGTCGTTCTTTCCTTTCTGAGGTGCAAAGATTAGTCATCCCTGAGCTTGTGAGAAGCCACAGGTGACTCACTTGTTTGTCAAGTGCAGTCACGGTGTGTTCTGTCATGTTGGGTTCTGCTTTCTGGAAAGGCAGTATGGCTCTCTGCCACAGATTAGATTTAATGACAGAGACAAAAATATCAGAGGCATGTTTGCACAGATACAAACACGACTCGCCTAACAACAGTTTTGTTTTGATATCCATGTATAGTGTAAAAGTGTTTTTATGTATACCCACTTGGAATGAATCGAATATCACAATCATATTAAATTCATAAATGCAACAGAATTCAAGGAAAAATATTTTTATTTTATGTTAGTTGGATGATGTTACCAGACTCTTCCCCTCTAATCATCTGCTCTGTTTATTTTATTTTATTTATTTTATTTCTTTATGCATTTTTTTAAGGACAAGCTAATTTGTCAAAAAAATAAAAAATAATGTCCTAACTAATTGTCTTTTATTCAAAATATAGTTTGCTTTTTTCCTTTTGAATTTGTGATTTAATATGACCAGGACATGCTTACTAAGATGCACATCGTGGATTTCACAAGCTATCTTTTTAATCTAAACAGTGCGACTTGATGTGAGGATTCATGGTTGTTATTTAACGTTATTGGTGTTTTGTGTGCTGCAGGACCCATCGGATCACCATCACAAACTTTTGCCTTGGCAAGCATTTGGTGAGTGAGGAAGATCTGTTAAAGGACCAGCGAGGCAGTCCAGCCTACATCAGCCCAGATGTCCTGAGCGGTGAGAATTCAGCTTCTGTGTGTGTGTATGTTTATGTGTGTGATTCACATGACTCACCCTCCATGTCACCACTGTAATCAAAGCTCATAAACCCAACCACCTACACGGCCCTAATCAGGACAGCAGTCACAAACTGTCAGCATGGATGAGCAATAGTTAGGTTTATTAAAGACATTATGTGTTGTGTGCCGCAAGACTTGACCTGTTAGCTCATCAACGACTCGATACCAAAACTCTTCCTTTAAGCTCGTTGTCATGGCCTCGAGCAGATCTCAGCAGTGCGACGGATCAAATTAAAAGCGGTTGTATCACGAGGTGTATCTTTCCAAACAATCTCTCTCTGTGCGGAATTGAAGTTCACTCAAGTGATGTAATTTCAGTACATGGGACTCGCTGTTTATCTTGTCTGTCAAATGTTTATGTAGCATAGTCCAGTTAGCCCTATTGAATAGTTAACACAATAGCTTTTTTGGTTTTCACAAACTTAAAAGTGGCTAGTCAGTATTGTTTTTGGAGATTTAAAAAAAATGAGGCATTACAAACACTGTCAATAGCTTGTATTTAACCTAAAGTATTCCTTAATATAATGATAATATTATATTAATAATGTTTAATAGAAAATAAATGACTTATTTTCCCCCTCACATTGTAATTTAAGTAAAATTAAAACGTAATTATATGCCTCAATTTATATTTTTTACATTGCAAAGCAATTCAGATTGTCATTTATGATGTATAAAGTATTCATATGGTTTCAACATCCTGTGCATAAAGGCATCACAGGCGTCTGTCCGACACCGTCTTTACCATGAAGTAGGTTGCCTTCTGAGATGCTTTGTTTTTTGCTCAATTCAAGGACACCATCAGATCATTGAAAAATTTAAATGAAGCGATTTGATGTTGATTTAAGCATATAATTAATTCAGAAATACTGCAATTATATTTAAATGTTTAAAATGTCTATTTTAGATAAAAGTTTGTTTGTGGATTGTGTTTTTTGTCACATGAACTTTGCGTGCAGAGTGCTATTTGTATGATACATAATTGAAGATCCCAGCATTTAAATCTTGTTCGTTTAGTTGACTCACTAGCTAAAATATCAAACAGCACCACCTTTCCAGAACTGTCTTTCATGTGTTTTCGGGGTTTTTCCCAGTACCTCTATGGATGTAGGCTCTGGTTAGATGGTGCATTCCGAGCATGCATGTTAAATAGAGGCGCAGTCGAGCTCTTGTTTGCGGTCTCCATTCACAGTAAAATGACAGAAAGAAACCGGGAGTAAATCAGCCAAATATGACAGCAGAACAAAGGGAGAGCTGCTTCAGTGAGTCATCACAATGAGTCATGCAGAGAGGAACTACTCTTCCTGCTCTCTCCCTATCTCTCTCTCTCTCTCGCTCACTTCCTCTCACTGTTTTTCCATTGCTCACTCTCTCTCTCTCGTCTCCCTCTCTTTCGCTTTCTCATGCGTAGGGTCAAAGTAGAAGCAGAGAATGTGTACCTAACAGAAAAATATATCATACAAATCACGCTGTTTACTAAACAGAAACCTACCCAATTAACCCCTCTTTTAAAAGCTCCCATGACTCATTTGTACTCTTCTGGCACATTGTGTTCTGCCCATTTATGGTGGTAAACAAAGTGGTGTAGTGAGTGTGAACAGGATTTGGGGGACTTTATAAGATTTTGGCACTATTGGTAGCATATGTTTTATATGAACATACTATCACCCAAGGGAATGTTCCAGTCTGATTGAATAAGCAAACTGTAGAGCTGCTTGTTAAAACTGCACTTTGTTTCTCCATGTAGGTCGACCATACCGTGGTAAACCCAGTGATATGTGGGCGCTCGGTGTGGTGCTGTTCACCATGCTCTACGGCCAGTTCCCATTCTACGACAGTATACCTCAAGAGCTCTTCCGCAAGATCAAAGCAGCAGAGTACTCCATCCCTGAGTGAGTCTCTCCATTATCTTTCTGTGCTTAATTGCTGAAAAATGTTAAGTGGCAAATATTGTGATGGCCCCTGTTCAAAAGGATTGTTCACCCAAAAACGAATAACACTCATGTTCGTCATGACATTGGATGTTAAGATTTCCATTGAATTGTTCCTCATGTATAATTGATGTATGTATGATGTATTTATGGACCATTTTTATGGTGCTTTTGCGCCGTTTCTGAATCCTAAAAGTTAATTGTACCTTATTAATAAATTGTTTGTGTTCCATTGGAGAAAATAAGTCATACGGGTTTGGAAAGGCTTAATTTTGATCTTTTTTATTTTTTTGGTGAGCTATTCCTTTAAATGAAGAATCTAAAATGTTTATTGGAGATGGAAATGCTAATTTGTCTTTGTGCCTGTTTCGTTTGCGCAGGGATGGGCGGGTATCAGAAAGTACAGTGTGTTTGATCAGGAAGCTTCTGGTGCTTGACCCCCAGCAGAGGCTCACTGCCACCGAGGTGCTCGAGTCGCTGAGCGCCATCATCGCTTCCTGGTGCGTCTCATCTCTCATCTGAAATGAGATCAACTTCATAATTCCATTTTTACCTAAGTCTTCTTGTCAGAGTTCACGTAACTTCTTAGGAATTCATGTGATGGGATGATGTCATTTTGATCCAGCGATGTTGTCTCGCCACATTTTTGCAATCAAGTGCAGTTTTCAGTCATGCATTTAATGTTCCCTTGGCTGTAGATCTGAAAATTCTGTTTTTCATCAACTGATTAATTATTTTTTTTTTAAATAGGCAATCTGTGTCCTCACTGAGTGGCCCTCTACAAGTGGTGCCGGACATTGATGATCAGCTTAACCACCCCGAACATCTTCAGGAGGTCAGTATCGCTTGTAGATGTTACAGTAATATTGAAGGATGACTCAGTGTCAAAAAAAGATTGCTTTAACACTGCTGTTGCATAAAATGTTGCATTAAAATCATTGGGACCATTTATGTATGACCAGACTTGTTTATAAATTAATTTTACTTGTATTTTATAAATATGGTCCAAAATATGTAAAGCCTTAAGTAGCTTTGAATCATGGATAATAATAGAAACTTCCTCTTTAAATGGCATTAAAATAACAAGGTACTTTCTGGCAATGAAATGGTCTTTTCTTGCCCTCCCCCCCAGGCGAAAGTGACAGAGGAGTCATCTCAGTACGAATTTGAGAACTACATGAGGCAACAGCTCTTGTTGGCTGAAGAGAAAAACACTATCCATGAGACCAAGAACTTCCTCAGCAAGAGGCATTTCGGTAATGTGCCTCCAGTGAGGCGCCTTGGCCACGACGCTCAACCCATCAGCCCTCTGGATGCCGCAATACTAGCCCAGCGCTTCCTCCGGAAGTAGCACTGCCATTCTGCCCACAGGCGGGGGTCATCAGGAGTGGAGCGAGCCACGGAACTGGGCACACTCTTTCATGTACGTTTGCGTGTGAGAGTGAGTGTGTGTGTGAGCATGCAGCATGAGTCTGGCAGACACAAAAATGGGCCAAGGAACAGCTCAGCGCTCTGTTGCTCCATTCATCTGCCCAGGACAAAGACTCTGGACACAGGTCTAATGAGACTCTGACCACCAACACCACCTCCACCATTCCAATCCTTGGCCAAATCTCTCTCTCACACACACACACACACACACACACACACACACACACACACACACACACACACACACACACACACACACACACACACTTTCAGCAATACCCCCAACAGAATCATGTAGCAGATCACACACAACCACCCTTTTTCCATTTGCCTCTCCCCCAGCACTTTCTACAGGAACGCCTCGGATCACATGATCAACCCTTTTGTTCTGTTCCCCTCAACCAGTTCATCTGTTCCTCTCCCATCTGTATCTATGACTGCAAATCTACCTCTTACCATTTTTACTATCTCTCTATTTCCTCCTTTCTTAGTCAGTTTTTAACAATGCTCTCCGTTCTTATGAAAGCAGGACTCATTATGTTGAGGGGAGACAAGCACAGGCTCAAGAGCATTAGCATTGTGGTTGTGTAACTATTCTGTGTCAAAACCAGTGATTGGTTTTTCCTCACAATCTAAATAAGCTTCCCCCCCTCCTCACCTACTAAAACGGTAGCATTTTAAGTAAGATTATTCTCTTTATTTCCATTGAAGATGTTAAGTTTCACAAGTTAAAAATCTAAAAATCTCATATTACTGAAATAATAGCAGCGCATGTTTCTTGTTCCTCTATTTGAATGGGTTTCTGTAGGCAGCTAGCATCTGTGTCTGGATGCATACAACCAAAAGCATCTGGCATCCAAATCGGCCGATACGGTACGTTATTCTCCCCTCTTGCTTTCGTCTAATCAGAAGGCAGCAGAAAGTGCAAGACCACCACTTCCTGTGCATTTCACCAAATGGAAATGTACATTAATCACGTAATATGCCACTACACCAGACTCTTGAGAGCTGAGCTAGGTGGTACTTTTGTGGATTTCGGTGTGTGTCACACATGGACTCTTTGCAGGGCTGTGCTTGGAAAAAGACGAGGTACAGGACAGCTGGTGATGGGATGAAACTGTCAGAAATCAGGGCGGCTGAGCCGGCAGTCATGCGGAAGTCTAAGCCAAGATAAGCCCCGAAAGCACAGCCCTTAAGCTCTCCTTTCCTTTTGTGTCCCTCCGTCTAGAGGGCTCACCCTCTGATACCATGCCAAGCCATCAAAGTGCATCTTCTTGCCATGTCCTGTATCTCCGGTGCTTTCGTTCCCCACACAGATTTAAGCTGCAGCTCAGGGATTGAGGATTGGCCGCTAGGGAACGTTTCTGGCCACAGTGATACAAAGAAACCCATTGCATAGGGGATTGTTTCTTTTTCTTTTTGTTCTCTTACCTACCGCTCATTTCCATGTATGGTTATTAACTGCTTCATGATCATCAGGAAGGAAATGCCATGAAACCCGCTCCTCTCCATCTGTTTCTTATGTGAGAATATTGCAAGGAAACAGATTCTTAATGACATTTGACTTTTATCAGTCCTGTTTTAAGCTACCCAATGTGTATAAAGCATAACTGTGGGATATCTTGCCTTAGATTATCAACAGATTTTCAACTCATCCGTGAGCAGTGAATATGTACTTCTGATGCTAGAATATATCTTAGTATACTAGGCGGTTGGCTTGCATCAACCTGTGGACCTGTGGCTTAGTTTGCAATGCCTTTATGTCTGGCTCCACTCATGTCATTAGATGAAAAGGTCATTCAGTACTGTAGATCTCTAAGCTCATGACTAGCAGCTTGGCTTGTCCTTATAATCTCCACTTTAATTTCCTCTTTTTAAGACATACAGCCTGGTAGTATATCCGTACCATTCTGTTTTCCTTTTAATTTATTTTATCTGCCATGGTAAATGTAGAGATCCTGTATCACTCAATAGCATTGCTGTGATCGCTCACGTTTTTTCCTTCTATCTTCAGTGAAGGTTTTGTTTTGTCTCTTTTCTTCTTTTTTAAATTCTTGAATAAATATTGCAACAATCCTGTCGGTATATTAAGCTACGCTAATTAGGTGACTGACTTTGCATAGCTCTATTTTAAGTCAACTGAATTATCGTGCACATTAGCATGACATGTAGAATCAATGTAGAATTTATCTTGTGAGATAGAATGATACCGCACTCTGGCCAGTGTGAAAGACATCGTAATGGTGGATAGGCGTCAATAGTGCAAAACCCAGTGCAGTGTATTATTATTCTGAAGAATCGCACCAATGTTTCCACACAAGCCACTATTGAAAGCATTAGTTTTTCCCACCTCAATGTGAATATATTTGGTTGTAAAGCAGTATTGTAGTGGATAATTTGCGTGACTTGGAGAGGGACTTTTTGTGAACAAATCAAAGTCCTTTCCTTCTATTCAAAAAGGAGTGCCTCAAGGCTATATCCTAGGTCCACGTAGAGTTCTCACAAAAGCCATAATATCATAGAAAATTTGTACAGTTGCAATATGGCTGCTGTTGATGTGGTTGTGTAGTCTGTACCCAAAATCTAGATGCAAGAAATTAGTAAATATTTCTGTTTAATATGCCCCCTACACAAGTGACTCCAAACTCCCCCATCCCCCTTGCATAGACAGTTTTGTGATGTCCAAAATTCTGTCTGCAGCATGAGAACTGTATGTTTATTGAGCTCTGTATACAAATTTGAAGCAATTAGTGCATGATTCTAATTAGCAAGACGTGCCCAAGATGCAGCAGAAATTGGAGTGGATGTGGGTGTTTTGCAAATGATGAACACTCCAAAAAACAAAGACACTGCAAGGGAAGATATTAAACATGGTTTAACTTAGATTTTCTTTTCTTTTTAGGCCACTTTGTGCAGATTTTTCATAAATTGGGAGGTTTGTCTTTAGAATTGTTACTTTTTTGCATCTTTTACTTAAACTGGAAAATCTAAATCTGGTGTAAAAGAAAACATGATTAAACTGGTCAAAGGCCTGAACGTTTGATGTCGTAAGCTGCTTGGTTAGAATGGTGTCAAAGAAAAGAAAAGAAAAAAAACTGGGTAATTGTACAGAGATGAAAAACAAATTTGTATAAAAGACATATTTTTGTACTTCATCAAATCTCTACATGCATGTCAGCAATAAACTTTGATATGGAAAATTTTGTCTCTTTGTATGATTTGAAGTGTAAAAGATGTTTTCAATTTAATTTTGCATTTAAATCCAGTATTTAACAGCCCTTTAAAAAAAAAAAAAAAAAACCGGGCATTTCTTTGATGACATCAGTATAAGACTTTAATTAAAATAATCCCTGTTTGAAAATTAATTTTAATTAATTCTCAATATCCCTTCATTTTGGGTGAAGTTTTCAGTATGTTTTTGAGAACAAAACGCTCACAACTGCATTTTAGGTGCAATTCTGCCTTCTTGTGGTAGACCTATGGAATGACATGCAAGACTTTGCAGAGATGCCTGGACAAACTTGATCTCTTATTTCAGTCTGAATTAAATGAATCTGTTTGGATGATGTGATATGTAGAGCCATTACAAATTGTTTTGTTGTAATATCATCCTGATTAACCCTTAAGCTATAAACTTTTTTTTTTTAAGTTTAAAAAGACTCCTATTTATTGACTTGAAAGCTCTTTTCATCAGTTACTCATCAAGTATCTACAATTCCCCTTTTACAGAAGACTTTTACTCCAGCACTTTGTGTATTTGTGCTCATTAATCATCTGAATGTCTGTGTAGATTTTGGAGCTCGGTTGCTGGCTGTTATTCACCTTTCTCTCCTGAAATAAGATGTCTGCTAGTTTCATTTGCCAGAATAAGCTTCAGTGTGAACCAAGCCTTATTAATCAAGACCTGTACACGTAGGACTGGTTTGAAGCAAATATTGAAACCCCAACACATTAAAGTACATCTCCCAAGAGTTGTAAAACCAACTTTAGCTTAATAGTTTACAAACCACTTATTTGTTGAAAGCACATTTTCAAAGGAATCACTCCTTTAACATGAGTCCTCTTGTTGAGTGATTTTTGAACAGCAAAAAACATTCACATGATGCACACAAGGCATCCATATGAGCTGTTGAAAAAAACTGCTCGCAAAACAAATTCCTCTTATTTCACTGTGCCTGTCTCTAGTATCTAGTGACTATTGTAATGGCTCAGACTGCCTGGGGTTAAAGTAGCAAATTTGAAGTGTTTGATAAATGATGTTACTGCTCCCCTGGGGTTCAGCACTAGTTTTACGACTCAGAATCACCATTAAATGTGTGAACCACTACGCCTCACAGCAATGCCCATATTAAAGACAGAAAACAGTGCTGGCTAACTCAAGACACTGGGGTTAAATTGGAGACATTTGTAGTGAATGCTTTGGTGTGGGTTGTGAAGCTGTTGTGTACTGCAGACATTAAAGTTTCCAGACCTATGATAATTCTGTTCTAATCTTACAGTTGGCAGTGGCTCCCATTTTATTTTATCTGGTTACATTTAAATGATTTAATTTATTTCAATATAATCCTATTGTTTTTATTTGTCTACATTTGGTTTTTAAACAATTTTTTAAATATGTTAAAACTCTCTCTCTCTCTCTTTCTCTCTCTCTAAATATAAATACAAACATAAATATAAACTACTTTATATGGAATATACATATATATATATATATATTAGTGGTGGTCATAGATTAATTTTTTTAATCTAGATTAATCTCACTGTAATCTTGGAATTAATCTAGATTAATCTAGATTAAAATGGCTCATTTGAATTCTGCCGAAGGCATTCAAATTATGTTCAATAAGATGTACTTGTTAGTACAGATAGAGCTGTGCTGCACTCAAACATAGTAGTTTGACGACGATTCTTCCCCTGCGCTACATTACTTGGCCCGGCATCTTTCGCATTAGCTAAGGGATGCTTTGCGTTTAGGTGGTAGGCCTACTTGAGACTGGAAGAACTCCTACAGTAAACTAATTCCGTATTGCACAAGTTGCAAACAACCTTACGCCTGTTTCACACATACTCCGTCTGCAGTGCGTATGCGTTACATATTTTTTTTACGCACCCATGTTAACGGATTCCAGCGTTCACGCGGTTGTGGTCCGTCAGTGCGTTCCAGGAGCGGTGCGTCTACAGCAGTGCAGCGATCGTTTACGTACCGAGTCTATTTTTGCTGTGCTGCATGAGCTGAATTAAAATGACAGCGCACTGTTCGCGGTAAAGATTAACATGGATTGACACGGAAATGCAGTAATTTCACAATAAATGAATACTAATTAAAGTCTTCTGTGTCTATGATTATGAAAGATTGTTACTGTTCTGTGATAAGAGTCACATTTTTTTTTTTATACATGGTTTGAAATATAGAATAATGAACAAATGTTGTGTTTGTGGACTAAACAGCCGCGGATCAGCAGCGGACTGCAAACGCATCCTGTGTGAAAGCACAATGAGTCCGTGCTGCTTCTGCACCACACACGTAACGCACACGGACTGCAGACGGAGTATGTGTGAAACAGGCGTGAGTCTTGTCGAGGTTTTTTTTGGGAAGCTTGGTAATTTCACAGAAGGCATACACATAGGTTAGAAGACTCGTTCTCGCCCCCTACAGTGCAATTCGTCTAGGTATACATCCGCGCTAAACTATCACGGTGAAAGTCATCATAGTTTGCGTAGTATAGACCCAGCTCCCAACCCAACTTTGAGAATAGATTAACGGCGATATTTTTTTTATCGCCCGATAAGAGTCTCACGTTAACGCAGCACGTTAACGCCGATAACGGCCGACATTTTGTAGTTTATACATATTCATTTATATATAATATTTCATTTTTTGCATTAAAAGTATTGAAAATTAATAAAAACAATAAATGTAACCTGATTAAATTAAAATTAAATTATTTATATATATATATTTATATCTGGTTACATTTATTTTTTATTACATTACACACACACACACACACACACACACACACACACACACACACACACATATATATATATATATATATATATATATATATATATATATATATATAAGCTAATTCTTTCTTCTCTTACAAAATTATAAAATAACCCTAACCCACGTGAGAGATTTTCAAAATTTCTTTAGGTTTGGAACAATGTAAACTCTCTATTTGGTCTATCACATGCTCATTCATTCCTCTTGAACACATAGCTTTGGCTTTGACAGGATGCAGGGAATTCATGACAGGATACATTTGTTTCCCCCTCTGAAAAGCAGTGGAGTTCTGTGTTGTGTAACTCCCTGAATATTCCAAGTCTGTCTCAGTGACAGCAGAACATGTGTGTTGTCTCTCGGGTGAAGTCTGACTTCTGAAGGCCTTGTTGATTTCTATCAACTATTTTTGTACCCATTTAATCGCATATGATGACATGATGACACACAGTATTCACTCACAGACCCTAATCCCCAATTTTTAAGTGTAAACGAGAACATTTCCCTCAAGTAATAGTTTTCTTGCTCTGTTGAATCAGGAAGGACGCCAAGCTGTAATTGAAATCGTGATCCTCCAGAGAGGATCATCTTTGTTGTCCATTCCGTTCTTGTCTCTTTTTTTCCCCTCAGTACCCCATTCTGGGGCAGTATCCTCCATCCGACCCCAGAGCCCCATTGATTCCATTATCCGCTGGATGAGATCCAGACTCTGTCAGTTAAAGCTTTCAGCTGTAGCGGAGGACGTGCTGAGTAACCTGCTGTGTGTCCGTCTCAGAGGCCTTTGTATTCTTGACCTTGAGCGCATGAGATATGACCGCACTTGCTGCTTTCCCAAAAAACTTGACACTGATTTAAACTAAGCCTGTATCTGACGGAGCCTCATGGCCCACAAGTTTCTTACAGGTCTGTTTTAAATAAAAAATGACAGCAACTCAATGTAGTTTTGTGTATTTTTATGACTTTGGAGCCCCCTACTGTTGGAATTCATGGTCATAAATATATCGATGTCGTAATTACTATCGATAGTTGTACCAGAGATTGTCTTAATATAAGGAGATGAGAGGGTCTGTATTATGTACTATTGGAGAAAGTGTAACGGCTGACTTGGATCACGTGTCCCTTAATAACCAATCACATTACAGCCTTGATGTCACTGAAGTACAGTCAGAGTTGTGCAACTCTCAATTGTCGTTTACGAATACCATGGGAATGAATGAGAAGTGCCGTAAGCTGAATCCTACCTGTCACAAAGTCAGTGACTTCTCTTAAAAAAATGGCACTTTTTTTAAAATACACTTAGGATGGAATGAGCCAGTGACGGCTCTGTGATGTCCAGTCTATAAAATCGGACAAAAGTGTGTGGTGAAGCCCAGCTTGCTGACGCACAAATGTCCTGCACTGACACTCCCTTAAATAGTGCCCAAGAGGTCCCATACCCCTGGTAGAGTGAGCCTTCAGGCCCTCTGGAGGACAGAGACCCAAGCTATTATAAGCTGATATAATAGCTTCCACTATCCAGTGGGACAGGCGCTTACGTGAAATAGGTTTACATTTATGGGGATCAGCCCATGAAACGAATAGCTGACTACTCCTTCTTAGTGCTTTCGTTCTGTCCACATAGTGATGTAATGCATGGACAGGGCACAAACAGTGAAGCCGCTCATCCTCCGATGATGAAAAAGGCGGCGGATGGAAAGCCAGTAAATCCACTTGTTTGTAGGCAAGAGCTGACTCGCTCACTTTAGGCACAAATGCTGGATTAGTTTAGTGAGTTACTCTCAAGTAATCCATAGCAAACTGCATACAGGAGCTATTACCTGACAAAGCGTGAAGCTCACTAAACCGCTTTGCGGTTGAAAGAGCCAATAATAAAGCCGTCTTTAATGAAAGGAGCTTCAAATCAATACCATCTACAGGTTCAAAAGGAGGTGGAGATAGTGCATTAAGGACCATGGACAGATCCCATGGCAGAATCAGAGGCTTAGAAACTCTGTTTAAACGAGCGCACCTCTCATAAACCTGCATATGAGTGTGTTGACTTATGGTCTTCCTGTTATCTCCCAAATGACACGCTGAAATTGCAGCGAGGTAAAACTTCATTGTTGAAATGACTCTGCCCTTATCCAAAAGTTCCTGCAGAAAGCATAACACATCCGCAACACAACAGAGAAAAGGGACTATGTGTCTGTGAATGCACCATTGCCAGGCCAGAAGAGCCACTTTGTCCATGGTTGAGTGAAAGATCTGCCTGCGCGCTTGTGAAAGGAGGTCTCTGTACAGCGGGACAGGCCGGGGCTGGTCGCACAGGAGCTGCATTATCTTCAACAGTCACAATTTCCCTGGCCAGTTCAGGGTAATCAGTATGACTGAGTGACTGTTAGTGTAGGTACGTTCAGACTCAGTGGAGGAATGCGTAATACAGTGCGTTTGGCCATGGGTGCACTAGCGCATCCACACCTATAGGCGCAACTTCTCTTGCCAGTGAGAAGAATAGTGGGCAATGCATGTTATTGTGTGAGGCGAAGAGATCTACAGCCGTTCGGCCGAACCTCTCCCACAGCTGGCTCACTACCTGAGGTTGGAGAGTCCATTCTCCATACAAGGGATTCCCCCTGGATAGGAGATCCGCCCCCACATTCATTATTCCTGGGACATGGGTTGCCCGCCCTGGAAATGCTGTGTGCCCCACACAATCAATTTTCATGTCAGATTGTGAAGCTGAGGAGAGAGTGTGCCCCCTTGTCAGTTTATGTATGCCACCGCTGTTGTCTGATCTGATCAAAACGTGGTGGTTCTTTAGGAACTGTACAAAATGTTTTAATGCCAGAAACACTGTTAACAGATCCAGGAAGTTTATGTGTGCATTCTGTAATGGGACAGGCCATTTTCCCTTCGCTATCCTGCCCTCGCACACTGTGCCCCAGCCTATGAGCAAAACATCCATCGTCACCACCTTTCTCAGAGAAACTGCTCCCAGCATAGTCCCTAATTCGAGAAACGAGCCATCTCTCCAGTGACAGAGAGCGTGCATGCAGAGCAGAGGTGCACAGTAGTGAAGTATTCTTACTTTACTCAAGTAAATTTAAAAAGTATCTGTAGTTTATCAGAGTGTTTTTCTTTGGAAAATTTTACTTCACTACATTTCATAAATTAAAGTTGTTGTTTCTGTTTTTTTAACTTTAATACTTCAGAACATTAAAAAATTTAGTACTTTCTTGTACTCAAGTAAGTCTTTGAATTACTTGAATAAAAGTAAGAAAGTAATAGATTTCTAATGTAATTAAGTATTAAATTGATATTAAATTAATATGAAATGTAGTGCAGTAAAAAGTACAATATTATGCTTTGAATTAAAGTTTTCTAAAGAAAAACACTCTGATAAATTACTGACACTTCAAAAGTACTTTTACTGCAGAGTAAAAATACTTCACTACTCTCCACCTCTGATGCAGAGTGATGTCACTATCACTTTGATTATGTTGAGTATGTGACTGGGTACATTAGCACTTGTGTTGATAACATCGTACCCACCATACAAGTAAGTTTCTACTCTAATGCTGACGCCGGGCGGATGTGGCAAGGCATGCAGCACATCACAGACTACCGGACCACCACGAGCACTACTATCAGCTCCTCAGACAGCCTACTGGATGACCTCAACACCTTCTATGCCCACTTCGAGACTTCCAGCATTGACACAGAAAGGAGGCACAGACACACTCAGACCACTCAACCCCCCTCCCCCACTCCTACTGTCTCATCAGCTTCAGGACACAAAGAGCTGAGGAAAATCAACCCCCTGCAAAGCAGCAGGGCCAGACAACATCCCTGGACGGGCCCTCAGAGCCTGTGCTACGGAGCTGGCTGATGTATTTACTTCCATCTTCAACCTCTTCCTCAGTCAGAGCATCATCCCCACCTGCTTCCCAAGAAGAGCTCCCCAACCTGCCTGAACGACTACAGTCCAGTAACACTCACTCCAATCATTATGGAGTGTTTTGAAAGAGTGGTGCTGACTCAAATTCAGAGCAGTATGCCGGACATATTGGACCCACTGCAGTATGCATATTGGCCCAACAGGTCCACCTCAGACAAACTCACCCAAAAACTGATTGTACTTGGACTACACCCCACACTTTGTGACAGGCTCCTAGACTTCCTGACTGGCAGACCGCAGTCTGTTAGGATTGGAAATAGAACCTCAGACACTGTCATTACAAACATTGGCACCCCATAAAGGTGTGTTCTCAGTCCCATCCTCTACACACTGTTCATGTCTGTGTAGCCTCCCACAAGGACAACATCATAATGAAGTTCGCTGATGACACCGCAGTGATAGGACGGATCACTGGTGGGGATGAAGCGGCCTACAGGAGGGAGGAGGCCAGTCTTGTGACATGGTGTGAGGCGAACAATTTTACCCTCAACAAGGACAAGACAAAGGAGATAATAGTAGACTTGAGAAAAAAGAGGAGAACTCACCAGCCACTGTTTATCCGAGAGCTTGAATTGGAGAGGGTGAGCGGCTTTAAATACCTGGGGGTCCACATCAGTGAGGACCTCACATGGACACTCAACACCACCCAGCTGGTTAAGAAAGCTCAACAGTGGCTTTTCTTCCTGAGGAGGCTGAGGAAGTTTGGCATGTGACCTAAGATCCTCAAAAACTTCTATAGCTCTGTAGTTAAGAGCGTCTTGATCAGCTGCATCACTGCATGGTATGGCAGCACTACAGTGAGGGACCGCAAATGTCTGCAGAGAGTTGTGAAGACTGCTGAGAAGATCATCAGGGCTCCACTGCCCTCTCTGCAGGCCATTTACCATAGCAGAGTCCACAAAAGAGCTGCATCCATCATTAAAGACATTTTTAGCTTGTACTTTCTGAGTTCTGAGTGTTTGTTGAGGTTCTGTAAATCCAGAATGGGTCAGAGACCTCCCCCTTTCTTGGGAATGACAAAGTATCAGGAGTGAAACCCATGATGGCTGTCCTCTGGTGGCACAACTTGAATTGCTCTTTTTTTCTCAATAAAGAGGATATTTCTTCCTCCAAAATCTGAGCTGACTCCCCTTCTGCTGCTGACATAAACACACCGTTGAAAAATGGTGGTTTTACTGCAAACTGCAGACAAAAACCCAGTTTTATTGTGGATAAAATCCAAGGGTGTACTGCGCATGTGCACTAACTCTTCGCGTGAGCAGAGAGCGGACTGCTGTAGCTCTCGCTCACTGATGGCGTGGCGGAGCTAGGGGTTGCAGCTCTGATTTGGGTGTTTTTGTCTGTATTTTTGTGTTTATTTTCAAACATTTCTGTGCCCTTGGCCTGCTGCCTGGATATACAGGGAACAGTTTTATTTGTTTCACACACTTTTTGATATCCCAAACCTCCTCCTCTCTCTTGCATAACAGCGGATGGAGAGGGGAGAAACAACATGGGGGGCACTGGGTGAACTGGGTTTTAGCTCCACTGGAGCATCAAGAAACTCAGCCTTCTCCCTGTCTGACAGGCCTGAGAGTCCTAGCCACAGAGTTCTTTCACCTGCTACAGCTAAGCACATGCTGCGGCCGCAGCTCTGGACTGCTCCATGGGATGATCGTAGTTTAAGATCTGCAATGACTTAGATCTCTTCACAAGGTGCTGGATCAGGAGACCCCGCGTCAGTCTGCCTCCCCATCTCCTCCATGAGCTCAGATTGATATGCTGTGAGCAGGGAGGTGGCATTTAAGGCTCTGACAGCAAGGGCAGAGGAGCAGTAGATTTTCTGAAACAGAGAGGCAGAAAGCCTTTCTGTCCATCCTGGCAGTGACGGGGAGATGGAGGATAAGGCTGTCCGGCGATTGGGGTGGAGGTGATTTGCCACTGACAATACCACCGGCTTGGGGTTTAACATCCCCAGGTCCTCCATATTGTATAAGTCCAGCCTAGAGAAACCTTTAACAGGCACTCTATGAGAGAATGGTTTGTCCCAGAAACTATGCATCTCTGCAACACATGGTGGGAGGGCTGGAATCAGTTGCTTGGCAGGGGAAATGCACGATGGCAGCCTCTTCTCATCATATAAATCGCTCTCTGGGCCCTGGCCCTCCTGCTGTGAGGGCCAGTTGATAGAGAGTTTGGCAGATGCCCTCCTGCACACTTCAATAAGGTCCAGGTCTCTCTGTGCGGGGGAGGGAGTTACACTGCCTGGTCTGGAAGAGAGATTAGGCGGGAAGATTGCATCATCTTCATTTTCCTCCAAATCCTCTTCCTAGAGATGAGCAATCATCTCATTATCTTCCTCCTCCTCTTTGTCCCCGTCAAAGGGTCCAATTCAAAAATAGGGTGAAGATTGGGAGAGATCTCATTCATAACCTCTCCCCAGTTGTAGTGTGTTTGTTGAGCAGCCTTGTCTTTCTCCGCGGGTGGTGCAGAAAAACTTAGATCCCCTTTATTTGTGGCAGCGACTCGCACTCGACGCTCTAATACCCTTAACAGGAAAAGAGAGCAGTGCGGGCAGCACTCGGGATTGGCGAGCGCAGCCAGTGCATGTCTAACTCCCAGACACGCGATGTGCAGAGGGTGAGAGTCTTTAGATGAAATCATCTACCCTCAAGTGCACGGACAATAGGAATCTTTACCCTTCACTGCGCTACTGGATGGGCTCGCAGTTGCCAAAACAGAGATGCGAACACTAAATATTGATTGGTCACACCACTTGACATGGGGAGAAGGAAAAATTAGAAAAATGAGCTGTAACGGCTAAAATAGACAACAGATGGGAACCAGCTCGATCCGCTAATTCTCACCAGAAAGAAAATCAGACAGCAGAAAGAAAATATTCACTTTGACAGTGAATATTCCCTCGTAAAAAAAGGAGTAACCATGTTCGTAGACGTACCTAAAAAATAAAAATGGCTTGTCAATGAACTGTTAAGCGGCCACTCCCTACAAGGACCTGCTGAGGATAGCTTCCTTAAGGATCTTCACGGGAAAGAGAACGGGAATGAAGTGGGGACCACTGGCAGCAATATATATAGGGGAGGCAGGATTCCCCGCATCACTGTCGTGATTGGTTTGTCAACTGACAGACGTGGTGTAATTGGTGCTTCCAGGGTTGGTCACGCCTGAGGCGTTTCCCATAGTGTGAGATACTATAGTGTGAGTTAATCACACTAATTAGAGGTACATTGTAACTATTTAGATGCCCTAATTTGCTGCTTATTTCATGTATCTCTGTGTATTTGAGAAATTGAAAACAGGCTGAGAGTGAGGCTGTCTTTCTGCACTTGCCTGCTTACTATGAACATCTGGTTTTGGGGAGAGGGGTGACCTCTTCAGTGGGAGCCCTTGTCTCCTCTGTCAGCACTGAGAGGTGCCAGAGCTGAGAGATGGACAGGGATGCCTATATGACTGCATATTAATATGTTTCAGAGTGGATGGCCATTGTGTTTAGTACCCTAAGCATTCACTTTTGTTTTTTCAAGGACTCGCTGGGAATTTTCAAAAAATTCTGGGCAATCTCAGAAACACATAACCAGTCAAAAAATGCTGAACTTGAGTATTTTAATGCATGAAACAGGATTATGTTCATGTCATAATTGTGTAGTTATATATAATCATATTATATTTGTTATATAGGTTTATATATAGGTAGGTTTATATAGGTTTTAGGTCATTCATATCCACAGCACAAACTGTGTGGGATGAGTAATGCTAAAGATCTATATTTAGGGTTGGATGTTTGTCCAAATGTCCAGATTGAAGATTAATACTCTACAGTATTTACCTATTCATTTTTCCTGTTTAACAGGAAAACATCAACCCTCTCTCTCTCTCTCTCTCTGTACATAGAAACTCATTGAATGATATCCTCGGAGGTTACAAAACAGCTAAAGTATGTGTATGTGTATGAATGTACATTGAGAGAGAGAGATTACGACTGTAACAGCTGTCCTCCCTCATACAGGAACATCTCTATGGAGAAAGACTCAGAGGAAGCACAAGTTCAGCTTCCAAGAGAAGTTGAGAAAAAACATCAGGAAAGGCATCTAAAGCTCCATGCTGGATCAATCCTCTCACCGGTGGGAGTCGAAACAAACTTTGGCAAAACACAGCATTGACATTCCTTTCCGACTGAAGGCAGGCAAACACTGGTGTGCAATAATGTTTTTGCCATGAGATGTGTTGAAAACAATGTTCCGCCACACCCCTGTCATTTTATATCCTTGGCAACCGATGTCCTGTTGTTGTCATTGCCGTTGGCTCCTGTGCAACTCAACTGTTGATTTAAACTGATGAATGACTGAATTTTCTTCTTTAAGGGAAGAACAATAAAACACATTGTTATGTAGTTGCTATGGGGTTTTAAAAAGTTTTAAGCATGTTGCTCTGATGTCCTAGGTGGTTGATGAGGTATTCTGAAAGGGTCTTGTGGTATTGCTTAAGTCTTATGGGTGATTGACAGGGCACCACACTAAGAACCTTAAGAACACCTTAACAACCACATAGCAATACCCTGGTAACCACCCAAAACACCCTTAATAGCATTCTAAGAACATCTTAGCAACATTCTAAAAACCTTTCCCAAACACTTTAGTAACCACATAGCATAGCAACACTCTTGCAACCACTGCTGCCAGTTTTTTTTTACATAAATTTTAGATTTTTTTGTTTACGGTGATTGTATTAAATGAAATGTGATTTGCTGTCTTTTTGATCTTTCATCTGTTCTGCAGGTTTCCAAGGAAGTCTTTTTGTTTTGGGACAAACTGATAAGCAGCAATTAATGCAAGAATCCTGAAAAATTAGCTAAAATATAAACAAGCTCAGATGTCTATTGAGGCATTTAAAAACCAAGTCTTGCTGTGTGGCCATTAACGTAAGCCTAAGATATAATCTAAGAATTTCCAGTCCTCTGCTTTTCCATGTACTTGCTTCCTATTCTCCCCAGTCTCTCCCGAGAGATGAGGGGGGCATTATTTAAGTTTCCTCTGTATCTAAAGCAAGCTTTGGTGTGGGTGGCTGCAAAGGCTCCCTCGACATGCTATAATCAGAGAGCTAAACTTCAGAGAACCTCATAATCTTCGAAAAGCCCGTCTTCATAGGACAGGATAAGAGTTCAGATGTTGGCAAATCAGACGCTGACAAAGAAAGCTGTGTGTGTGTGTTTTCTCTGAAAGAGTTACTCATCACTGCTTCCAGTATTGGCACTGCTCTGACTTATCCAACAATCCTTACAGTCTTTATGAGCAAAACTGCCTGTTCTGAAGTACGATGTGGTGAATATTGTTCTTGTTTGAACTAAGTTGTTGCTGTTTGAATGTGTGTTGCCTCTCATGCCCTTTATGAAGTGTGACTCTCACTTTCCTGGAATCCTTTTTGCCCAGTGAGAAAGAGAGTGTTTGGTAATATACAGTACACACCAGCTTAGAGAGGGAATGGCAGCTTATAAAGCTTTGTGGTAAACAGCTATTTTTACTAAGCTTTTCCTCTCCAGCCTCTCAGTGAAGAATATTGCCACATGCTCATCATGGGCTTATGTGGTAAATGCTAAATAGTGACGGGAGCTGTCTGGGTTTGGCCAAACCACGTAGAGTGACAAACTGCCTCGCAGGGTGCAATTGTCCCTCTCCCGGTCTCACCGCCATGAAACCAGGGTGGAGTACCGACAGCTTCTTTTGTCATAGTTTATGAGCAGAGATGCCAGTGTGACCTGCTTTTTGCCAACTACAGAGGAGGAAAATTTAGAATCCATTCCGGTGCTCTGGCACACAGAACTGATGTCTGCTGAGCCTGGAGAAACAAGTCCCTGCAGAATTATATAAAATACATTACATATGGGTGGTTGCCAATGAGTTATATGGTTACTAAGGTGCTTAACGTGTGGCTAAGGTGTTCTGAGTGTCTGCTGGGGTGTTTCTATTTAGTTGCTAAGGTGTTGTAAAAGTTGAGAAGTGTTCTGAGTAGTTGCCACAGAGTTATGTGGTTGCTGAGGTACTTAACATGTTGTTAAGGTGTTCTGAGTTGTTGCCAGGGTGTTTCTATTTAGTTGCTAAGTTGTTTTAAAAGTTTAAATGTGATCTGGGTAGATGCCAAGCAGTTATGTGGTTGCTAAGGTGTTTAACATGTTGCTAAGGTTTTCTGGGTGGTTGCCAGGGTGTTTCTATTTATTTGCTAATTATTTTTTGGAAGTTGAAAAGTGTTTTAGGTATGTACCAAAGAGTTATGTGGTTTCTAAGGTGCTTAACATGTTGCTAAGGTATTCTTGGTGGTTGCCAGGAATGTAGCTTAACATTGTTGTTTTGTCAGTGCATTGCTAGTGGTTTTTATGGGTTGTTGCTAAGGTGTTCTGTTTTTGTGTGTGTGTTGTGTGTGTGTGTTTTACTTTGCACCAAACAAAAATCATAAGTCGGATTGATTATGACAATAAAAGCAATGCGATTTATGGTGTCATTCACAATTCTAGCACAACTGTGAGCAAAAGTAATGATGCTTATTGAACCATGTGAAAAGAAGTCTGAAATATATGTACATAAAGTACATATGGGGGAGTTGGAAGAGTGAAAGAAATGAAAAGCACTCATCTGCACTTCTGTTCTTGAGTGCAGGCCAGATTTGTTCCCCAAAGGTTGTATCTATACACTCAATAGCATATTTGTGTAACGTGAGAGTGTGTGGGAGAAGCTAGAACTCTTTTCTGGGTGAGATATATGAAACACCATAAACCACCATCTGCTGAAAGGGCTTGGATTGGATTTTACAGTGTAATATTATGGGCTGTAAAAAGTCTTGTGAGAAGTTAACAATACATTACCGAAGTGACGGGTGGATGTCGATACCACATTCTGCTCTCTTATTCCCTCTTACATTAAACTATCTCATCTCAAAAACACACAAAGTTCAGTGAAATCACTGTCTTTGGGGAATCAGGCAATCGTTCTGAAATCCTGTGAAATCAATAGAAATGAAACCCAGTTTCTATGATGAAACAGCAGTAACCATAACACAATAGGATTTCACAAGTGTCCCTTGAGCACCCAGAGAGCTTCAAAGTGTGCCGTCATAATCACATTTTCTCTGGGGTCATCCTTTGTCATGAGTCATTGGGAGCATGTTTGGGTGATGATGTTTTGGACCTTGGGACCTTTTTATTTTTTAAAGGTTTTGAGTTGGCCCCAATAACTTTTGTGTGTGAGTGTGCATGTGTATGTCTGTGTTCATCTATAAAATTGAAAATTAAAAAATTAAAAAATAAAGTAAGTGTGATAAGCTCCTAGGAAAGATGAATGAGGGATAAAAGTAATATGTCTTATTATTTCACGATATGTGCTATCAACTGAAATGAGAAGTATTTATCTTTATTACAACAATAGTATTAAATCCAACAAATGCTGTTGAGTGAAACAACTGGCTGTCAAGCATGTCAAGGGTATGTTAATAATTTCACATAAAATATCATTTCTCATAATTGATAGTTTTCATGCACAAACCCATTACAAAATTTAACTGTGCTGAAGAAATGAACAATTTTCAACATTTTATAATATTAATTAAATTTGTAATAGTGTTAGCTAAAGCTTTTCCTCAGAGCTAATGATACAATTTGGGGAAAATGCTTCATTTAATATTTCATGTCAGTTCTTTAGCCAAATATATATATATTTTTTTTATATAATTGAAAAACATGTAGGTTATGTGAATAAATTAGATCTGAATAAATGACAAATACATATAAATTATTTTATACAGATTCATTAAAAAAAATATTTACGTGCCTCGTAGAAAATTTACTTTGATATGCAAATTTCTTTTCTTTTTTTTTGCATAGAAATGCTAAACCTATAGCAATCAAGAGTTGCTTATAAATATATAGGCATTGTTTCAAATTATATGCATTTTGCTAGATTAGCACTGACACATTTTACCACAGTCTGCCCTAATTATACTTGTTCATCTGGAATTAATATATATTGCCTTTAAATAATATATAGGGTTGTTGTTGAGGAAACGTAACTGTAAATAAATTTAAATCAGTTTCTGTTTTGCCAGATTCCTGACTGTGGCAGGTGCTTTTCCACAGAAGATAAAAATTTTTGAGATACCAATTTTGAAGAAAAATTAATTTGTTTTGTACGGTCTGTGTATTTCTCACATGCAAACATAATATTCCTGTTGAAACATCATGGTTATTGAAATTCTGACTTAAAGTGTGTGTTAATATCCTCTTTAAATGGTGTTTTATTTTCAAAAGCCAGAAGCTTCATTCAATTGTAAAAGATCCCGTCCATTTCCTGTCATAATGCACGTATTTGAACTATGTGATAGCGGCTGTATATCTGTAGGGTTTTATTGAAGCTTTGCAGATGGTTCAGATTAAGAAGTCTGAAATAACAAGGATAGAGGAACTGTTTCTGAAGTCCATAAAATTAACCCGATAGCATCTTTTCCTGTGTTAATTCCATTCAGCTACCAAAATAGGTTGGATTTTTTTTTACCGCGTAGCACTTTCGAAATATTTTGTTTGGATTAAAAAGCCAGATAATGCAATACAATGGAAAGTTCAACTATCACAAGTATTAATATGTGATTTATATTAAGCTGGACTGAAAACGCAAACAATTTGTCACTGCACGATGAAGAAATTTACTGAAGAGAGAACCAATGAGACTTTTGGGAGAAGGAATGGAAACACATGACCTCTTTAAAAGGGAGGCAGCAAACTCTTTGCATTAGCCAGAGTCACAATTATTTTACCTTCTCCTCCGTTGGAATGTTTTTGTCACTTGGCGCCGGCCCTAGACTTGTATTGCTCAGTCTGGGCTTTGGTGCTGAAAACCTTTGCGGTAAAATGAACTGTAAACGATGAAAGTGGTGCTTCTGTTATATATTAGCTGCCCCACATGCCTTCATCTAATTTTCTGCATGGCCACCAGCTCAATATACTGCAACATATGGGTATTTTAGCAGCAAGAGGCGCATTTCAAAATCTGAAACCAGTGGATTCAGAGCATATTAGACCTGTAGGACCTATAAATTGTTCACAGTAAGACCAGGAACATCCATTAGGAAAGTAAACTTTCAATTGTTATTTTAAATTAACTGTAAAATTTATTATGTAGGACATAGAACAGCACTGATGGATAAAACAGTGCCGTCAATGCATCTAAAGTGGATTGAGGAAGTTTGGTTGTTTGTTTCTTTTGAACTGATTTCATGCATGTTGTACAGTTTGTGTATGTTGATGTCTGCTGCGTGTGGTTTCCCCCCAGATGTAGTTGTTTACAGCTTGTTTTAAGTCAGTAGATCCCAAACAGGTGGAAGGAACTTATTTTTTCTCTCTCTTTAGCATCAGCTGTGTTTACACTTTAACTCATAAATGGGCCACATACCCATCTGGAGGTCTGGATGAATGTATCTCCCAGCACCAGTACTACACATCGCTTTTTAAGGGTGCATATCATGCTTTTTTGTTTTTACCTTAGTTAAACTCTCCAACAGAAAACACTGCCTGAAATGCTTTGTTTGTAATTCCATCTTCAACCAGACCAATCATTTTGAAATTAGTAAAGGTCACGTATTGCGCTCATAAGAATCGGAATGCCCATTATTTATCAAATTCCACACATCTTCCTGCCTACGTGTGTTTGTTTAGTAAATATTTTGGCTAATACAATTATGCTTTCAGCTTCCAAATCAAACGGTAGTACTCTATTGTACTATTTATGCAGAATTCCATGGATTCAATGCAATTAAAAATCCACAGATTCCATTTGGGCCTTCTGATGGGTTTTAAATGTGTAATAGAGCTAGTTTCATGGAAAACTTTGTCATGGTGATTGAATGAGGCTGCTCTGTGTTGCATGTGAGCTGACCCATCTGCTTCATTCCACAGTGTGTAAAGAGGGAAAAAGCTGCTATCCATCACGGACCTGTGTGATCCATCTAACCTCTGAACCACAGCTGTGTGACTAAAAAGAGCTGTGAATGAAGACCTGTTTGTCAGAATTTCAGGTTTGGAAACATAGTATAGCGTTGAAAAGTCTTATTAGCATCTCTAGTTCATGACCATAAAAAGCAAACACAGCATATGGTGACTGAAAAACCTAGGAAGAGCTCATGGTTGATAAATGGTATGTTGAAGGGTTTTTTTTCCCTGTAAGATATTAATGTAAACAGACTGACACAGTAAACGCAGATTACAAGCCAAGAAGATAAGTTAACGGAGCGGCTGAATTCCACTGACCATATTTTTGCATTCCACTGTCACTGAGTGTTACTTTAATTAAAACATTATAGCTCCACTATGACCATGTACAACATGTAAATATCACTTTTGTTTGTGATGAAAGGTCCCTTCAGAATCTGTACACACTCTTTAGACGTTTGGAGTCAGTAAGATTTTTAAAATATTTGTAATAGAAGTAACAAAGCTGCATTTATTTGACCCAAAAAATACAGTAAATTGAGAAATATAATTACAATGTAAAATAACTGTTTATATTGTAATATATTTTAAAATGTAATTTATTCCTATAATGAAATGCTAAATTGTCACTCAAGAAAAAAAATCTTATTGTTATCAACATTGAAAATAGATTAATATTTTTGTGGAAACCATTTTTTTGATGAATAGAAAGTTCAAAACAACAGCATTTATTTTAAATTATTTCTTTTTGTAACACTGTAAATGTCTGTCACTTTTGTTTGATTTAATGCATCCTTGCTGAATACAATTATTAATTTCTTTCAAAAAAATTTACTGACCTCAGACTTGTGAACGTAGTGCAGTGGTTCTCAACTCCAGGCCTCGGGACCCGCTGCTCTGCACATTTTGAATGTTTCTGAATCTGACACACTCAGTTCAGTTCATGGATCTCTCTCCTAATGAGCTGATGATCTGAATCAGGTGCGATAAATAAGGGAGACAAACAAAATGTGCAGAGCAGTGGGTCCCGAGGACTGGAGTTGAGAACCACTGACGTAGTGTATATAGTGTAACTAAATTACCATATCTTGTTACTTGTTTGACAATCTTAAGAAATGCAACTGCCATCTTGAATGTCCTTGTTTTATATTCTGAGCCATTTAAATGTAAAGTTTTCTCATAAATTAATAATCCTGTCAACATTTACTCACTCTCATGTTGTTCAAAACATGTACGGCTATTTTTCTTTTTCTAAAATAAAAAACAATACCCAGAACTTTGAGGCTCCATTAAGGAAATAAAGATTTAATTCATGTTTTGAAGCAGATCATGAAGATGAACAGATCAAAATGTAAGCCTGTAAGCCTCTATTGGTATTGATCAACACACACACACACGCACACACACACACACACACACACTATGCAGACAGATCAATTTGTTTTTTTCTGTATAGATTCATTTCACGGTACCTTAATGTCATTTTTGAAGCTTGAAAGTTCTGTTGACTTTGATCACATGAACAAAAACAGTTCTTTAAAATATCGTTTGTATTCTACGAAAGAAAGAAAGTCATACAAGTTTGGAATGATGTAAGGGTGAGTAAATAATGAAAGAATCTTGTTTAATTTTGTACTGAACTTTAATCCATTTAATCTCTCAGTTTTCATTGCTTGAAACAGTTAAAATTCCTCAAATGTGTTCTCTAATGGTGACATTTTTAAAACAAGCATTTCAGCCTAAAACAGAAGCTCTGGGAAAGTCAGCTGTGCATGTTTGTTCTTGCTGAGCTGAGGGGGGAATAATGGTTAGTCATTTAATATAACAGTGATGTTTAAGGTGTCCTCACCTGTGAGAAAGCAATGTGAAAGGAGATACCAGGTTTGACTAATGTATACTTCATAGACAGATGTGCAGGCAAATGGCACCCTTTCAAAAGAGAAACAAAACGTCTAGGTGTGTTCAGATAATCACAGACTACATATGCGTTTTAACCACCGTGATTTGCATGTATCATTCAGGAACCTCATTTAAAATGATGAAGCAGCACAAAAAGTAATTACAATGTATGATTAATCAATCAAACGAATCATTGTAAAAGCAACCTGACACACTGTTTATAAGTTAATATGTCACAATTTTAACTGTGTTTCTCACAATTCTGAGTTTGCATCTTGCAATTCTGACTTTTTTGTTTCCGCCACAGAATAATTCCATAGAATTTGAGTTCTCACAGTTCTGAGACTATAGTAAACTACAGTGGAATATCCCATCAGTCTTGTTTTGTGTCAGAGGTTGGGTTTGTTGGGCCCTCGGGCAGTGCGAGCAGCGCTAACCTAATGCTAACCTGCAGTAAAGCTGCCAGCCTGACTCCTCTCGACTTGCCCCATCAGCACACCCCTGTAATATCCCAAAAGAACATCATCACACACTCTGCCTGCCCTCGATGACCCATAAATCTGCAGCGCTGCTTCTCTTTTATAGTGCTGCTCGAGACTAAACATGCCACATGCACAGGATTTAGCTTAAAACGCCTTCTGTTCTTTCTTTTTGAAGCTGTAATTTCCTGCATTTGCTTATTCAAGCAATGAATCTTTGTCACTTGGTACAAAATAAGGGACTTCCTGATTGCACAGGCTGTATAGTTTATGCCTTGCTGCAAAAACTCAATGTTAATTATAACAAAAAAATAATTTCAACTTTTTTTTCAAGGCTACAGTAAAGCACTTAAGCGTAAGTGAAAGGAAACAATTTCTTGTGGTTTTTAATGTGAAAATTTTAAATTAATTCTTCTGTTATTGTAATGTTTATGAATTGGCCCCATTCACTTTCATTATATATATATATATATATATATATATATATATATATATATATATATATATATATATATATATATTTATTTATTTGTTTTAAAGAAGGACAATTGCAAACAAATTTTTATGCGGCAGTCAACCTTATGCGACAATTGCCGTCAGTTGATGCTTTTCGTGTTCCAAGTATATGTCTTCTCATGTCATGAGAAATGAGAATTAATAAAAGAGAACTGAATCTGCCAGGTATATAATTACTTTTATACATCTGCAAGAATGCTCTTTGGGTGACAGGAGTCAGGCAGTAAGTCTATCTTCTTGTATATACAGTGCACTATAGCACAAAGGAGAGGATTGTGTGTTTTTACAATGAGGATGTCTGTGAGGACAGGCATCCTTTGGGAGGACAGAGGAACCAGGAAGCAAAGCAACAGAGCAGCAGAGCATGGAGGTAGGGGGGGATTGGTGTTGAGAATTTGACATCTGCTAGCCAGGCTATGTCCCATGGGAGTAAGAGTAACTGTAAAGATTTGGGGTTTTATCCCTGTTAAAGATATAATTCACCCAAAAATAACAATTCTGCCATTATTTACTTAGTCTCAGGAAATGGTTTCATTTGAGTCTACATGAATTATAAGCATCAGGAAAAAAATTTGAACGTCTTTCATGTTGTTTGATAGATTCTTCTTGCCTCTAATGCACAAAAACGTTTACATTAAACATTCATAAATAAATAAATAAATATTTTACTTGAAAAACTTCAAAATCATGATATTTTATACTTCATGATGTTTTATATATTTTATGAAAAGTGCAGTTTCAACCCTGTTGTATTACTTTCCACCAGTTACAAATTTTAATTGAAATGTAAAAATAATAGTTACATTTTGACATATTTGATGAAGCAGCATTGTCTTTTTAGTTCCAACAGTAAATTTTATCAGTATTTCAGAATGTTCATACTAATATTGGCCTTCTCAAGCTAAATATATATATAAAAAAATGCTTTGCAGGTGACGGCCAGTACACTGACCTACAACCTACCTTTTTTCCCCCTGAGATTTTCACTCACAGATAGCACTGTTTCCTGTGAATGTGCCTCATAATAAAAACCTATTACGCTGCAATAAAACTGCAACAATACGACAAACTGTAATGAGTTTCTGCAGAATGGCTGCCCTGATAAAGCCGGAAGCTGATAAACAGGAACATTAGCCTAGAACTCAGTATGCAATTGTTCCTGTGGGGAAATCACTTCTTTTAGGTAGCATTTGGTTTTTTTCTGCAAGAACCAAAAATAACCAGTGATTTCAAACGGACTTGGACTGGTTTCTTGTTGGCAGACTAACTTGTTTACTCTTTAACCAAATTACAGCCCAGAACGCCGCAAGGCGTCCACAAACGGTGTTTCCCTCTAAGCAGAGACTTAGTGACTCCCATCTGTGGCATTTTTTGGAAAGGTTCATTTTGGGTCCTGTACCTCTCTAACAGTGCAGTATCACAGACAGGTCAACTCTCAGAGAATGAGGATCTGTCTCTGGTCCTATACTCAACAATGAAATCTGCCCTGAGGCCTGCAAGTGAGCACTATATAAAAACATCTCGTTTGTTGTTAGTGGTGTTTCATTAATCTTGTTGCAAATATGGCCTTCTGGTGAAGATATTTAGGCACATTATGTTCATTTGTCTTTGATTTTCTCCACATGTTTCAGACTGAGGACCTTTATTTGATTTTACCCCTTTATTATATGCTGTTTGCATGGCTGAAACTATTCATTTTGCCTTAAGGTATAGCTTTTTAAAGCAAGGTTAGACTGGGTCACTAATGCAAAGGCTGTGAAAGATTCAAGAGGAACATATGCTTGAACATTCCTAAAAAGTAATTTATTAATGACTAAAATTGCAGTTCATTTGCATGTGCTCCAGAAGAATCATGCAAATTAAGATGTGCAGAAACAAATGGCACTGGTTAAATTTAAAATATTTTCAGAATGTAAAAATTCAGCCCTATAAATTCAAACTTATGTTGCCTATGTTTTTTTTTTTTTTATTAAATTAATAAAACAGTTTACTTTTGCAACTGGCATCCTAAAGCCAGCAGGTTTATAATATATTCTAGTATATGGTATATTTAATTACTTTCCATTTTGTGCTTAGATTTCTTTTTGATACGATGCAAGATAAATCACACATTTTTATATTTTTAAGATGGCTATTACCAAAGATCTTTTGAAGCATGAAGCAAGGATGTGTCTAAAATATCATGAGAAGTTGTTACAGAAAGACAGCTTTGTTAGCAGTCCCTCATGTCACTGGCCTCCGGGTTCTCACAAGATCTTCAGAGAAAGTTGGTCTAGATGAGGATGGAGTCACATGGCTGGCTGCCAGAGGCTAAAGTTAGTATTAGCCCTCTGTCTCTTGAGACTGGCAAAGTTAATATTGTGTCAACATTCATTTCTCAGCAGAAGTTACACAATATAGAAGCATAGTTAAAGTCTCCAATGTACCCTTTCGCATCTCACAGAGAGAACACAAACTATAAAGAAATGTTTTAGAAAGCTAATTCATACAAAGCAAGTATTTCTAAAGCTTAGTGTGAGACATCAGGTGTAAACTTTGAAGAATGTGAATATTAATGATTCATTTCAAAAGACTGCATTCTGTCAGTACACCCTCAACTGCCTTTTCTTCACTGCTGGCATAATTACTGGTTTAGCCTTGTGAGTTTGTGACACCAGAGCCCCATTAAGTGTCGATAATGGCAGCCCCAGCATTCCTTCAGCTGAAGCCTCAAGGCTAACTGGAGAACTACACACAACGTCCCATTGCCATTGCATTTGTATGTGTGTCTATGTGTGTTTTGTGGAATGGATTTCGCCTTATAAAAACATCTTGGGGCAGTTTAATTCGCATTTAAGCTCTCTTAAGGGAACATTTGCCTTATCTAGATTACAAATTATGTAGTTTGTGGTCAAGGATCACTTGTGAGTTGGTGTTACTTTTTATCAGTTCTGTCTTTGGCAATCAACATTTGAAAATGTTAAACAGCTTGAAAAAACAAGTTGGTTAGGTTAATATCACTATTAATATTGCTAATTTGAACAAATGCTCAACTTTAACCATAATGCTGCATAATATTTTTGTTTTTTGGGGATTCAGGATTGGAGACAGAAAGTTCAGAAGCATTTATTTGAAATTGATTTTTTTTTGTAAAGTTATAAATGCTTTTTCAGTTTTTTTTATTAATTTAAATAAAAGCAATTAATTTACATAAAATACATTTTTAAACATTTATTAAAAAAATAGCTTGATGATGGTGAGTTTTCCTTGGTAAAGAGCCACTCACATTTTCCTAAAACCTTTCTAATACTCATAATGCACTATTCTTGCTTTCAACTAAACTCAAATTCTCTAGCATCGATTAAAATTCATAGTTTCATAATATTTCCACAGTCAGAAAGGAAGGAAATGAGGAGGGTTGTGAAAGTATGTGAGATCTTTCAGAAGCTGTGGGTCTTGGCCCGTGTGTTTGAACGTGGGGTACTCAACGATGCTTGGCTGCTGGGGTGTTGAACTGTTTATGTAATCCAGCCAGCCATCACCCCTCCCAGGCTTTTAGTCCCGCTCGCCCTGGTTTAAACCTTTCCTCCCCCTCCTTTAGCACAAGGAAGAACACTGAGGCCTTGTACTGGTCCAGGCTTGGGGTTTCGGGCCCGGTGCCGACCATGGAGGGACCACGTCAGTCTCCCCCGAGCCATTTCCTGCCCTAACCCTCCCATCTAATACCAAACAGACCTCATTCTGCTTGTGTTCCTCGACAGGACTGAGCCAGTGGGTGTGCCAGAACCCTCCATGCTCTTTAAACTTATCAAAAACATCAGAAAACAGAGAAGGTCAGCGTGGGGTGTTAAACAGTCTCCATAGTTTCAGTCTCGCTGTAGCAGCATTGAATCTTTCACCTCATAGTCGTCGACGGAAATGAGTTTGTTCACTTTTGCTATAAACAACATCTGATAATGAATGGGTGTGGCAGTTTCTCATGGGGACCATGGTGGGAAAAACTTATATATGTTTTTGTTTGTTTCATCGTTATATAAGAGGGTGGAGACTTTACCTGCAGGGAAATGTGATCATTCCTTAGGATTTAATGAGGTTAATTAGTAGGTAAGAAGTTCCTGGAATTCTCCGGCACATATTTGTGCATCAATACAGTTTTGTTTTTCTAATCCCAATTCTTGTTTGTAAAGATTTTAGTGGCAAGATGACAGTCAAATGTCAGTCAAATCAAATCAAATCAAAATATACTCATAAAAGGTTTGTTCAAGTCATTCTATGAGTCTGTAGATTTAGTAATTTTTATCTTTTTCTTGATTCAACAGAGCCCTGTTGAACTCCCTCCAGGAATCCTTGGCATTCATCTCAGCACATGGTATTTTTTATGCACCAGAATTGGGCAATTTTCTATTATACACACTTGCTCCTGTTGCAGGAACTGAAATAGCATACTTATTCTTCACAGCTGCAATTATCTCAGTCAATTATCAGATTAGCGGTTGGCTGGAAAAATAGTCACTTCTCTGCAGGAAACTGTTCTTAATTAAAGACCTACTGTAAAAGGAGACTGTATAGTGGCAGAGTTCACTGGTGTATGGGACACCCTCACAGCTAATAATTTTTTTTAGTCTTTTATACTATTATATCATATACATTATATTGGGTGAATTTGGTTCAATTAATTTTTTTAAAGAAACTAATACTTTTAATTATTTTTAAATTGATCAAATATGGCAGCAAACACATTTATTATATAAAAACAATTCTGTTTTAAATAAATCAAATGCTGTTATTTTGAACTTTCTAGTCATCAAAGAATCCTGAAAAATCTTTTTTTATTTTTTTTTCACAAAAATATTAAGCAGCACAAGTGTTTTTCCACATTGGTAATAATAAGAAATGAATTTAAGCACAGGATTGGCATATTGGAATAATTTCTTGAAGGATCATGTGACACTAAAGACTGGAGAAATGGCTGCTGAAAATTTTGCTTTGCCATTATAGGAATACATTACACAGAAATTTTAAAATATATTAAAATAGAAAATAGATATTTTAAATTGTAATAGCATTTCACAATATTACTGCTTTTACTGTAGTTTTAATCCAATAAATGCTGCCTTGGTGAGTATAAGAAATGTCTTAAACACAAAATCTTACCCCAATCTTTTGAACAGTTGTGTATATAGATGCTATTTACACATACAGATACATAAGATATACAGTAGATCTACATATAGATCAAAAATCTTATTTTGCAAACAAAATAAATCTAAAATGACAGATAAATAAAAGTTATTTTAAAGAATCTTAACCACTTGTATAGATTTCCATTGCACATCTTAAGTGGGGTTAACTGAAGTATGACTTTCTTTTCATGCACATTCATCTGCTAACACACCTGGTGAGCTTTATCACTTCATTTCACCTCGGTTATGGTCTCAGCAGACAAGTACAATCTTGCCTGTGATATCCTCCTGTCTCCACCACCCATTACAGCAGATCTCTCACATGAACATATTTGTGCATCCTCAGACCGAATGGTCTGCTTTTGACAAATATGCCGTTGATAAGTGCACATCGCCCCACTCGTTTGCTAAGCTTTGGATGTCCTTGTAATTCACTCCTTTGTGTAAAAAGGGAGCACTGGGTTTATGTAGGACGGGTCTAACCTAGACAGCCTTTGCCTCCCACTGGTCTGTCTCTAGTTTTGCTCCCCCATGCTCCCTACTGGCTTTGAAGAGCCGCTGCACCGGAGTGTAAATCAGTAAATCAGTGGGACAGGTGGATATCTGCCAGCTGTGTGGAGATCCAGGCAGGATGTCATAGGGGACGGAGAGCTCTGGTAAAGACCACTAGAATTTCTCTAAAATTGGGAGGAGAGGTGAAAATGATTGAATTGGACAAACATTATTTATGTTGTCTATTACATCAACAGATATGATGCAGATGTGTCTGGCAGATAACAATAACAGCTAGATTTATGAAGTTTTCTGAAGAAAATGGGAGTAGAGCTAATAGACAGTGTTGTAAATGAGTCTGACAAAACCGGACTCAGTCTCATGTCTGATTTCATGACCATATTTTCTATAACCAGTCAAGACCAGGTCTTTTGAGTCTGAGTCAAGGCCGTGTCCAGACACTCCTGAAAATATGGTCATTGATGTTTTTGAAAGATGTCTCTAGTCATCAAAGCTGCATTTGAACCAAAACAGCAAAAACTGTAATAATCTGATTTTTTTTTTTTTTTTACAAATTGTTTTATTATATTCTAAAATTTAATTGATTCCTGTGATGTTATTCACTTTAGTTATTGTCACTTCAGAAATAATATATGCTGATTTTTGAAACTGTATTTTTTTCAGGATTCTTTGATGAATAGAAAGTAAAAAAAAAAAAAAAAAAAAAAAAAAAAAAAAAAAGGATTTATTTGAAATTGAAGTCTTTTGTAACATGTCTCAAATGTATTTACAGTCACTTTTGATCATTTTAATGCTTCTTTGCTGAATAATTTATTAAAAAAAAAAAAAAACCTGACTGACCCCACAGTTTTGAACAGTAGTATATATATTATAAACATGTTATCTTGAATGACATTTTCTTATTTAGTAGTTATTTGTTTATTTGTCCGTTTGAGGGACATGGTCATTGCTCCTGGACCAGCTAATGGCTTTTACTCACCCCAGATGGCTAGTTTTGTGTACAACCCCGATTCCAAAAAAGTTGGGACACTGTACAAATTGTGAATAAAAACAGAATGCAATGATGTGGAAGTTTCAAATTTCAATATTTTATTCAGAATACAACATAGATGAAATATCAAATTTTTAAACTGAGAAAATGTATAATTTTAAAGGAAAAATATGTTGATTTTAAGTTTCATGGCATCAACACATCTCAAAAAAGTTGGGACAAGGCCATGTTTACCACTGTGTGGCATCCCCTCTTCTTTTTATAACAGTCTGCAAACGTCTGGTGACTGAGGAGACAAGCTGCTCAAGTTTAGGAATAGAAATGTTGTCCCATTCTTGTCTAATACAGGCTTCTAGTTGCTCAACTGTCTTAGGTCTTCTTTGTCTCATCTTCCTCTTTATGATGCGCCAAATGTTTTCTATGGGTGAAAGATCTGGACTGCAGGCTGGCCATTTCAGTACCCGGATCCTTCTTCTACGCAGCCATGATGTTGTAATTGATGCAGTATGTGGTCTGGCATTGTCAAGTTGGAAAATGCAAGGTCTTCTCTGAAAGAGACGATGTCTGGATGGGAGCATATGTTGTTCTAGAAGTTGGATATACCTTTCAGCATTGATGGTGCCTTTCCAGATGTGTAAGCTGCCCATGCCACACGCACTCATGCAACCCCATACCATCAGAGATGCAGGCTTCTGAACTCAGCGCTAATAAAATAACAACTTGGGTTGTCCTTGTCCTCTTTAGTCCGGATGACATGACATCCCAGTTTTCCAAAAAGAACTTCAAATTTTGATTCGTCTGACCACAGGACACTTTTCCACTTTGCCACAGTCCATTTTAAATGAGCCTTGGCCCTGAGAAAACGCCTGCGCTTCTGGATCATGTTTAGATATGGCTTCTTTTTTGACCTATAGAGTTTTAGCCGGCAAAGGTGAATGGCACAGTGGATTGTGTTCACTGAAAATGTTTTCTGGAAGTATTCCTGAGCCCATGTAGTGATTTCCATTACAGTAGCATTCTTGTATGTGATGCAGTGCCGTCTAAGGGCCTAAAGATCACGGGCCTCCAGTATGGTTTTCCGGCCTTGACCCTTACGGACAGAGATTGTTCCAGATTCTCTGAATCTTTGGATGATATTATGCACTGTAGATGATGATAACTTCAAACTCTTTGCAATTTTTCTCTGAGAAACTCCTTTCTGATATTGCTCCACTATTTTTCGCCGCAGCATTTGGGAAATTGGTGATCCTCTGCCCATCTTGACTTCTGAGAGACACTGCCACTCTGAGAGGCTCTTTTTATACCCAATCATGTTTCCAATTGACCTAATAAGTTGCAAATTGGTCCTCCAGCTGTTCTTTATATGTACATTTAACTTTTCCAGCCTCTTATTGCTACCTGTCTCAAATTTTTTTGGAATGTGTAGCTCTCATGAAATCCAAAAATGAGCCAATATTTGGCATGACATTTCAAAATGTCTCACTTTCAACATTTGATATGTTATCTATATTCTATTGTGAATAAAATATAAGTTAATGAGATTTGTAAATTATTCCATTCCTTTTTTACTCACAATTTGTACAGTCTCCCAACTTTTTGGAATCTGGTTTGTATTACATAAAAACAAGCCATTTAGTAAAACAAAGTAACACGCCATGTGTAGATTATTTTGTGTTATTATGTGTTACGTTAATTGACAGGCATAGCACCAAATAAGTGTTGGGAAGTATCTTAATTAAAAAATAAATAAAAGTGAGGCTGACTATTTCAGTGTAGTTAACAACTTTTTGATAGCTGCTTGAAGTGTAGCTAGCCACTCTTTGCAAACACTAGATTCAGTGTCGTTCTGTACTGTGAACTGCTTTCAATTATGATTAGCATGTAGCTTGGCAAGCTACAGTTTCAGAGCTGCTTCCCCAAACTGAGGCAAACACTCCCTGTTCAGTCAGTGATTCTCTCAAAGGCTCTTTCATTCTTCTGTTCTTCCATGTTTTATTCAGTGTGGAAAATCTTAGTTAATTGGTCTGGAGTTGGCTTTTCATGGCTGTTTCCTTAACAACAGGGGAAAGACCCCTTCTCCCTCCCTTTTTTTCTTTCCAAAACCCTGCCCATTTCAGGCTGTACCACTTTTTTCCCTTTTCCTCCCTCTAGCTCTCATTACTCTCTTTCCATGTCTTTCTCCCTTCTGTGTGTGAGGACTCTGTGACAGCTTTTCCTGCTGCTTGTAGCGAACGGCTGAAAGGGAGTGAACACGCGGCTGCTTGTAATACAAACTCAAGCCTAGTCGAATACGCAGCTGAGCAGTCATTGGACAGGACTGTGAAGACTCTTCTCAGTTTGGGCTGCAACGTATTGATGCCGTCAGTTCTGGACTAAACTTCCCAAGAAGTCTGATGAAGTGTGTGATGCTGTAGGAGAACAAATTTGAGATTTCTATGAGGTAAGTTTCTGACCTTTCAGCAATGCCATATTTAGTGATAGGTATTGCTTTATATAACTTCAGTAAACCTGTTGCACTCTATGAAATTTGATAAGATATTAAAAAAAAAAAAGTTCTGTGATGTTCTGCACTGAATTTCTATTTTGCATTTCAGTAAAGATATATAAATATCCTTAAAACAAGATGTATTTTCTTGATAGGCAAAATAGTCTCGAATTAAGTGTATTTCTGTATCATCAATGTTCTTGTTTTAAGCATAATCCTCACTTTGTAAGACTGTGTAAAACCAGAAAAAATATACATCCTAAGATATTACATCCTAATAACTTAAGCAATTCTGCTTTTACAGAAAATGAATAATTTTTTATGCTTTGATATTTTGTTTAAATATATATATATATATATTTATTTTTGATTTGTACAACTAAAATGCATTTTTTTTTTTTTTTTTTTTTTTTTTTTTTTACATGAATGTGATGCTGAGTGTTGTAAATATAGAGCTCTGGCACATCTCTGAATTTGTTGACTCACATGCTCATGAATCATGTCCTGTAAGGTTATGATTTATGAATCCACCAATCAGCGATTTCATCTGTGCAGATGGAAGTTATTTTAGATCATTTTGCACTGCATGAAGCATGTGTGTGTGTATAAATGTTTTCCTATATGAGAGTTTGATCCAAGTTCTGGACAGAAGCATCCCTAATATAACTGAGTTGTGTTAGGTCCAGAGCTGCAGCTGTAAATTGGTTAATGTTTTATACTTATAAAAATAAACATCCAGACTCATAGTGTGCTTATCTGCGGGTCAATAATAGGTCAATAATAATGTATAACATGACCAGGCAGCAGAGGTGAGGGCTTCATGCATGGCTGATGTGTTTCGTCAACTAAAAGGGGTTTCCTGTGCAAGAGCCAATTGAGTAGTTAAAAGCCCCTGTGTTTGCATGCCATACCTTTGTAGTTATTAAAAATAAACCATTTAAATTTATCTTTGACATGAAAATCTATTCAAAGTCTCGCACCTTTGGGCAGCTGATTGTTAAAGTCTTTGTTCGTTTTAGCATGCAGTGTTAGTTTTGATTTATATCCCGATGGAGAGATGTGCAAAACTCGCAGCTGCTTTTTGTTTAGAGATGGCTGACTTGTGTTCAAATCCGTTCAGCCCTGCTCTGGGCATCTGCTTTCTTCCACAGACGCTCTCTACTGTTGATCAGTAAGTCACCTTATCTTCTTTAGTGCTGGTAGATAATATAGTCTGTCGATTTAGGGAAGGTCAGAGGTCAGTCTCTAATCTAAATGCATTTGTAAATCCTGCTGTATCCACATTTTTGTGATGAAAAATACCCACAACCCACATACTCACAAAATATAGTGCTAAGTAATCATCCTATGACTTTTAATATAATGTTAATAATATATACATATTATATTGCATTGCAAATCTTCTTAAGTTTTGTGCAATGAGCAGCTCGAAAGAAATACAATAGTTTTTGTGAGACCAAAATGTATCAGACCAAACAAAGCAAAATGTTTGACTTACCACATTTATTATTATTATATTCACTTATGATATTCCCTTTCACTCTTAAATGAAATATGGCACCATTAGATGTGTTGTGATTTGATGTCAATGACATTTGGTTACAAGTATCAGTGGCATCAAGTGACACTGATGTGCACTTTTACTCTCTGAATTTGTCTTGGAGGTTCTGAAAAGGCTACATTTTGATATATATGTTTAATTCTGCACATTCTCATTGGCTCTCAAATGTATCAACTCTCAAACGACTATTTTGAAGACAGGGAAGAGCTTCGCTATGCCTTATCTAAGTTTGTTTGCTTCAGAGGAATATTTACACTGACACTCCTTTTGCTCTGAAGATTTGAAAAGTTAAATGACTATGTCAGTCTGTGCTTTTAAACGCCTCCCCAACATTCTTTCTCTCCCCATCTCTGTTTTTATGAGCTTGTGGATTTTGATTGAGAGAATAAATCCTTAAATCCAACAGTACAGCAAACCCCAGATAATACAGCACAAAATCTCATCTGAGTGGTATGCGTTTGCTCAGTTAATGTCATTGGCTTGATTTACAAATGCATTGAGAGTGTCAGTCTTGTTTAATGGAGCAATATTAAAGTTAAAGGGAATTAGTAAATCCTTTGGAATGAGATTGAACATGGGTGTGTTTAAGTTTAACATCATTCATTCTTTGTATGCTGTTCTTTTTTCTGTTCTAAATATTTTAATCTAAAATATTTTCCATGCACAAGTGTTTTCATCGTTGCTAATAATAAATGGTTTTTAGCACAAGATGAGCCTGTAAGAATTTCTGAAGGAACATGTCTCACTAAAGACTGGAGTAATGGCTGCTGAAAATTCAGCTTTTCAATAAATTACAATTTTAAAATATATAAACACTGAAAGCAGTTATTTTAAATTGTAATAATATGGACAATATTACTGTTTTATTGTATTTATGTATAAATTCAGCTTTTGGCATTAGAGACTTATTCCCAAAAACAATATTTGAAAGTTTATAAAAGTTTACAAAGTGCTTTATAGAAAACATAAAAGACATTAATTTCTGGGAAAAAAAGAGAGCATAAAGTATGTAATAGAACTTAATAATAAAAAAAAAAAAAAAAAAACAATTAAGAAAAGTATCAGAATCCTGATCAGTGATTGGTTACTCCTAAAATCCTTAGCCAATCACAGCTCTGTTTGATCTGTTTGCTCTCACAAACCTCAGTATTTGTGCTATGTTAATGCTTTAATAAAGCTCTGTGGCCAGTATGGGGTTAACAATGCCCACCCATCCATGGGAAAGATGGACCACATGTTTTGTGCCGTACAGTAATCAGAGGGTCTGCATAATGGATCCAACATGTTTCTTGGGATCTGCAAAGGCCTCCAGGCTCAGATCGATCTGCAGATGAGATCATTGTGCTATTTGTAGAGCTTTAGAGCTGGGATCACCTGAGGGTTAGTTGTCCCACCAACCACAAACATTCTGTGCTTTTTACGAACCCAAACAAGCAGGAACAAGACTGCAGATGCACGTGATTAATTAAATCCAAATAACTCTAGCTCTCATTTTCATAATAGGTCTCCTTAGGGTTTTAAAACTACAGCAAGTCTTAATTGCTTTTATTTGGGGGTTTTAGTAATGAGTAGAGACTGTGTTGCATTCTCATCCATTCCCACATTCCCATATAGAGTGTTTTGGCCCTGTTGACCATAGAGGTGGATTGGAGCCAAAGATCAGGGTACATGAAACACGCATTATTAAAAGAAGTGTTTTTCTACTCTGTATTTGCATAGAAAACTATTGAGGCTCTTTGACTCCACTGAGACAGACATCTGGTCCACATTAACACCCAGGAGCACAGCCTTCAGCCACACAACCCCCACTGAAACCCCAGCCTGGCAAATACTTCCTCTATTATATTAGAATCATTGAATGGTACCAAACACCCAACATAAGAAGAATGGCTTTTGAATTTTAGTAGCATATTGTGGTTTTGAATTGGGTCCCAAAAGCAGTGAATGTATGTACAGGACTTTGTTGATGATGGGGAAGTATTTGAAGTATGTATACAGTTTGTCTGTGTTGTAATGCCACTGCCATAACATAAAATTGCATCTTATGTAAATGTTAGCATTAAGCTGACTTCATTAGCCTACTTTACCTTCATTATTACTTCACTTTTCTGTCCATTTGTTTAAAAACCATCATTTTTTTTTCAACTGAAAAGAGAACTTCACTATTTTTTTATGCAGCTGGACATGTGATCTCAGAGCATGTCTGTCCACATGAGGGGACCCACTAAAATAATACAATTCACTTAATTGTTTATTTAATTTATTTATAGTAGTATATGGCTGGTCATGTGATCTCAACTTATAAGATCCCGTGAGGTGACCTGCTTCATATACATATATATATAAAAAAAATACCAATTTTAATAGATTATAAAATGTAACTTATTTCTGTGATGACAAAGCTGAATTTTTAGCAACCATTACTCCAGTCTTCAGTGTCACATGATCCTTCAGAAATCATTCAACAGTGTTGGAAAAAGTTACTTTTAAAAGTAAGGGTTTATTTTGTTGAGTTATTGGGTAAGTTATTAATTTTTTATGTTACTTAGTTACTTTTTATGAAAAGTAATATGTTGTGTTACTTTTGAGTTACTTTTTAAATCTGGACAGGGCTTTTTTGCTTGTATTTAATATAAAAAAGTTCTTCTTTTATGAATGTAAAATCCTTTTTCACAACAAAATTGATGTAAATTCATGTCTGTACAGTAGATGGTGCAGTTCAAACAAACTGCATGAAGAATAATACACAGGAGAAGAAAGTTCAACACTATTCAGCAATAACACAAATGTGTCATTTTTGCTTAGCATTGTTGAATTGGATCATCGAAGGTCAGTAGCAAAGACATTGGTTAATAAAAACACATAAAAGATATTTGTCTTATTTAACATATTTAATTATTGCAGATTTGTATAATATTCTGAGTTTGCATTTATTCATTTTGAGGAATACCGAATCTGTTTTTGTGCAGGTGAGATGAGTAAATACACGTTCCTATTTAGTCTTTATACTTATAGTAAGCGTCATGTTTACAGTAAGCATCATGATCACACACAACGCCTCTGAACTGTTTCCCGATTTCTCTCAACTTGGCAACTCGAGAGCTGTCAGTCAAGACATGGGAAACAAAGTAACTGGTGTAATTTGTTTGAAAAAGTAACTCAGATATTTTCGTCTACATTAAAAAGTAATGTGTTATTTTACAAGTTACTTAAAAAAAGTAATCTGATTACGTAACTCATGTTGTAATGCGTTACCCCAACACTTTCATTCAATATACTGATTTGGTGCTCAAGAATAGTTTCTTATTGTTATCAGTGTTGAAACAGTTATGCTGTTTAATATTTTTGTGGAAATACTTTTTTTAAGGATTCTTTGATGAACAGAAAATTTAAAAGAACAATTTTTTTGATATATAGATCTTTTGTAACATTATAAATGTCACTACATTAACTTTTGATCAGTTCATTCTTGTTAAATAGAAATAATTTCTTACATGAATAAACAAATGAATAAATCTTACTGACACCCAAACATTTAAGCAGCAGTAGTTGTTTTATAATATTAGGCTATTTATATGAGTCTTCATCTTAAGTAAGTGTGCATAATGTTTAGAAAAATAACATTCCTTAATGGGGAAAAGACCTTTAAAGAGTGAGGATTGTGCAGAGATTTGTGCATTTGAGGAAACTCAAGAAAGGAGGTTGTGTGGTGTTCGTTTAGTATCGTCTTTCTCGCCTGCCATGCGTCTTTAGGGTCAACTCCACGTTTGGTGCAGGGGTCAAGAATCTGATGCCAACCACATGTCTGACTTGGCTCAAAATGTAATACCCCGCTCAGTAAGAGCTACTGGCAGGAAACACAGTCCAAATGAGTTACACGGCTTAATCTGCTAGATTCTCTGTCAAGAGAAACAAGAAAGAAAGACACTCTACACTGTTTTGGAAATGTCACAATGAGGTCCAGGCCTGTAAAGAAGCTCAAGATAATTCGCATAGCAAATGCTTTTACCATGCAACACTCCTGAGCAGTTTTACAGGCAACACAGCCAGTAGAAATGTGTCCAAGTTCACTAGTTGGACAGTTACCCTCACCTCTGAGGTTTTGGAAGTTACATTGAGCTTCTAACTTTGATTTGTTGAGACAATTCTGCACATGGTTGGTGTTCAGGTAAATCTCCCTGATGGGAGAAAATGAGACCCAAGGGGCTTGGTGTTGGCTGCGAGATTGCACAGTCAGCACTTTTACAATGCTTTTGGATGGTTGTTTATGGAAAAACTCAAGATTATGAGGATGTTAGGATTGTAGCGTTCTGCCAAACGCAAAAATGATGATAAAAGCAATGTTTCCCTGAATCCCTGAAAGGTTTCAAATGTGCTTTCAGGGACACATTTTACCCCCCTCACTCCTTTTTCCTACATAGCTGTTTATGGGATAAGAGGAAGACATTTTCTTTATTTTTTTTTGAAGTGAACTTTTCATCTTAAAAGGACATTTTAGGAGAACAGACACTAGTCTAGTCATGATAAAGTTGTTTTCTACTGAGGCTGACAGAATAAAATAGTCATTAAGAGTATTTGTATATTGAGATTACCTCCTCCAGCCTGTCCACAGTTTGGGAATAGTTTAATGAGACAAAGAAATCCACTTATATTTAGATTTAAAGTTCTTTATCAGTCACTGAGCCCTTTGCCAAGAAGACCACAAGTGGTTCAACCACTGTGCCAGGAAATTCCAGTGGCTCAAAGAACATTTCTAGTATCAAAAATATCCATTTGCTTGTTTTGGCTGGTGGTGTGTCATATGAACGAGAAGACTGCACTGGCTGCTCGGGTTATGTTTTTCTTTTGATATTGGTAAATTCAATTATAGCCTTTAAAGTCATGGAGAAAATTCTGTTCTTGCTTTGTGATTATATTTTTTTAGTACTTTACAATAGGGGAGTCATTCGGTCAGGTTGTTTTCGACAAATGCGTCCCTCGATGGTCAAGACTGAAGCTTTAACAAATAGCAGAAAAAGGAATCTTTGGCTTGTCACTTAGTCCCCCACATATTATCATCCACTTACACTCTTTATTTGGACAGACAACTTAATGAGAAAAACAGAGAAACAAATCAGGGGGTGCTGTTTAGGTATTTGCACTAGGTCTCAATTTTTCCTGTCAGATGGAGACTGATCTAGGGGAAGGAAATGCTATTGTGGTCTTCTTATTGTGGAAAAGACAAGAATTATCACCAGATATGACAGTCTCTGGACTTCCTCTGCCTTTAAACAAACAACATTTAATTTAGAATGAGTATTTCTGGACTTTTCCCTGGCTTTGTGATATAGGCAGTGTTTGCTTTGGCATCTGTTTGTCTTTTCTTTATTAAATCAGCTGTTAAGTGGATTGCAAAAAATTAATGCATGGCTGCTTTATCTGGAATTCCAGAGCATTTTTTTCCTCTCTCAAAATTATATATGGAGGATCTGTGTGCTTTTCTGAAATGCACAGCAAAGTTCAACCTAAGCAACGGACGATATTTAATTTTACAAAGCAGAGTAAAGTCTATTCAGTGTTGTGTTTCTTGGTGTCAGTCATTTAGCCTAAGCAACGTATTATACTTTCATGTTGTAAAATGGTTTGAATTTGTAGTGGACAAAAAACATGGTGTTAAATATGGTGTCTAGACTGACAGATGTCAGAAAAAGTAATAACTGCTGAAATGTCTGCTTTTTCACCACAGGAATAAATTACACTTTAAAATATATTAAAATAGAAAACAGTCATTTTAAATTTTAAGAATATTTCACTTTTGAATGGTGGTGTAATTTATATTAGATACATTACTATAAAATATTTTTTTTAAAAATTCAAAGTTAAAATATTATTTAGTAAGAACTTGACCACCAGGGGGTTGCACCAACAAGAGATATTTTTAAGGGTCAGATCAGGTAGAAAGAGCCCCTAACTCCACATTTAAACATTTAAACTTTGACCATGTGCCTATAGTTAGCTCAAACTAATAAATTATGCTCTCCGAGCCTTATTAATATCCCCAGATGTCAGAACATACATTGGTATTTTCCCCTTTGCTTTGTCAAGTTTAAATGCAACATCTGCTTTGGAGCAGAACATGAGGTCAGAGAAAGAAATCTGCTGATGTTGGAGTGACAGGATCGCATGAGGGCAGGAGGCCTGCAAATAATTTCCTCCTCAGGGGAAAAACAAAACACAAACAAAACAACACGGCAGGTTAATAGGTGTTTGGATAGACTTGTCTCCAGCTGCCATTAGACTCCACTTAGACATGACTGTGCTGTGAGTAAAGAGTTAAACAGAGCTAGTAGGGTGAACATTTTTGGGAGATTATTACTTTACTAAGTTAATATTTCTAAATTTTCTGGTGTTTTGTGTAGTTTTGTTTAACTATTTTTATTAGTGCATCTGTGTTATGGACTTTCTGGATCAGCCACTGCAGTAATTCAGACAGGAACCCAACAAGAACAAGCAGTTTGATCCAGCTTCCAAGTGAAATATGTTCATACTGTCTCTCCTCTGGGTCATTCCTGGGTTTGCCATGTGGGTCAAAATTGGCTGTGGTTTCTATACATGTTACGAGCTTCCAAGAGTCAGCTAGATCCAAATCGGCACTGCAAAGCAAAGGGGCTTTACTAAACCAACTCTGAAAGAAACCTCCTGCTTCTGCAATTTTTTCACACCATCTGCCTATGAAATATTTCAGAGCTCAGGCCAAAGGTCTGGAAGTGGCATAGCTTTATAACTGGCACAAACTGAATAATTTAGGCTAGTACTGCGTAACATATAAAGAAAGATGACAAAAATGAACACAGAGGTTAATATTGAGATATTTATTCATGATGCTTCTGTTCAGCCAGTTCACACTCTGATTGATTTTTCTAATTCAGTTCACTTCTGATAAGTTTGAGAATGACTCTGTCATGTAGTAGATTCCTATCTGGGATATGATTTATTGCATTTTCATAGAAATGTGAATCTGTTTTAGGCTGTTAGATTTCAAGCTGACTTCCTGTGTGCACAGCACAATCTGGCGCCTTACATTTGTTTGCACTGCAGATGCCTCAGTGATTTTAGATGTGATGTGGTCTGACAAGGGTGTGCATCTCTCTCTCTCTCTCTCTCTCTCTCTCTCTCTCTCTCTCTGTATGTATGTGTGTGTATTTGCTTTTGTCATTGTGTAGACGAAGACCTAAAGATAATCTGAGGACACAAGGCCATAACCAGAGTGAGAAGCTTAATCCGTCTCAAAAATACCATGAGGAGGATCTGATTGCTTTATATGGTAAATCTCAATGCATTTATTTATAGGCTACCTCTGTTTTGTTTTTTTTGGGGAAGGTATGCTTTTTAAATTCTAGAAAATAACTGTTTATAATTTCATAATGATCACATTTTAATTGATGTTTTAGAACTGACTTTTTCTTTTATTGAATATTAAAGAGGTCCTTCAAAGATATTAGGATTTTCACAAAAAAAAAAAAAAACAGTTAAACACAAAGCTATCATATGATGGCAGGAGATTTGGAATATAGCAAGTGAATCATATTAACCATTTTAATGGTGCTTGAATGTCTCCGGTTACTATATTCATAGGGTTAACATTCAAACTAACATCTTTTGCTTTCCAATTGAGAAGGTCATACAGGTCTGTTTTGGGGTAAACTGTGCCTTTAAACGTTCGTTTTTATAAGGCCAAATTGTAAATGCTGTGATAATGTGTAATTACGTAGTCATTTAAGCCCATTTAAATCACTGAGTTTGCATACTTAAACATTATGTGTACAGCAATGATGTCACAGACAGAAAACAATAGTGAGCGAGCAAAGCCAAAGTCAGCAGGATGTTCTGTGTGACTGTAGTGGATGGGATAAAAAGAGGAGTGTGGGACACAGGAAGTGTGGTAAGATCCGGCAGGCTCACATGACCCCAGTTCTCCACAATTTCTGTGGCGCCTGCAACACATTGTGGATTGAGATGAGAACCAGGCACAGTCATACTGTCATAGGGAGTATATGTTTGTTTGGGTTTATAGATATAACCTCAAACTCTTGCCCTCATACTGTATGCGAGGGTGTGGCTGTTTTTGTTGGTCTTTGGAAATATGAATCTTCCTTGGGAGTTCACAGTTAGAAGGGAAAAGAGTCAGAGAGAAAATACACTACGGATGCAAACAAAGCAGGAAAGGAAAAGGCTGGAGATGTATTTGAATGGACGTCATTAGGGAAGAGTATTGTATCATGTCCTTTATTCAGATAAAAAAGAATCTGAGTACTGGCTACACACCATTAGGTGGAGATTTGTAAGGGAAACCGGCCCCACTAGCTCTTGGCAATAATGACCGTTCAATCTCACAATAGGACCTCGCAGGGATGGGTTGTAGACTTCAGGATGTTTTTACTGAGTAGTTATATATAGTGTGACTATGCTGTGCTTCACAGTGCCAGAGAATTTGAGAAGAAAAGCTTTGTGATTGGTTAAAATGCTCAGTTTGACTAGTCTGTTACTTTTTCTTTGGGAACACAGAAGCCTTTGGCCTAGTTTTTGTTTAGCCTGAAATTATTGCATTCATTCATTCATTCATTCATTCATTCATTCATTCATTCATTCATTCATTCATTCAGCCAGCCAGTCAGTCAGTCAGTCAGTCAGTTTAATTTTTACATTTTTATTTTAAAATGTAGAATTAAGAATGTATTCTTTATTTTAAAAACTTACCTGTAATTTTATCATCTAAACATTTACAGCTAATTTTGCCTCCAAAAACTGTTTTTGATAAAAAACCTGAAATTTATTAATTTATTTGAATTTTTAGATTTTTTTTCTTAAATTCTGAATGTATTCTTTATTTGAAAACTTACTCAATTTTAGAATATAAATAATATAAATATTTACAGCTAATTTCACCTTAAAAACTTAAAAAAAAACTTAAACATTTTGAATTTTACAATTTTGAATGTATTCTTTATTTGAAAACGTACTGTTATTTAATAATCTAAACATATACAGCTAATTTCACTTCTAAAAATTGTGCATTAAAAATAGAACTGTAAGGATCTATAAAAATTTTTTACATCTTGTTAATTGCCTCTTTTTTGTGATTTTCTAGCTTCATACAGCAAAATAAATTAATCAATTAATAAAAACAATAAAAATTAAAATACTGATTACAAAAATATGAATTTTGCAGTTTTTAGGAAGAAAAGTCAGAAACCACCCAGAACACATTAGCAAAAAACACTTAGCAGTCACACTTGCTGAAAACAAGCACCAGTCACCTTTTTTAAAAGTATTTTATTTTTTTTATCCTGTAGGTTAGAAAACACAGTACAAAGCCAGGATGAATGTGAAAAGGAAGGAGATGGATTTCTTGAGCAACACTATTGCTGCTTATGCTCACATTAAAGGTCAGTGATTTTTCCATGTTTAACATGGAACTCAGGTTAAAAAAAACAGCAAACTAATTTGAAAATGTTCCAGTGACTAAACTACACTTGTTTCCCTGTCTATCCAGCCAATCCAGAGAGTTTTGGCCTTTACTTTGTCATCGGGGTTTGTTTTGGCCTGGTGCTCACGCTCTGCCTCCTGGTCATCCGGATTTCCTGCAAGCCTCGGACCACTATGGCGCCCCCCATGCCGGAGAAAAAACAGTTGAAAGACTATAGTGAGGAGGAGGAGGAAGACGAGGAGAGCGATGATGAGGAGGAGGATGATGCAGTAGGCCTGGACTCCTCCATCCGGCACAGCACCACAGAGGTCCCCATGAGCAACCATCTCATCACGCCGGACGGGACACTGAGCAGGAACGTGTTCACCTCAGCCGAGGAGCTGGAGCGGGCACAGCGATTGGAGGAAAGGGAGAGGATCATCAGGGAAATCTGGAGAAATGGACAGCCGGACATCCTGGGAACAGGGACGGGCACTATTGGAAGAGTGCACTACTACTAACACTCCTGGACATTTCATTGGCTGAGAGTAGTTCTTTGAAAGACTGTTAAAGGACAGCATTTGCAATTTTTTTATATTGATGTTATTGTAATCCTACAGACCACAGGTACAGCTGTTCTGTATGGAACATTTGGACCAGGCAAGTTGCTATCAGTCCCTAAGTCATGGTGCTTATTGAAAAATCATTTTAAAGCACAATCTTAGACTTTGACGTTTAAAAAGTATTTGTTTATTGTAGGTGATTATTAGAAGCTCACTTAAAAGCAAATGCACTTTTGCACCATGCTATTTGTGTGTAGATTTCTCTCTCAATATTTTTGTACTGTTTTTTTAAGTCCTCTATGTCAAATCATGCAGTAACTCATAGATTATAAAGCTACATGGCAATATACATTGATGTTCAAAAGTATGGGATCAGTTTTTTTTTTTTTTTTTTTTTTTAAAGAATTTAAAGAAATTAATACTTTTATTCAGTAAGGATGTGTTAAATGGATAAATAGTGATAGGAAAGACATATTGTTAGAAAAGATTTCCATTTTGAATATGTTGTTCTTTTTAATTTTTTATTTATCAAAGAATCCTAAAAAAGTATCACAAGTTCCAATAAATAAATAAATATTAAGCAGCACATCTGTTTACAACATTGATAATATATGAGAATATTGATAATAAATCAGAATGATTTCTGAAGGATCATGTGACACTGGAGTAATGGATGATGAAAATTCAGCTTTGAAGCACAGAAATAAATTAGATTTTAAAATATAATGAAATAGAAAGCTGTTGTTTTAAATCAAAAAAATATTTCACAATATTACTGTTTTTCTCTATTTTTGATTAAATAAATGCAGCCTTGCTGAGCAAAAGATACTTCTTTAAAAATCTTGCTGATCCCAAATTTTTTAACAGAAATGAACAAAACAGAAATTAAAATTCGATGCAGATGAGAGAATTATTTTCATGATTTATACTAATTTGTCTAAATACATTTTAAAAAGCTAAATTCAATTGTTTTTAATGCTACAATGTGAAACAGGCATCACAGCATTAAAATGTATTACATTTTAATGTTGGGATGCCTGTTTCACAACATTTGTTAAACAGTTGTAGCATTAAAAAATATATATATATTCTGAGGTAAATATATATATATTTTTAATGTATTTAGACAAATTAGTGTTTCAAAACTTCACTTACTTGCAATATTATTTTTAGATTAATTTTGTGAGTTGGATTATGGTAAAATGTAAAATAAAAAAAGTGGATTTTGAAATGAGCAGAAAAAATCCAATATTTCCCAATACTGATACATTTTAAAAATGTCTAATATCAACTAATTACTGATATGGTACCAATATATATTGTGCATTCTTAAATACAGCCAAGAAACATCCTGCTCAACATGGGTCCTGTTCTCAGAGTCCCGGGTAACATGGTTATACCAATCAGCAGATGCAATTTAAAACAATCAAGGGTTGATTTGCCAATCATCTATGATAAAACCCAGAGCCATCAGAATATATCAGTATCAAAAACCAAATTTCATATATGCATACACGATTAGTCTGCTCTTTATATATTTTACAATTAATTTCATGTTTTTTTTGGCTATGCCATCAGTCATTTACAATAATCTGTTTATGGCAATAAAAAGTGTTTGCATGGGACAGAATGTTAGAATTTTCTAATGAAACAACTTTCCTCATTGTTTAACTAAACTTGTTAAACTTGAGAACTGCTCATAGGACACCTAATATGTATAGAACCATCATGACATCACAGATGAGCCCAAAAAAGTCACTAATTTGTTTTGATTGATGGTACTGTCATCACTGTAATTCAACCTACAAACCTTACAAACAGTTTTCTATTATTTGGAATTAGTCTGTGTGTCATTAAATACTGTCCATTTCCAATGATCGTCAGACTTTGAGGAGCTAATGTGTTCCACATGCTTTCCAGATGCTGTTTTCAGTCTAAACGGAAACTAAATCCACGCCAGTCTCACATCACATCTTCTCAAAGGGAAAATTGACTTTCAGATTCAGTTTTTGGACAAGCAAAGAGCTTTTAAATAGCATTTGCAGTGTTATAATTCATCACAAATGATCTGGAACCAATCAAATTGTGTTTTGTGTCATTTCATAAGGTTCTTTTCTATCAGGTTATAGGGGTTATGAAAAGGAAATTAATATTTTAATACGCTACGTTCATATAGGTGATACCAGTTTTGTATTTGTACGTCTTTGATATATTTCACTCACAAAAATAAAGCCATCTTGTTTCATTATCTTTACACAGACAAAACATTTATGCATTAAAAAAGATGCCAGCACATGTTTATCAGAACATCTCTGGGTAAATCAGGCTTGGAGCAAAAACAAGTGGAACTATTTATTGATTTATTTGTTACAGAATACAACCACAAAACAGAAATATATTAATAATAGAAAGTGTGTTAATACCTTAAAATATGACCTTACATCATCCATGAATTTTCCTGAAAATATAAAATATTGGATATCTGATATTTACACATTTCAAAATGCACATCTTAAGAAATGACTCCCACAACCAAATGAGCTGATAAGCAGTATATGAGAAAACCAGAAGTGTTTTGTAGTTCTGCTCTCTGATTTAAGCTCTGGCTTCTAGTCCACTCAACCCGGAATTCATCAATCAATCAGTCACATGTGCTGGATTTCCATTTCTCCAACATCGTTGTTCTGTAGCCTTTATGCCCATGTCCCAGAGAAGGATCATCGGGGGGGGGATGGATAGTGAAATACTCCTGGTGCTCAGTGTTCACTGTTTTTTCCTCAGAGCCTCCACCTCATCCTATAAATATTAAAATGTTATTTCATAAGTTGTACTTGGCATTAAGGTAAGACTAGCATTAAAGTGAGACTATATTTGAATTCTACAGTGTAAAATCAAGCTGGTTGACATTATTCTGAGGTCAATAAATAAATAACTCCATCAGTTAAGAAATTATATTGTTAAAAGTAATTTTTTTTTTAAGTTTAACACTGCCAGATATTTGGCTATTTTTAACCTTTATGACAACTGTTATGCGGTTCAGATGTTTGGAGTTCAAACACGTTGTATTTTTAACTCATTGCTGCTCTCTGGAGGATGAAGACGGTAATTATCACATGTTTTTTTTTTTTTTGTTTATGTGCCATTGGCAACTAGATTTAATTTGGAATACAGGATTTAACTGGATTTAACTGAATGAGAAACTGTGATGCAAAAAAAAATCACTGCAATCTACTTATATTTTATCTTTTTTTGTATTTTTCCTCTTTTTTCTTTGTTGATCAAGCAATTGAAATAAAGTTTGCCCTAATTGAGTAAGTACTTTGAGTAATTACAGTAAAGCCATAAAAATGTGATTTGTGTAGTCATTTTTAATATAGTATTTCTGTGAACTCTACAAGTTTGTTTTAGATGCATATCATTACACATATAATAAAGTGAGACTTTATCATCTGCACGTTATAATCACCACAGAATAGACTCAAATCTCACCACTTACCTGTAATCTCATTCGTTTTTCCATTTCATCCTTCAGTTCATCTTTAAGCTCCTTTATGTCTCTCCTGGTCATTAAAGAGGGATATTGCAATTAGAGCAATGTGTGATATGATCATTCAGGTGTGGTAGTTAGGGGTTCATACTCACTCGTGCTGTGCTTTGAGGAGATCCAGTGACATGCGGAGATCTTTGAGCTCTGTCAGCACAGAGGCCAGTGAAGGGCTCTCCTCTTGAGCCACAACTTTGCTTTCAGTAGTTGTCTTGGGTGGTGACGTGGTTTTAGCTGCCTGGTCTGTCTTGGTGGAAGGTGATGACTGAGGGTCTGTACCCTGTGAGAAAAATACCAGCAGCTGAGCAACTGAGCGGTGAAGAGAAATGCAACTCCCAGAACAAGATAACAAAATGTTAACAAATGCTTTACATGTACACTACTGTTCAAAAGGGTGCATTAAATTGATAAAAAAGTATAAATTAAGACATTGTTACAAAAGATTTAAAAAGAAAATGGTGTTAATTTGAACTTTCTATTCATTGAACCCTGAAATAAATTTATCAAGGTTTCTACAAAAATATTAAGCAGCACTAGTGATTTCAACATTGATAATAAGAAATGTTAAATTAGAAAAGTTATGTAAAATTGTAATAATATTTCTGTGTATTTACTGTAGTTTCATCAATTAAATGCAGCTTTGGTGAGCATAAGAGACTTCATTCAAAAACATCAAAAATCTTACCGACTTCAAACTTTTGATAGTATATACCAGACATGTAAGGAGATGTTTTATAGACAAATATAATTCCATAATGTAATATCAATACGTTTCCAACCTTTGGTAACACTTTAAAACAACTTTCATTAATAGGTCCTTAAAACATGATACAATGCTTAACAGATCAATAGTTCATGTACTTTCAAACATCAATATATGTATATGATAATATTGTGTATGAATCATGTTTTTAATATTTGAAGGCACATGAGCTGATCTGATCTGTGAAGCATTATATAATGTAATAATATAATGAATGAAAGTTATTATAAAGAGTTATCCAAACCTCTGGAATATTTTGTGGTAATCCATCTTTCTCTTCTGAAGTTTCATTGTTGTCAATTTCAGCTGGAACCTTTATGAAAAACAAATGTCAATTGCATTATTTGTCAAGACATTAGAATGTATTATCTGTCACTAAATTCATTTAAAAACTAATTTGATTACATCTTTATATTTGTTACATATAATCATGATTCATTATTTTAATTGATTGACAGCCCTAATTTTTAACTTCTCAATTTGTATCATCATTCTTCATGCACCACCCTTGGCATGATTTGGCTTGAGTGGCACACCTCAAGTGTGATTAAGTATTAATACTTGACTCATTTTGTTGCAATTCATCTCTTAAACTGAAATCAACCTCAAATCAACCAATCCTCCAATCAATTCAAATCCTGATGTGTGGCTCACTTGTGCAGCAGAGGTGAGGGCTGTTGGTGGTCTTCTCTGTGGAGGTTTGGCTCTGTTGGCTGTTGGATGGCTCAGTTTCTCTGTGGACACATCTACACCGTCAAACTGGTCAGGGGTCTTCTCTTTCACCTCTTTCTGTACTGATGAAGCTGGGGGCTGTTGTTTAGGTGAGACAGCTTGTGGCTCTTCATTTCTAAGAGGGGGAAATAAGCATATGCATATTACACACATACAATACATTAAAATACATTTCAGAAACTTCTGAGTACTTAAAACACACAAATACAAAGCAAGCAGGAGCCACAGATTTTCAACATAGTTTCAATCTAATAGCATCGTTCTCTGCACTGAAATCAAAATAAACATCAGCATCTGTAAAGTGGTGTCTAATGTTTTAGAGTGCTGTGAGCATTTTTCAAACAATGCACCACTTTGATTTGTTGTGGAAAATGTAAGATTAACTGTTAATTGACTGTAATGTCTAAGTTTGTGCATGTGTTTCAGTCAGAATGACAGTTCTTTCTGTACGCTCTGCCTGAAGACACAGTCTCACTCAGAAAAACAGGAAACAGGCAGTTTGGTTTGTTTAGTCCCTCAGCAACTCATAAAATTTCCATTGCTCTCTACAAGACTGAGCATTCACAGGCCCTTTAGAATAACACATAATGCCAAATGATCATCTAATGAGGGGGAATTCAGTCCCTTTAGCATAATAAATCTATCCGATGAAAGGAAATTCATGATTTCCTCTGGTGAAATAGTGAAAAACTTCTGTGTTTCAGATTCCTTCTATTTTTGGCATTACTTATGATGAAAAGCATCACAGAAGGTTGTATGCTCAAAGATGATTTGCTGAGGAATCACTTACTTTGGTACTAGTTTTATGGGCTTCTCCTTCACTGGTGGGGGTGGAACGGTTGGTTTGTGCAGACCGGGCAACTTAATTTTACCAGGTGGGTCACTTCGAAAGTCTTTAGTGTCCGGTTTGTCACCTGAGCAAAGAGGAGAGAGTGCAAAGACAAGAGATCAATATCATCATAATAGGTAAATTCCTCAGACAGCAGCGCTTTTAAATGAGCTTAAATATTTATTTAAGTAATACATTTTGTACATGTGTAATTTAAACATTTAATAAAAAATGTAGATGTGCATTTACTATATAATTAAATTATCAAGATAGGATGTTACACTTAAGCAAGGATATTAATAGGTGTGTTCAGAATTATTACTTTTAGTCTCCGTCTTTGTGTTCGTGTCAGAGCTGTTCTGGTCCATCACTGGCATCTGGTTCACTGAGATATAAGAAGATACAAGATTTTGCAGTCAGTATTATGACGTTTGATCTGACAGTGGTGGCTCTATCCATTTGTTGTTGTTTTTTCTCCATATCTTACAAAAAAATTCTTCCCCCTTATCAATTTAGTTTCTTTTTGGACTGTTATCTCTTGTCCAAAGAACACCAGAGGAGGCTAGCCTGCACACTTGAAGTAATTTTTGCTGCCATTCTTTTTCATAATTTGCCCTTTCCACACTTTTAGAATAAGAGCACAAAATTAAACATAAATTTGAAGCTTTTTCACAACTACACGGGTTACATGCTGGAGGTCTCAGTGGCATGGGAACAGGCAATTTTCCCTGACAAATGAGCAAAAGAGCTGCTGTTTCCTGTGGCTACACACACACAAAAAAAAATCTCATGGGTTCCCTTAAGAAATCCAAATGGGTTCAAGTATTAATAGTCATTAAACTGTCTTGCAAAACAAAAAAAGGCCAGATCTCTGTGCTCATTCAGAATTACTCTTGTGGATTCAAAATCAAAGAAGACATTAAAGTCACAATCTAAGATAAAATCAAAGATCTTAGCAAAGCCATAAATATCACATGTAATTATTCTGAGTAAACATCCTCTCTCATACAGAACATTGTTTCATCTACCATCAGGACTACTATGACAAGATCTATTCTTTTAAAAGCAAATCTTCAAAAAAAAAATTAAAAACCATTCTGCGACTTTTCTAACTGCATGCAGTCAAGCGACAAGCAACATCAACTGCAAACACAGCTATCATGTAGAGAACATGAAAATCCAAGAACTGAAAATACTGAAGAATAAACATTTTCTGTACATCTATACATACCCTGTGAGTTCTTCAGTATTCCAAAAATGCAACCCTATACTCATATGAAGGCGTTTATATATAGAGAGCACAGGAGTGCTCCACTTTGCCCTTGCCTTTCTCTAGAGTCTGCTCACATGACATCTCTTCATGGCCTATGACTTCCTGTCACAGCCCCACAAAGCTGCATCAGTGTCTCTTAGAGCTGTTTGTGGTAATGAGTGTGATGAGTGTGAAGTTATATTTAAAACTTAAGTAATGAACAGAGATTCTTGCACCACATTTCCAGGCTTTTAACACAACTTTAATACTGTTACACATTACATTCTGCAGCAAAAAAAAAAAAAAAAAAATATGCCGAGCCTGAGGGGAAATAGCATCTTATGCTCGAGTGCAAAACAAAACATGATATGAGCAAAAAGCCTACTTCCTGTCCTAGAAATGACAGTTGTCAATAACAGGTGCAGAAAATGTATTTTACAGCTTGTAGTTTAGTTTCCATCAGAGAATGTTTGTGAATTACCAAACATAAGCTAATATTAAATTAACATGCTATGAAGTTGTTAAATCCTCAGAAAAAATATCATATAGTTTAATAATAAGGGCTTTGAGCACTGTATAAAGTTAATAGGATGTTCATAAAATTTTTATATTCTTTGTAAAAGAAAAAAATGAAGCTATTCAGTTGTCTTTATTTTTGCATTATGTGACAATAATAATAATAAAGACATTATATATATTATACTGTATATATACATTATATTAAAGTAAAAATTGTCTAATGTCTAATAAAGGTTTTGTCTGACCTTTAAGAACTCAAGAGTCATTATTTTATATGATGAATTCCAGCTTAACTGTTATTTATTCATGTGGTATTATTCATGTCTTTTGATGAACTATATACTTATTTGAAGAGGGCATCTGAGTTCTTATAAAGACACAAAGCAGTGCACAAAAGCGCAAAAGCAGTTTTTTTAAAGTAATGGCTATGGGTCACGCCATGCATGAATTAAACCTACAAACTTTAGTTTCGAATTGACTAACAAGTAAATGCCCTGACACGTTCCACTACATGTTTTGCATCTTATCAAACCAGCTCCCTAAAATCTGTTAATGCTATTTCTAGCAACATATGTTTGGTATTATCTGAAGAAACAGACTTGTCAAACCAGCCCTGCCGCTATGACAGGTTCTGATGTCTTACAGTACCTGTGTTTTTCTGAGAGCCACGTCTCACCGGTGGCTGGCCTGCATTTCCAGTCTGTGTCAGAAACGAGAAATTGTCAACAAAATATAGATTAGTCCTTCTGAGCAAGATAAAGCTCACACTCTTTCCATGTAGGAGGAATCCAGTCACCGTTTTTAGTGTTCCCCTCTTCTAATGAAAACCTCAAGTCAATCTCTTTTAATAATCCCAAAGTAATAAAAAGAAACCACAGTTAGCCTTCTTGTGTCAACACAGACAGGGTCAAGGTATTAAAAACAGATTTATAACCTCCAGTCTGTTCCATCTTAAGACAAATTAAACTATTTGTAAACTAAAATCAGTCTTCTGAGCCAGCATACTGTATTACTAACAGCCCAGAGCAGTGTTGATAAAAGGGAGTCTCCCATTCTCTAACAGTGCACAAATCGGCCAATCATGAGAACATTTCTCTGTCCCACACTCACATGAAGAGCATCCGCTGGGATCACCATGACGAAGTTATCAGGAAAAAAGCCCCTGCGTCCGTTCAGTTCCCCCTCCCACCAGCCCTCGTCCTCAGTGGACTTTAGGGAAAAGAAAAAGAAAAGAAAAACAAAGCTGAATCATTGACCAGGAAAAGACACAAACTTGCATATGGGGCATAAACAAATCAGTTATGAATACACATATGAGATCACTCTATGCCCTTTTCATTATATATAAATTACCATTCAAAGAAATCTGAGGTCAGCAAGTTTTTTTGTTTTTTTTTGAAAGAAATAAATACTTTAAATAAGGATGCATTAAACTGACCAAATTGACAGTAAATATATTCATAATGTTACAAACATTTCATTTTCAAATAATTGCTGTTCTTTAGAACTTTCCATTCATCAAAGATTTCTCACAGTTTCCACAAAAATAATAAGCAGAACTGTTTTCAACATTGATTATATTAAGAAAATTTTGCATTACCATTTAAAATATATTAAAATAGAAAACTTTTTTATTGTAATACAAGCAATATGATCATAAAAGACTTTGAATGGTCTTTTGGTAGCATAAAGAATAACAGAACCATAAAATGGTAGCATAATTTCAACTCAAATCAATTTCACATGCATTTATTTTCTTATTTGTTAAAGCGATAGTTCACCCAAAAATGAACATTTTGTCATCATTTCATTGGCAAAATGAGTTTCTTTCTTATGTTGAACATAAAAGAAGATATTTTAAAGAATGCTGGTAATCAAACAGTTGATGGTCCCCGTTAACTTTCATAGTATTTCTTTCCCTACTATGGAAGTCAATGGGGACTGTTTGGTTCTTTGAAATTCGTCAGAATATCTTCTTTTGTGTTGTTCAACATAAGAAATAAACTTACACAGGTTTGAAATGACATGAGGGTGAGTAAATGATGACAAAATTGTCATTTTTGGGTGAACTATTGTAACTATTGTAAGTAATTATTTAAGTAAACGTCAAGCAAGATAATGTAAAGTCACGCTGTCATTTTCACAAAACACACCTCTTTAGAATGATTCAAGATGTTGGCATTCTAATCACCGGATCATCATTTATTATTTTGCTGCAATGACCAGTTGAATGTGCATTATCCTTTACATACAAATCTGTTGAGGTAACTTTGTTTTTCAATAGAAAATCTGCTGTGTGCTGTATAAATAGAAAGCAGTCAGTTGGTCACAAATAACACACCTTGTTGATGATTGCTACGACGTCTCCCTTCTTAAGGGTTAACTCATCTTCGGTAACACCTGTGTAGTCGAACATGACCCGACAACATTCCTTCACTGTTGAGAAATTCAATACGTATTTAGTGACTTCAAATGTACTGACATTGTAATTAACTTATTGGCAACTTGGGGTTTTCCTCAAAGGATTTGGCTGGTAGGTTTGGTGGGTGAATCTGAAAGCACGTTGCTGCTCTTCTGGTATGAAGGCCTTAGGGAAGTCCTTTAAGAATAGATCTTTTCATTCACAGATAACTGCATACACATTGTCTTAAGACTCTGTGTGTTCTCTGTCACTGTGTAACATGGGAATAGTGTCCGGCCCTCTTCAAGTTGAAGTTTACAACCTCAAGAACCAGCTAAACAGCATTTAATTACTTAACCAACGTCATCTGTACGGTATAGCAAGTTTTTAGACTTCTCACCACTTGATGTTTTTCTCCTTAAACTTGGTCTCTGTTGTACTTTTCCCTGTATGAAAAAAATAAAGTAAATAATATTAAAATATATAAATGATAATAGAATAGAATAGAATAGAATAGAATAGAATAGAATAGAATATTCACCTCTTTATTAAAGACAGCTTCAGAGAGTTTAGGCCTGGATTTGACTTCAGTTGTCTTTCCATCTGCAGAACATTAAGAGGGTCCAGTAAGACAATAACAAGCATACAGCACCCTCAATAATGTTTGGAATAAAAACACATTTTTATTTTTATGTTTTATTTTATTCTTTATATAGTTACTTTATTTATTGAATAATGTTTTACTACAGTTTGGTTTCACCAGGGAAAATACCACACTTTTTATACATAGTCCAGGCATTTCATGACACTATACTGTTTAGAACCAATGGCTTCACAGATGTTTGTGATTACTCAACCGTTTAAACTTTCAGCATTTAGTCTTTGTTCTAGGCTACTGATAAAAATCGGACTCTGTTATTTGCATTTGTTAAGGACCATAGCTTTGCTAGTAAAAGTGAAGAAACGATTGTGAAGCTGAGAAACAAAAATAAAACAATAAGCAACATCAGACAACTAACCAAAATTCAATCAAAAACAATCAGACATGTCTGACAGAAACACTTCTCAGGAAGCATGTGAGGATTTGTCCAACAAAGACTTCATGAGACTACAAAAATACCACAAAGGTGCACCACAAACACAGAATTCCCAAGTTACAACAATCTTTGTCACAACATTTATGGAGGGAACTCAATCCATTGTGGAGAAACTCCAGTAAGATAATGCATGTGATGCAAAAGAAATGCAAGTTCCAGTTTTAGTGTACCTTTTGAAGGGACAAAAATTTCCTTGACAAAATTTGATGGAAAGGCTCCTATTTGGTTATTTTTCTTTCCCATCCACCACCCATCTTCAATCTGCCAGATAAAACAGAAATTACAGCAGAATATTTATAAATATAAAATTTCATTAGGAAACATTTCACAGATACATTTACTCATCTGATGGGTGTTTTTATCCAGTATACTGTGTATAACGGGTTTACATTTTGTCAGAGAGAGAGAGAGAGAGAGAGAGAGAGAGAGAGAGAGAGAGAGAGAGAGAGAGAGAGAGAGAGAGAGAGAGAGAGAGTATGGATTTGAAAAGACTTAAGTGTGAGTAAATTAGTTATTAGCATTATTATAATTATTCTTTTTATTTATTTAGTTATTTTTTGGGATGAACTATTCTTTAACGTTAACAAGGATGATGAAAGATTACCACTTCTGCTCACAGAAAGCACAAGTAACTGCAATACGAAACCACATAAGACTCTTATCAGTGAAGTCTCTAGAAATGTATAGAACTTCTCACCTCTCTGAGAATCTCGATGGTCTCCCCGACAACCAGCTCCATCTCGTCCTCGTGCGCGGGGGTGTAGGGAAAAGCCACCTCACATTTCCTCGTCTGTACCTTTGGTTTCATCGCTGGAGCGATGAAGTGAGTGGAAAACATATATGTGATACGTGTGAGAACAAACTGAACTGAACTAGACTGCAAAAGCACTTCCAGCTCTCACTTTTACAAGTACTTCACTTTTATGACAAGTTCTATTTTATAGCGGATATAGCCTATATATTTGGTGGGTATAATTTGAGACCGGATGTGGAGGCACAAACCTTTCATTAGCCTACTTATTTTAGTCTACCAAGTCGGAATACTTTAGGCAACTTCAGACGCTTACGCCTGTGGTTTCGGATATAAAAGATTAAGAATCTGTCACTAAAAAAAAAAAAAATCTCCACCACAAAATTTTAATATTTGAAAGATAACATATCTGTTATTGTTGGGGACTTTGATTCATTCAAGATTCATTAAAGATTCGTTCAGAATCGCTTTTCTGCATGTTTACGCTAGGAGTGACGATGAATGAATCATTGGCTCAAACGATTCATTCGACTCTCGAAAAAGATATATGTCAATATTTGCGTGACTTTTATCAAACTATAGGAACAATTCAACAATCATTTCAAAACCGTGCCTATGTCATTTTAATTAGGCTATGTATTTTAATTATGGTTATCGGCCATTTATAAATCCTCTACCCTAATGCCGCTCAGAGTGCCATTCACGAATCGGTTTATGAAGGGGTGTGTTCGTTCATTCGGTGCAGCCAAATATTGCATCTGCACAGCCAGCACTTAAATTTCATTGGTGGCAGGAAACACCCTTACGAAACCTAACCTAACTTACTTCAAATTAAACCAAAAAAACATGGTTACTACAGTTAAACCATGGTAACTACAAATTAACCATGGTTTTGGTACACTAACCGTAGTTTAATCATGGTATTTGTAGTAAAACTTTGGCTATACAAATGGTAATCAATACAACAAAAAACCATGGTTACTACACTTTTACTATGACAAAACCATGGTTAATTTTCGTAAGGGTAGTCACGTACTCCAAATTGTAACGTCACTTCAGAAAATATTTCAGTGAATTGAAGAGAACAAGAATGATTCGTTCATTTAAAAGATGAATTTACAATTTTATGTTTATCTTGTTTGTTATTTAACTCATAATGTTAAACTTACATTTCCTCAAGCTTCTTGGCTCTCTGTGGCTGTCCCCTATTAAGTAAACAGGCACTTCCTGTGAGGAGAGAATAGCCATTTTGAAAATAACCTTTATGGCTTCTTGGAAAGCTATGGAAAGAGTGCTCTAACAGGCGCAGACCTTGACAAAGGTGCTAGGGAACATGCCTCTCTTTCCTCTCAGCTCTCCTTCCAGCCATCCTTCCTCTTTACCCTTTGAGACATTCTTCACCACATCTCCCACATGCACCGTCAACTCATCTGACATCGTCGCCTCAAAGTCCAGAAGCACAAGCACCTCTACAATGGACAGAAGGGAGGTGAAGCCATTGGTGGTTAGTAAACTGGAGTGTTTTATGAAATATGTAATATGTTGGCTTGTAAATTATGTTTTCAGCTACTTGTATCTAAAATACAGTACATTTTTGCAGATTTCATTTGGGCCAGCTATGATGTTAGTCTGTTACACTTTCTCAATCAGCCTTATCTTTTATGAAACACTTACCCTACAGACAAATGCATCTAATTATGTGAAAGACATGAAAAAACATGCCAAAGAGATAGAAGTGGTAGGATTTATGTGACTCTTAAGTGCAATACTTGAGCTGGACAGCCATGAGCAATGTGTTTCAACAGGCATACAGGTATGTGAGTTGAATCTGAGTGATCTGAACTCAAGAATGCATAGCAGTACAAAGAGCAGATTGCATGATTCACAGTGGTATTTTATCTGATTTCCTGTAAGAAACTCAGTCTAAATGTTAAGTCTCAATTACAAGCAGTTTATGACCAGGTAAGCTATAAAAAAGCAGCATTATAATGATGTTGGTGTCATACTGTTAGCTCAAGTTTCTTTACGTCACATTGAGTAAATCAGTAAATACATAAATACAATCAGCTATGGATAATTGTTCAAAAATACGATACAAAAGTATCTCGGTGTGACCTGTCACTTATCGTTTATTGTTTACTTATCAAAATTATGTTACACTCATTATACTACAGTTCACATGAACAGTATAATCACTATATATGCTTCTTCTAAAATACATTGATCTTTCCAATAAAAAGCCATAGATGTTGGAATGGCAATAAAAATAAATAAATATATCTATACAGTACATATCCATACTGTACATATCCCATGTACCAGAAATACCACAGCTTGCCAAATCATATACTTTTTGAAACAAAGTTTAAAAACTCACCCATGGCCCCTTGAAAGTCGTGTTTAGAGCACCAAGTCTGACAATGAAGATTCTGTTCAGTTCTCAAAGTGTCATGGAATCCCTGCTTGATTAAGTGGTATTACACAATCCAGAGACAACAAAAGCTTTGTTGGACCTCCTTCTTTCTAGTCAAACATTAGCATTGTTGAAAGAAAAAAAAAATTCTCAGCTAGTCAAGACGCGCTATACTTGAGAAGGACAGATAGAGTGTGTAACAGGTGAGACAGGTTTGTGTTGGTATGAGCCTTCTGGTGTCACGTGTCACAGCAAAAATGTCTGACAATACTGTATGTGTACTTGAAAGGAATTAAAAAAAAAAAACCTGATGTTTAAATAACCTTGATTAGATAGGAGCGTAAGCTTAGTTAAATGGGTGTGTTGATCTCGTTAGTTCTTTCAGTCAATGTCACGCTTAACTTTTATTTAACAGATAGCAGATATATGACTGTACTGAGACTGTAATGCTTTTATTTAGAGCATGCTGGGTCAATTTACACAGAAATAATAAAGCATTTTTAAGAGACCATAAAAACAGGCTTAAGTCACAATATGATAATTTACCAATAAATAGTGTGTCAATGTTCTTGGTCTCAAAAACAAAAAAATGAAAAAACAAAACAAAAAACAACTACTTCCTCTTTCTACTTGACACAAAAATCAGTCAGATGTAAAATTACTGCACTTTTATTTATTTCTTATTGTGAGTATATAAATGCAAGTCAAAATGTATATATCAGATAGTGCAAATCAGAACCCAGACAGCTATAATCCAATTTTGAGTGAATGAAAATTGTTCACTTTCCCCCCAGCATATTCTTTATACTTCAACTCTTCAAAAACAAAAATAAAGGTGCTTAGCCAATAGAAAAAGGCATACAATTTGAAGACAGGACACACATTAGAAAAACCATAATAAAACAGGATGCACACACATATTGTCAAAAACTTGCACCCCAATAAATCACAAATTGAACAGTTGTAAGTGCATGTCAATTTAACTATCTGTAGGCTGTTTGTCCAGTTTCAAAGTTGACATCTTTGACTAGCAGTTGGATGAATGTAAATCTTTTTCCCCCACATGTCATTGACTGGGACATGAATGTCTACCTGCTGTAGTTTGGTCCCATAGCGAGACATTAGGGTCATTCATAATAATAAGTTATTAAGTCATGATCTTCCTTTCTATAGGTAGACACACAAGGGTCTCAAAGAGTTTCAATTAAGTCCACAAAACATTAATATGTACATCTATTTTTTTTTCCAACAGCAATAATGAGTACATAACCAGCCATAGTTGTATACTGGTATTCTACACTTCAGGCACTATGGTGTATCAATGGCACCTAACCATTAAACTAGTGGTCAAATAAAATGAGCCTTTTGATGCCTGATATCAACATCTATAAAGCAGTGTGGCCAGTCAACTACATATGTGTCGCATTAAGTTGAATTGTACTTTATTTCACACAACAATCAAAATTCACACACAATTAAAAAATAAAATTACTTACTGTCCATATAGACAAAGCTATCAGTAAAATTGAAAACTAAAAAAGCTGGGAGATAAACACTTCCTTTAATCAATTAATAATAATCTCAAAATGGACAAATATCAGTTGATCAATTGGCCAGCCTTATCCAATCAGTATTTCACTACTTAGATATTAACTTTCTGTTCTGCATTTGTTTCGTTTGCATGTTTTAATAGTTTTGTGCAATAAAGATGACTAAATTCACAATGAAGGCACTCGATTTTGAGATGGAGTGCTAATTCCTCCAGAGATTTAAGGTTTGCCTATAACAGTGTCTGCCATGATTAGATGAATGTACTCCTCTAAATAACTTTGCTTAAACTCCAAAATATGTATTTTTCTATGAACTATGAGAGTTCGCATGTACAAAAAAAAAGAAAAATGTACAAAAAAAAAGAGAAAGATGAAAAGAAAGCAGAAAGCAAGAAAAAGGTGAAAGTTGGCATAATGAATAATATAGGAAATCAAAGCAATACAATAAAAAAGCCTCTTTGAAAAAGTTTTAGATGCATATGGATGTGTATGTTATATCCATTCTTGAAAGTGTGAAGGCTGACAAGTCTTATCCCAGGATTTAAAGCATGATGAGGGATCTTAACATCGTTACTGCTCTGTTCTCACTGGTCCTGTTCTACATCTTCTCCTTGCTGTTCGCCCTCATCATCATCAGTGGTCTGGAATTTATCATGGGCCCATTTAGGGCTCGTATTATTGGTGGTGTTGGTATTTGTGGCCCTGCGGAGGATGAAACGTCCCTTTGCGCGAAGAGCATTACCGCGACCACGTCCTCGTCCTCGTGTGTCCATCATCTTCTTCTCAGCTTCTCCATCTCTTTTACTGTGCTGAAAAAAGACAAAAAATACAGACTTACCAAGAATCTTCTTGATGCAATTATATAACATATATAGTTGTAGGTGGGACTATTTTTTCCATTAGAAACTCCAATAGAAAGGTAAAGCAGAATGGGTGTAACAAAGATCACAACATACTAGGAAGTATTTCTTGCTCTTGGGAGTGTATTCTTGATCCCAGTCGTCATTCTTTGCTGACATGTTCATGTGTGAATCACCATTATTGCTTCCATGAAAATTTCCTCGGTTCCAACTTCTGCCGCGTATTCTAAGCTGCTGAGAAACAGCAAATGGCAACCTTAAGTACCACAACAATAAGCAAACATCTTAGTTATTCAATACACTCAAAACTTACAAAGCCTCCTCGTGCCTGTCCTCTTTCTGCAGGCTCTCCATACTCTCTGAGCCCCTGTTGTATTTTGGAGAAACCTTCTGCCTTGATCTCAGCGTCATCTTCATGGTAAACAGATGAAGATGAGGAAGATGACTCAGAATGCTCACGTTTCTTCTTGTTTTTCTTAGGAATGAAATAACATTAGATTCAGACATTGATCATAAATGTTAACAATTCTTAAAAATTCAAAAATCAACTGGATCAAAGGTAACAACTTTTATTGTTCTTGACTTTATCAGGTCATTTGCTTCTCCACCAACTATAGATGAATCTTTACCAGAAGGAAATCAGGACATTTTTTAAACACTTGACAGCTTACATATTCCATATATCCAGCTGACCAGAAAGACAAAAAGGTGCGTTCACACTGACAGTGATTTAATAGCTGAAGATGACCAAGTGGCTGTCCTATTGGGCACAAGCAGGCATTCAAACCTGACGGTATCAGGAGGTTAAAATCATGTAAGCTCCACTCCCATTGGAAGATGTTGCATCGTATTGCAGCTCATCTGCATAAAATTCTGTGCTCAGCATTCGCACTGCCAGCGATTTCTGTCATTTATGTTGCCTCACATCACCAACTATCATTTCTTGTTGCTGCAGACTGCTGTGAGTGTGAACGCATCTCCAGGCCTTTTTATAAATGTTTTTAAGGCCTCTTGAGAGGCTCAAGATGGACTTCTTGACCGTTTCATCTTGCTTAATCTTTACTTGACTCAACCATTCTTTTAATGTTGAGGCAAGTAAAATTAATCTGAAATTGCAAATTGTTTATTGGTTCATCAAAATACTACATTTAGAGAAGTCATTATCACCAAGGCAGGATTTTTTTTTTCACTTGAGAGGTCACAACAAACCCAAACAAAAATATAACTGTCAGTTTATTATTTTTGTCACCAAAGTCACCAAAAAAGTAACCAAAATGGCAGCAGCTTCAACTGTTTAGGTCTCTCTTACAACTGAACAACTCAGAGCAGAACCTCTTTATTCATGATCACTCTCACATGCCTATACAGCAGCTTACTTCGGTTTTTTGTGGTTCTTTGAGTTTTTCTCAGTGGATATTTCCTTGCTTGAATCTGGAGATTCTCTCGATACCCTTCCTCCATACTCTTCCTCTCTGTGCTCTCTCTCCCCACTCAAGTATTTCTTTCTGCGCTCAATATCCAGCCGAAGGTCCACTGAATCACCTTTAGATTTTTTACCATCGACCTGTGGTGAGGAGAAAGAGATATTTTGGCCAGATGAGGGTTAGCGGCGTTCCAGTAGCTTCATGTAGCATTGCATGGGACGGGACCAAAAAGAAAAATATGGCAAAAGCTGAATTAAAACAACCATGCAGATGGATGAGAGGAAGAGACCTTTTCTAATATCATTTTAAGTGGCATTTTGGCTTCACACAGTCTTTCAACAGGCTAATTAAACAGTATTTCTCAGGCTGCAAAAGGTAACAATTGGATTTCCTCTTTCTTGCTCACCAAAATAAAAAAGACATTAAACAAAACAAAATAGTACAGGAGGCAACATTACAGGACCACAGCAGATATACTTTCATTGGTGCTCATGAAAGTATGTTGTTTTTACTTGGCCTAAACACCTCACTTGTTCTTTGCAGGCTTTGAAGAGGAATACTTACTATGACTTTTGTTTAGAGTCCTTTGAATGGATTTGACATGGGAACAACTGGTCACTTCCATTTCTGACCCCTGATTTCTTGCCTCTTAGGAAGGCTTGTACCCATAGTAAAAGGTTACCATCAAACGTTGAGGGGGCATTTACAACACAACAACCTGAATGCACCTCTTTTTGCATCTCACATTTGGACTTTTATGCCTCTCTCATCAGAAACAGAGTTTAGAGAGAGAAGGAAGCCTAAGAATGCTCTGGCTGGATCACTCGAGCAGCATTCTTTTCCAAAATACGTCATATTTCAAAATGTTCGGTCACCTTGAAGCTGTTTTCCATGGAGCTTTTCATCTCATCAAACAGAAGAGAGTGCCTCTTAAAAGCACTGGGAGAAACATCAATTCTCCTGTGAAAAAAAAAGGTGGAGAGAGGAATATTTTGATAAATGTTAATCCTCCTTTCTTAGAGCCTTAGAAATGATCAAAACAAATAAATTACTAATCATGCGTGAGAAAGCAGCCTGGGAAGTTGTCTCTGAATTTTTGTACCTGTGTATCTCTGGACTCTTTCTCTGCTTCATGAATTCTTTCTCAGCAGCTCGTCTCTGGTACATGGCAAATCGGTCATGTAGAGTCAGTCCAGAAGAAGGAAAATATTGAGCTGTGGGCGGACAAAAACATAATTGGTATTTTTTCATTAAATTATGAATTAGTAATATAAATACTTTTTAAATATGATAAATGAATAAAGATTTTATCAAGTAATAAAAACTGAATATACAAAACAAAACAAAAAGCTAAAAAATATTTATTAAATTAATACATTTAATTTATAGAATACAGTGTACCCCCTCAGGACCTTGACTGCAAAAGACCTCAGTCATCAGTTTCAGTCACCTTTAATGTGATGGACAATTGAAACTATGTGTTGGGCAAACAGCTCAGATGGGCTTTTGAGTGACTGCTGAGCCTGAAGATGCTGAAGGACAGATTGAAACTCCAAATCCTTCTTATCAAGATGCAGTAAATCCAGAAGATTCCTTCTTTCATTGCTCAAAACAGACGTCCTGTCAAATACAGCAATGGTTAGGAAAGGCAAAATGAAATAGAATTCAAATCTGATAGTCAGAAGCAGTCATATGCACAAAGTTTTATAAAGATGCATGTAGAAGTAGAAGCAAAAGGTCCTTGGTGAAATCTTGGAGGGAAACAGAAATCATTTACCTTGCAAGGTCATCACTTAGAGAATCCATCCTCACACTGAATTCACTTCCTCTTTTCACTGAAGCTCTTGGTGGGGATTCCTCGTTCATAACCACAAACATCTCTTGCTCACGGTTCTCAGAGCTCCTCCTGGGCAGCAGTGTGGGTTTAGAAGAGGAACTTAGTGTGGTTTTCTCCTTTCGTTTTACATTAGAGAGCTTTTCAGGTGAGGGATCCTTAAACATGCCACTGAGCTGGTCTCTCTTAGATAGAGCAGCTAGTAAATTCGCTGCTCTTTCCTGTTTATGGCAGAGCAGGAGAGCTTCCAGCTCATCATCCCATGCCATGTCCTTCATCCTCCTGACACGATTCTCGAACATTTCACGAGCGGACATCGTGACTTTGCTTTTGCTTTTGGAGGGATCGTTTTCCATATCCTTCACCCTATCCGACATCTCCATTTCTTCATCATCATCCTCGTCATCCTCGCACAGAATTGTCGGGCCGTTTCGTGAACCCCTTTTAGTGGAGCTTATGGGTAACTTGTTACCATCACCACTCTTGGCAGATTTGGATTTCTCCTTCTCTTCTGCTTTGTCGTGATCTACAATGTGAGACAACTCAATGCCCTTTTCAAACATTTCTACGTTTTCTTTATCACATACTATATCGCCATTACTTTTCCCTTTATGTGTGTTGTCGTCCCATGTAGAGGCCTGTTTTTTAAGATTTTGCTCCTCCTCGAGATATATTGTATGTGAGAGAGAGATTTTTTGTTTTTTTTTTTTTTTTATATAGTGTTCTGAGGCGTATCTGTTGTCAGTTTGGTGTGACAGGGTTTTTGTGCACCAAGTCAAATTGACAGAACTATTCGTAAACTGTAATGGATTCGTTCAGTTTACCGTGCACAAATGAATGGCTTCCACTTTGAAAGAGGTAAACAAGTGTGTGTGAGGCTGGGAAAATTTCACTTCATCCATTTGCAAAGTGCAAATATAAACCTTTTATACCTTTTTAGAACATCTAAATTACAGACTGTGTGCTGACATTTGTAAATAAGGCAAATCTAGCTCTTCATGTGTGTTGGTTCTTTCTTTCAACAGCTCTGTTGATGCATTTGAAGGGCAGATCGCAAACCCAACTGTGCAATCTTACTTTTTGTCTGGCACACACACAGGATTTATTGTGTTATTTCCACTCTAACACTGACTAAAATAAAAGTAAAAAAGAAAAAGAAAATAGAAAGCACATTTCAGATGCATAGAATCCACTGAAACGATGAACATCTGTCATTTAATTCGCTTGAAAGCCCTAAAAAATAGTATGTACAAAGCAAATTAATCTAGGGCTGGGTAGAAATGATGATCTTTGTTTGAACAATTGACTACTATGAATCAGTCTCATGAATCAGTCATATTTAGTGAATCAAAAATATACAATGCATCCAGTGTAGCCCTGATTCTGGCAATTAATGACTATTATGGGATGATTTGTTTTATGAATGGTTTAAAAAGATGAGAGTTACTGATTTGAATCAGTCTGAAATGGCCCTTTATGATATACAGCATTAGCAGACAGAGACTAAATGGAATTGAGTCAGGAAGCCTGCAATAATTCCCAGCCCTAGGATAAATAATGAAATAATATACACTATTGGTAAAAAGTTTGGAATAACTACGATTTTTTTTTAGGCAGCAGTTATTTGCACTAAGTTTAAATAGCAATAGAGGCTATTTACACTAAGTGCAAATAGCAATTAGATGCTATTTACACTAAGTGCAAATAGTGATGGATGCTATTTACACTAAGTGAAAATAGCAGTATTTTTAATAATATGATATTTACAGATAGTGCAGATAGCAATAGATTGTATTTACACTGTTAAAATAGCAGGATTTTCTGCTACTTATACTACTTATTGCAAATAGTGGCAATTATCTGCACCTTAGTATTACACTAGGCCTACGTTATAAAACAATATACAGTAATAACGTACTGAGTGTAAATTATAATTTTAATTCAAATTATTAAATGGATGCCACCTTATTGGGACAATAAAGCCCTCCCTACACCTACCCTAACCCTACCCGATACTTTATTTTCAGCCTTTTGATTGTTTCCTTCATTTTTATTGAAAATAAATGCCTTTAGTTAGGTCAAAGGTGTATTCGTACCCTGGTCGATCGCGTCAAAAAGCCTAAGGTATGTGCTTTACCATCGACGCCACTGAAACTAATGTCTAACAGCCGTGTTTTGTAGTGTTGACTAACCCTATAACACGTTTGTGGGAGGAGCTAGTGTAAATAGACTATGCCAACAAGGCAGGCTATTTGCACTTAGTGTAAATAGACACACCATTTTTTTATGTTTTAAAATAAGTCACTCAGCAAGTTGGCATTTATTTTATTAAAAATTGTATTGTATGTAAATTGTAAAAACTGTATTTAATATTTTGAAATATTATTGCAATTTAAGCTGAATTTTCAGCAGCCATTACTCCAGTCTTCAGCATCACATGATTTTCAATTAATAATCACTCTTAATATTATCAGTCTGTCAAGATACTGCTGTCAGGGATACGAAGGCACGACAAAGATTATAACAACAAATCCTTTTAATGATAATCCACACGATGGAGAGGCTCTAGCACAGAGGGTAACATTAAACAACACTGGACAAAGGAAGACAGGACAGACTACACTTTAAATATGTGAGAATATAATTAATGACACACAGCTGAACTAAATGACACAATCAAACATGAGGGAAACTAGGTCATACAGAGCACATGAGGGATGAAAACAGCACAAAAGTCCAATGGGGTGTGACACCGTGTTGAAAACCGCTTTAATATTTATTTATTTATTTTTATTTCCTTTTTCTGGATTCTATGATCAATAAAAAGTTCAAACAAACGGCATTTATTTGAAACAGGAATCTTTTGTAACATTATGTCTAATGTTATTTGTAATAATATTGTCACTTTTGATCAATTTGTGTTTCATTGACAATAATAAGAAATGTTTCCTGAGCATTAACTGTTAGTATGTTAGTATTAGAAGGATTTCTGAATTATCATGTTGTACTGAAGACTGGAGTAATAGCTGAAAATTCAACTGTCATCAGAGAAATAAAATACTTTTTGAAATATTTTTAAATAGAAAACACTGACATTAAATTGTAATAATATTTCATAATATTACTGTATTTTGATGAAATAAATGCAGCCTTGGTGAGCCTTAGAGACTGCTATTATTCCAAACTTTTAGGATGTGTACAAATTGACAAATAAGCAACACAGTTTTTCATTAAAAGAAAGCAAACTTACTTCAAAAACGCAGCGGAGATAGCAATTGTATCATCTGTCTGTTGGTCAATATTTGTAAAGAGCCCAAAACCATTGAAAACTGGTGTAAGGCTTTTCTTTATGGGGCTGGTGTTTGAACTCTGCCAGGTGGTGTCACCTTTATTAGGAGCATTAAGAGCAGGACTTGTCTCGTTGGTTGCAGAGTCCATCGGTTGGTCATTAGTGACAGTGGAGCAAACCTGCGGACTTGCCTTTTTAGGACTAGTGTCATGGTTCCTCAAAACCTGACAGTTCTCCACAGCCCTGTCTCCATCAGAATTCCCTTTGGCCACTGGAGAGCCTTCCACCTGCTCTGCCAGAGCCCCATCTCCTCCTCCTCGGGTTTCTTCGGGCACAGAGATGTCCTCTTTTACATCTCTGCAACTGCGTTTGGCAGACCCAGCGTTGGAGGAGGAAGAATGGTGTGACTGTGGCGATCTCCCTGAGGATGACCTGTCAGAGCGGCGGGAATGGCTGCGGGGCTGAGGACTTTTTGACTGCTTCTTGGGAGAGCGTGAATGCGAGCGGCCCCTCTTGGGGCTGGTGGGGTGGTACTGCTGCTGTTGCTGCTGATAGTGCTGCCGGAAGTTCTGCCAGTTTTTGGGTCGGTAGTTATTATATCCACCCCTTCCGCCACGCTGAAAGCGGCCACGGAAAAAGCCCTGACCTCTGCCCCGGAAGTAATATGGCCTCCGGAAGCCTCTGTGGTTGCCTCGAAACTCACGTTGGTTCTGGTACTCCCGTGTGTGGTTCCGCTCCCGGTTGTGGGACGGAGAATGGGATCTTGACCGAGAGCGAGACCTAAAGTTTGAAGACAACCAAATGAAGAATTGAGTGAACAAAGCTCTTTAGGATATAGAAAATGACACAAAGAGACATTACATATGCTATAGTGTTTTTCCAAGCAAAACAACAAAATAAATCCTTAAAAATCCAAAAAAGACTAAACAAAACATAAAATAAGCCTATACATCTTCTTCTGGAACCTCAAGATACCTCTGCGTGACAACAAAACAGACCAAAGATTTTCACTATTCACCATTGCAGATCTCAAATCAAATTTTATTCAAATGTAATTTGGTTATAATGTCAAGAAATGTGGTTATGAGACTCTTTAGAACAAATGATATTTGTTTTATTGATGTCCAACTAAATGCTTTAGGTCATTTTTTCAAAATAACAGTAAATAATGACTTTGGGCCATTCCTCACACAAATAAACAATTTTCTATAATGCTTTTATAGTGTTTTTATCCTTTTTGGAGCTAGAAAGCCAAAAAGGATAAAAAGTAGTTAGATTATCTTAAAAGAATGCATAATAATAATAATAATAAATGAATGCTATTAAATGAACAACAATAATAAAAGGTTAACTATCTCTTTAATAACCGATAACATTAATTTCTAAAGCAAAAAGGCCAATGGATATAGCAGTAAAATTTTACAAATATATAAGAAATATTTATTTCATATATTCTATAAATGTGAATTCAGCTGTTTTGACTATTTAAGATCAATAATTAGTGAATATTATACACTGTTGCTATGACAAATTACAAATAAAAGCTCTGGGTGCAAGGTCAACTTTAGCCACACGGTGGCCCTGTTGTTCTATCTATGAACATCTTAAGTAAGTAGTTCTGGGCTTTCTGTAAAGCAGTCCATTTCAGCATGCTTTAACAAATCACAAACACTAATAATCTACTAAACAACTTGCACATGCAAGTACTTCATACTGTGCATTGCATTCTGATCTATTGAATATTCAATATGCATAATTTCTAGAATATAATCTCATTGGAAAATGTACAGACACTGAAACATTTCAACATTATGCACACGTCACCTGTTTCAGACAAAAAAAAAATTACAGATGACATGCAATTATATCTAGCACTGTATTAAAACCTGTCATTCTAGTACAGTGGAATTTTTCTGTCATTTGAAAAGTGAAACGGTATTGCAAATGATTATCCAACTGAAGCACCCTGAAACCGAATTACAATCCAACAAACAGCTACAAACATAATGACATTAACAATAATCTACATTTTCGGCTCGTTTTGTACTCACCTGATGCGCTTTTTCATTGGAATACAGAGTAAGAAGGTAGTGCACAAAGCAACATGATACTCTCACAGTTAGCGAGAGGGACTTTGCATTTCCTCTAGTGAGCGTGGATGGAAAGAGTCAGTCACATGGGTCATATGGGAAAGATTTCTACTCTCTTTTCTACGAAGCAAAGAGGAGGTTCTCAGCCTGCCAGTTACAACACATTAGCTTTGCAGAGAGAGCAGACTTTAACTGAAGGTAAAAATTACAACAGCTCCCTTATTTGAAAAGCTATTTATCCACTAGTTAAGTTAAATTGGTTTAAGTAATTATTTAGTCACTTTCATGGTATTTCAAACTTATATAATTTTCTGTCTTCTGAGAAGCACAAAAGCAGACATTTTAATTGTACTGGTTGCACTTTTCCCTGTTATTACAATGAATGGAAACTGAGGCATTTAATCTTCTACAGGGTAAAAAAGCAACATAAACGTCATCCATATGACTCATACACTGAACGGCATGTCTTCTAAAGTCATATGATAGCTTTATGTGAGATACTGACCAAATTTAAGTCATTATTGACTGAAAACCGTGATATCGGAGTTCACGTCTCACAAGAAAATTTTTGGTCTGTTTGTCACACAAAGCCATCATAAGACTTCAGAAGACCTGAAATCTCCTCTGTGCAAAAGTCATGTCGACAACTTTAATAGAGTTTTGCATCTTTTTAAAGCTTGAAACTGAAATAGCACTTGAAAAAACCAACTAGTACAATTCTTTTATGTTCCACAGAAGAACAAAGAAATACAGATTTGGAATAGACATGATGGTGAGTAAATGGACAAAGTTTGGACAAACTGTCCTTTTTATTTAGTACTTTGCTTTCTCAGAAACTGGGTATTTACAATTTGGAAATGACTGCATTTTCATCCACTTTTGACCTTATGACAGTTTGATTTCATTCAAAACCATACAGCTATGCTTCATTCTTATGACATGCATGCATCAAGCTTTTTCCAGCTGCGGCATCTCTCTGAAACTGTGGTCAGCAATGAGAGGCCAGGCTCACAAATAAGGGACATCAGATTTTGCAAATCAGGGATTCCATTTGCATGAAAAATCAACATTGTTCATCTCTCTGACTGGCCTCAAAGTATACTGTCAACCACACAGGAAAAAAGGACCCATGCTTATGGGAAAAAATCATGCATCCTTAAAAATATTTAAAACAAAAAACCAGAGTACCACAAATATGTATCCGTTTTTGTCTAATACAGAGCAGCAGTTTTTTGGCAGGGGCAATTTACATTTGGCTACCTAACGGGCTCCACTGTGTTATAAGCACAAAACCGGCAGTCCTATGAGAATGTGCAGGGAAGTACAATTTCAGCACGGGAAATAAGAAAGTGTGGTGAGCCTTTCCAATGCCACAGCCCTTCCCAAATATCAGACTTTATGCAATGCTGACGAACACATGGAGAGTAAAATCACTGTGACTGAGCAGCCCCTTTTCAACAAGTGAGGAAGCCAGAGTATAAAAGCACAGGGTGCTTTTATTTATGTACAGAGGTGTACCTTGTTTGTGTTGCTAGGCTGTTGATAGTGGGATGTTGATTTTTATTTATTTTGATTTATGGAGGGTCATGGAGGGGAAGCCGAGCGTGAGTCACATGTTTACAATGAAGTTCCATTGTGTGTTTACGAACAAAGTGAGAAGTAAAGAGTTTGCCAACCCACCCAATCCTTAAGCACATCTGTCAAGACACAGTAAGCCTTATTGTGTTGTATGGTCAGAATGAGTAGCTAATGTTCATTGTTCTCCAAGCACAAGATTATAAGTAGATCCAGATGGAATCTTTCTTCTTGCATTTTCTGGGTTTATTTACACAGAATTGTGAGCGAATTCCATGTTGTCCTGATTGGAAGACAGCAAAAGAGGCTAAATGAATCTGCATGAATGACCTAGTAGCAGGAAAATGGAAATGGAAACTGATAATTTAATTTGTTTTTTTCCTCTTAGAAATTATATTACAGCACATCCCTTATTTCCTATTAATTCTGTTATGTATTTATATCCACAACACGTCACTGAAAGTGATGACTGGAACTTGAAAGTACAAAGTCTGACTCAAAACTGAAATTAAAAATTGAAACCAACTCCTTCAACCAACATCAGCACACACCTGCTTTGTACACTTCATTAATGGTAACCATCAAATTTTTTCATTTACAAAATATTTTGTATGCCATGATGATTGCAAAGCCAGTAGCTTCTATTTAATTAGCATACTAGACACTTACCAATATCTGCGTTTCCTGGATCTAGATCTAGAGCTGCTTTGTGATCTGGAACGGGAGCGGGAATCAGAATGGGATCTGGAGGCCGAGCGAGAGCGAGACCTGGACTCTGATTTCTGTGTCTTTGACATTGCCTGTAACAAAACGAAAACCATTCAGACCAGCAAATTACCAAAAAATGACATTTTTAAAAAGTTGTAACCATGTTTGTTCTAGATTTTTTTAAATCAATTATATTTTCAGCAAAAAAGCAAGGAACATTTTTATAAAAGGGTTTATAGTGTTACAAGGGCTTGTTTTACTTTAAAAATTTTATGGAAATCACCACTCAGCCATCTACATTGAGATGTTTTTTTCTCTGGGACATTAAGATGGCTTAGCTTGGCTGTATTAAAATTTCCATATCTTTAAATCACGGTTTGTCAGGCTACAACCTGGAAAAATAAGCACTAAAGGTTTGTTTAAAGGCACATCAGGAATTAAATATGGAATAAGGAGCAAATGTCAGTCTACAAGGCTGTTCAAGTTTATGTGAGGGATCATCAACAGACAGTCTGTCATTGTTCTTAAAAATAATTTACAGTTTGTTTATTTTGCGATAATGGCTGGCTAATTGTATATTATACCGCTCATTACACCACTAAATATTGATTTGAGTTGACTTATTTTCTTACCTATATATTATCTTAAAACTTCCACCAGGAAAAAAAAAAATCATTATAGCAATCAGCCAACAATATTAGAGTAATATTAATACTGTAAACATCCAAAGTGATTTTCACTACAGTCGATAACTGAGATGTAAGATGGCATCATTTGCGCTGTACAAAACAAAATGTCTACAGTGTGATTGTGGATTGTGTGATGCAAGAGACATGAAAGTAGAGCCAGTTTCAGTTACCGATGATAAACGTTGCTACGCAAGACAGTACAACAGTCAGGTTCCAGAAGAAAAAAATTGCATTAATTTTCTCCATAGAGGAATTCATTTTTTTGACAGACATAATGTGAGTTATAAGGTTGTTAACTGATGGTATATGCTTTGTTGACGTTTTAAAAAAAAATCCTGGTAAAAACTACATTACATATGATTCTGCAAAGAAATCTCCTTTAGCATCTGCCCATGATGGGAATGACAATCATACACTCTCAAACTACTTTAGATGTATATTAGTATATGCATACTGAGCAATAACATTGTTTCTATATACAAAATCAACCTCTTGAAATCAGCAGTTTTATATTCGTTTGTCATCTTTTATTTGATTATGTTATTCTTCCCTCATTAAAGCCATTAAGTAGACTAAGTAGATTAAGTAATGTTTTGTCTTTGTAATGTTGTGATTCACCTCGCTGATAGTTGGTTGTTTGATTCACGGCTTATAAACCTGAAACAAAGACAAAATTCCATAAGGAAAAATGAATGGGAAACATTTCCAAAACCAAGGCCACTGAAAAGGTGGAAGGCACTGATGAACTCTATTAGAAACTATCAAAGTTCTGAATGTCACGATTGACCAACTGAAAATTGGCCATTTTAGAGCAGTGTGTAATTTCTGTACCAGCGGGAATAGCAAAAACAATGACCAGGAAATCCACTTAAAACGTCTAATTTAAGAATGTGTATATGGCTTTACTTATAGTCTTCCTTGTACATTAAAATGTGATAGGAGAAAGTATTTCAACTGAGAAAAAATGCACACTTCAGCTTCAGTTAATCTAACTTTCTTTCAACAGTAAATATTTAAATACACAACACATGTGTTGAGTCTACTGACAAGGACAAATGTGATGAAAAGCTACAGGTTTGGCAACACAGATGTAAAGTGACGCCACATTAGCATGGAGGTGAGAGTGATTTACTGGCTCTTTAATGTTAACCCCAATGTATTTAAAGAGGTGTTGAAAGGTGATTCTGTCTATTGTCCATCATCTTTACCCTCCACAAATGCCTTCAACTGTTTCGCTGGCCTCACTCTTGGGTTTTTACCATAGGGAACACTTGTGATCAAAGAGAGACAGCACTGGCTCAAAATAAACTTGCAGCAGAGATAAAGAGAGAGCTTTTGAATTCACTGCGATGGCTGAAAATATCCATATTATAAGTTGCACCTTGACTTGTCATCATACCTGTTTTAAGATCGCACAGTTAATTAAAGTTACTAAACATAGATTCAAATCCAGTCTGAATTTATTTGCTATCTTTGCACTCATTACTAAGTGAGAATACTTCAAGATATTTGTTTACTTTATCTGGACAGAAAGCGACTGGTGACGCATCGCAAACAATTAGCTGTCACCTAACTGATCCATTATGACTGCTGACATAACGATCTCAAATAGACGTACAGAAATAGACCCGTTTACACCACGATAACTATATTAGCATCCACACCAACAGATAATAACGTTCTGATTATTCTAAGTTCATGATGCACTTACAATGTCCGCAGCTTTTAATGCTCAAGCGCTTAAAAGCCGACTGGATTCTGATTGGCTGTCAATATTTTTATTATTCATCAGCTAGAAAAAATGCTTTGAAAGTGACTCCAACAATATTGTTTTTTGTGTCATTATTGTAATACAGTAATTGTGGTGCAGACTGCACTATTCTCTTCTTTTAACTTCTAACTTTAACTCTTATCTTTCACTTTATGGTTATAGTTATTTTTTTATTTGTCATTCTCGCTGTAAATGGCCCTTTTTGTGTTCCATGACATCCTAAACTTTCTCTTGGCTTTGCTTGTGAAAAACAAGCCTCAAGATTTACTGCCATTTTTCGGTAATCCTACATATGATGTGCAATTCACCTTGGCACTCCAGAAAAGTTATTTGGGAGCTTTTCCTGTTTGAGACTCATCAGAAGTAGCTTTGCACACAGGAAATTGCAGACTGAATGCTTAAGCTACAATTCATTGTGGTATTTTTGTGTATAGCATGCGAGTAGATCCATGCTGCTGTTTTAGTAAACACCAACCGAAATTAACCCAGAGCCTTTTTTTTTTTAATTTGCTTTTGACTGCTTGTTGGTTTTGGCCAGCAGTCCATAATTTCCTGCAGCCTCCAGACATCCAGACGTTTGGCTTACTGTGCAAATTTTCTAAGCTACTTTACTTCTACTGAATTTTGAAGAACTATGGGAACATACTTGGAAGTTTAACCATTAAATTAATGTCACAAGTATTCATATAGTATGTCAAATAAGACACTTGGTGTTCAACAACCCAGCAGCAACAGTTTCTCATTTTCAACACCTGTCTTTAGAGATTAGCAAAGTTAGTTTCAGATGCTTAAAATAGAGATAACAGGAAAATAACACGTCACCAGATACTTCCATCTGTATACAGTATAGCTTCCCTTCTGCAAATGAGATCCATCTAATTGACTGATCATGACCCTTTTAAGATAATGAAGGCATCTTTACAAGTGTTAAGAAATTGTGTGGGATTCATTTCAAAGCATAGTATTATAGATTAATAAAGAGCAGCTGTCTTGTAATCCTTCTTTATCTAATCCTTAATTTTCCTGAGGGGGTCAATAAAGCATCTACGTGCCTATTTGTCCATATGGGAATGGAGTGTGGTCTGTAGTCTAATCAAAAGGATTTGATAGCTAAAAATGTCTGTGTCATACATCTCCGGTGGTCATACCCTTGTGCTGTCATTACAACATCACACATGCCCATGCATCTAGATGGCTCCCAACAGTGACAGCTGCATTTGGACCTTCTCACCTGTTCGATTAAGGGGGGAAAGTTGATGTAAACAATGGTGCAAACTGACACGACCACAGTATGCTCCCAACACTCAATCAGCCACTCTATCATTAAGACCACAGATGCAACACCAGCAGCACCAAAATCCCATTTGTTATCTGCATTAGTCAATGCAGCAAAAGAGACACTTATCAACAGCCAAAGCACCTGCTACATTCTTCCAAAGACTCCACAGATGTGTGAAAACCTCTTTGAAGTGTACAAAACATATGCCTTCTAGAGCCTACAGCTTAAGGTAAACATTTGATTGATTGTGGAGTTTCAAATCAATCTCTTCAGCAAGTCTATTAATAAATGAAGTATGGGTGCATTGCTTGAACTTTAGAAGCTCTATACTTTTTGGTTGCAATGAGCTGCAGCTTAAAGGCTCAAAGAGATTCACATCCTGTCATCATTTCTCACCATCAGAACGTCGGCATGGTTTTCTATCCTCTTTAGGTCACAAAAGAGGTAGATCTTCACACTGTTTTCCATATTAAGTAAATTGTAACTATGGGCTGTCAAGTTTCAGAACTGACAGTATAGTTCATACATTTTGAGGACTCTATTTTGAGTTTTCTAAAGTTCTAAATGAGTGGCTTTGGGTTGTGAAAAGTCATCTCAACATTAACTTTTATTGAACAGAAAAGAGCAGCGGGAACCTTCTGCTAAAGTTTTAATTTAGTGTTTCACTGAAGAAAGAAAATAATTAAGGTTTTAAAAGATATGTGGGTATATACAGACATAAGACCCAAAACCCAAAACCCTGCTTATATAGGAAACTTTTTTATTTTATTTTTATTTTTTTATTAATGCTGAGCCTGGTCCAGTGCTGGGACCTCTTTGATTTTGTGATGACTTGTGTCTCATCTCGCTGTCATCGCTGCATCTGTTAGCCTCTGCTGATTTCACAAGGGAACTCATCAGTTGAAGGTCTTCTCTATTTCAGTCTTATATCAGAATTACATAAAATATATTGCCTAATGGATGTACTGTGTAATGAGCTGCCTGTAGTCTGTTTGACAAAACTGATTATTTAAAAAATGGGCTGACCAAACTTTCCATATTAATATAGTGAGCTACTGATAAGGCAAGAGACTGAGATGTTATTGTTTCAAGAACATGCTTCACAAAGCCAAAAGTAAGTGAATAGTCTTACATAATGTAGGCCTACAAATCCATACGCAAACTGTGGTTGAACAGATTTTAGATTATTCAAATATGGTATGGCACTACGATGTAAGTTCTGACTGACAAAATGTTGTGTCACAGTGTCACGCATTCAATCTCATCTATCATTAATTAAGACTTTAAAAGAAATATTCTCGTACATTATCAAACATCCCCCCTTTAAAAATCCACAAATAATGTATAGTGCTCATGAACTGTATTTTATAATTACATAATAAGACACTTAAAAAAAAAGGTAGGCCTACATTTAAATAATGAAATTTATGCTCAGGACAAATAAGGTAATACGAATTCAACTAAGGGAATAAAAACTGACAAATTAACGCTGCTGATTGTAGAATGGTGTTTTTAATTTGTATTTTTGTAAATATTTGGAACATGGTGTGGAACTATTGTTAATTATAAATATATAGCCTATTTAAACTGTAATATCATGCATGGTTTGTCTATTTATTTTTAATTAAGAAATAAAAGCTTCACATCTTTGAAAATGATTTTAACTGATGCCAAAAAAAAAATATCAAACTGATTTTGAAAACCTTATAAATGTTTACCAGTTCATGAATAGTGAAATGAATAATGAAAATGAATCTTTTCATGAGTAAAACTGTGGTAATTTAGCATCATCAATAATTACTGTTGACACAAAGCTGCTTACATTTTTAGTTTGTTTGTATCCTCTTTATTCCATGTAACTCTACTATTTTATTATATTAAAGTTTCTAAAAAAATAAATAATAAAAAAAAAACACTTACCTATAATTCGATGTAGTCCACGATGAAAAGATTCATCTACTGTCAAATGTTACAGGTGACTGAAATAGTTTCCTTTCGTTTTGAAAGAAAAAAAAATCATTCGTTATACTTAAAGTATCTATTTAAATCATTCTGACGGAGAAAACGGCCATGTCCAGTTGGTTTAACCTGAAGTATCCACATTCAAAACGTAGTTATTTTAATTCCAAATGACAAACGTGTCGTATTAAGTCGTAACCAAACTGTATAGTCACTCGTGTGAATACGGAGAACTATTCAAGTCAAATGATGTAAAGCAGCTTTATGTGCTCACAGTGACAGACTGGGGGTGTGGGTGTGACACGAGACTGTGCGATACTGCGTGGATACTACAGGCTGCGAGGGTTAAGTTTCTCCTCTACATTTCCCTGTCAATCAAATGTGCCCTTACTCCCTTAGCCACGCCCTTAGATAAGTTAAAGAAACAGGCACGCTTTTTTCATATTTACGTAGAAGGCAAGATCTTTTGTTAGCGTCATAAACACACACACACACACACACACACACACACACACACACACACACACACACACACACACACACACACACACAACAGCAGCTTCAGAATTCGCACTTAAAACATATTTAACTGCTAGGCTATTTATGTTGTACAAACAAAATAAGAAAGGCTATTCAAGTTATATTAGAGGTAGGGTGCAATTTGCTAAAAACAGAGGGGACTATTTGCAAAGAGAGTGTGATCATTGAAATTTTAATGTAGAAATTTAGACAAGGTAGAAATACAGTGTAATTCTTCATATAAAATGAACAGTAAAAATACATAATAATGTATTAATAATAAATAATGTTTTCAACTGAATTATAGTTTATCCATAATATTACTTTCTTCAGTGATAAAGTCATCTCGTCTGAGTCTGAAAAGAAATATTGCACAGATCACGCACCGTTTATACACAAAAAAACAGTTCTAAACAAATGTGTTGGTGGATTTTGGTGTGAAAGGACAACAGAGGATGGAATTTTTTAATGGAGGAAGCATTATTATCGATTACGGTATTTTGACCAGATGGCAATGGTTTAAAGTTATAATTCCTTAACAACTGAATTGTTTTTTACAAACATGCTGCTCTCCGCTTCACAAGACATTAACTGATTGACTGGAGTCGTGTAGATTACTTTTGATGTTTTATCAGCTGTTAGACCTCTCTTTCTGACGGCACCCATTCACTGCAAGGGAACCACTGGTAAGCAAATGATTTAATGCTAAATTTCTCCAAATCTGTTCCAATGAAGAAACAAACTCATCTACATCTAGCATGACCTGAGGGTGCAAATTTTGGGGGTAAGCTATTCCTTTAAGAAATCATGAAGAATTTGTCTTCCAAGTAGGCCTACAAATTGATGTTATGATTGAACAGTTAAAAAAACAATGAATGACAGTACCAGCCATGAAGTGCATTATTCATTCTTATTATTCACTTTATTTTTCTTCTTACTATATTTATAGTTTTCTTGACACTAGACCTGCAAATAAGGAAATAAACATCAGCTCAAGGTTTGTGCCAGGTCATCCTTCTCATAGCTTACTTTTGCAAGGCAAATATTTAGCCATGTGTTTGAGTGAGTAAATCAAGCCATGATGTGTGGTCCTTAGTTTTTGACAGATGCTGATATTCAGTCAAAATAGAAAACTCTGTTATTTGTTTGTTCATGATGAAAAGTTAACTTGTGATAAGACTGTATTTCATTATATTGATTATACTCTGCATGGATGCACAAATTGTTTTGTTTGTTTGTTGCACAAATTGTTTTGTTGTTGTTTATTTATTTATAAAGCACAATTATTACAATGTAAGGTTGACCAATGTGCTGTACAATCTCTAAATAAAAATTACACAGTATTAACTTTTAGAAAAACAATGACCAACAACAACAAATGTTATAAAAAAGCCTCTTGCTAACTAGTCTGCAGAATTAAATGCTAATTCAGGTAAATGCACTTTAAAATTTTGATTAAAATAAACTAAAGACGGAGCCAGTCTGAGATGTAGAGGTAGCTTCCAGCGTTTCGGAGCTGCTACTGCAAATGCCCGGTCACCACTCAATTTCAGTCTAGTCCTTGGAATGTCTAGGATCATTTGCTGATCTGAGAGACCTGGGTGGTTTGTATATACAAAGGAGATCCACTAAATATGGCTGGGCCAAATAATGCAATGCTTTATATACAACAATCAATAGTTTAAAATCAATTCTGTACTGCACTGGCAACCACTGAAGTGACGCTAAAATCAGTGTTACATGCTTTTTTTTAACGAATACCTGTTAAAAGTCTAGCAGCCGCATTTTGAACCAATTGAAGACAATTTAACAACACTTGGCTAACATACAGTGAGTTACAGAAATCCAGAACTTACAGAAATAAAAGCATGAATAATCCTTTCAAAATCACTGGAGGACAGAAACGGTTTTTAACTTTGCTATTGATCTTAAATAGAAGAAACAAGATTTGACCACGGAGTTTATCAAATTTCAAAGAACGATCAAAAATACTATCAAACTATCAAAAGTTTTAGAGTAATGTTGACCAAAATGGACTGAAAACGTCCTATTGAAAAGAAAGGATTGTGAGATATTTGTTGATAGCAACATCATGATAATGTGTGCAATGATTATTCTGTGGTTTGGAATAGATGACCAAATCTATTTTATTTGAGCCAAAAATTAACACGAGAGATTAGAAGGAACACATATTGTTAGAATCAGTTGCATCTGTCTTACTCTGAACATATATAAAGAATTCACAGTAGTAATTGATTCAAGACAGCAAATTTGTTCCTACAAATAGTGCTTATGTCAAATGGATAGCCTGCCGAATCCACCCATACAGCTGACATATATCAACCAGACTAAAGTTAAAACAGTATGTGCAATAGCTTTCAAGCAAATCATAACGATATATTAACAAATGTTTAAATTTTTAAATGGGCTTAATTCGTCAGTTTTCAGTATAGTGTTTTAGAGGTTGAATTAAAACAGTTTACAATGTCTTTTAAATGGTAATATTATCAGGACTCTCTAACCTCCCACGTTTCAAGGGTGTGTGCTGAGTGTGAGTTGGACATATGAAGCACATCAGCTCTGTTTATTTAAGTTGGGACAAAAGAAGTCTCTCTCACTGACACCTACTTTGTAAATATAAACAGATGACAACAATGTTAGGGTTATGTTTTGTTTTTGTCCTGTTTTCATTTTGTTTTCAATTCACCTGTTCCCCTGTGACCTAGTTTTACTTTGTTTCCTAATTGTCTTTATGCTCATCTGTGTTTGAGTAATTATCTCATCAGTTCCATTGTTTGCTCCCCTTCAAGTACTCTCAGTTTTCCCTTACTTGGTGTCTGTTCTCTTTTAGGTTTAGTTGGCAAGTGTTTCTGTATATGTTGGATTTACCTTATTAAAATACTTTTTCTTTGATCTCCTTCGCAACGTCTCCTTCCCACCACCAACTGTAACCCAAAGACTCTCACATTAGGCAAACAGATAGTGTTTGATAATGTAATGGGTGTCCATGTGGTATTGACAGTTGTGGTGACAGCCCAAAAATATATCGACTATATGGGTACACACAAAATTTACAAATAGAGACTTCATCAATTTCACAGTTTTTTCAGAATCTTTGAGCCAAAAGATTTTAACTAATATGTTACAAAACCTGAATGGGTTATTTAAACAGCCTGTGACTCACTTCACTTCCTTTTCCTCACTCAGAATGTAGTTCAGCTGTCTGACACACATGATAACTATTAAATCTACGATCAGCAGAGACCAGCTATGACTATTTTACAACACCTCAATGGACAACGCATGGGAGGAAGAGAGCTTTAGTGCCAGCTTTGTTTTCCCAGCATATTTTGATTTGTTACAGTCTTCTTTTGCCAGTGTTTTCATTATTGTGGCTTTTCATAGCATTTCTGACCATCTGTTAACTGTTACATCAGGTTAGTGTGATAGCCAACACAGAAATACACAAGGTCCCATTGTTTTTTGCTGTGTGTCTTCCATTTGCAACCAACTTCAGTGTTTGCTCGTCTACATGTACATCACGAACTTGCTTGAGAGAAACAGTAAAGTCATGATATCAATGCAAAATATAGATGCATGCTAGAGACAATCTGGAACAGTTTTTCATCATGCATCTGACATGATTTACTGTTATTCTCTGTCTCAGAGGTATCTTTTTTTCTTTCTTTGGATAAGACTTCTTTTAAAGAGATTTTTGGAAAGAGGACACTGGTATGATCCAAACTTGTAAATTCAGATACAGTTACTATTATGCAACACCACAAAAAGTGAACTGTGCTTAATGTATGGGGGAAGGCATTTTAGAAAGTATAGAGATGTAGAGAAAAATATTATCACATTAAAATGGTGGACGTCGAGCAGTTATATAACACAGAATATTATGGCAATCGATATAATGCCAACAGGGAGTTTTGGAATGAGATAATATGCCTGTTCTGTTCCTCTGGTTTTAGTCCAACCAGATGAAACTCTAAAGAGAGATTTCTTGGAGGCACATTTTGCTGTACCCATGGAAAATATGGCCTTTATAGCGTGCCTAATGAAAATCATATCAACTCTGCATGTTTTGTAGTTCAAGACTTCATCAGCCAAACTGCAACCTCCAACATTTTTGCATTCTGTTTTCCATGCAATTACAATGAACAAGGACTGAGGTGGTCAAGCTTAAAAAAGAAGCAAAAGCAGCATAAAAGTATCATAAAAAATGGTCCATATGAATATATGCACTATGTGCACCATGTACCATAGATAATGTGGAAGATGACCATAAGGATAATAATAAACACTTTTTGACTTCTGGTACGTCTCTTACCTCGCTGTTCAGTTCGCATCCAGCTTTAGCACATATTGCTTGGGGACATGTTGAATTTACTGGTGTGTCCTCAGTGACAAGACATCAAAACACATGACAACCATTGTGACAATTGTGTCTTCTCTCCTGCCCAGTAACTACTGCCTATTGTGTTCAGCCTCCATAGCACCTGTTTTTCCCATAGCAAAGGAAATGATACTCGATTACAGGCCTGTACATGTGAGCTCCTAACACATCCAAGATCGAGAAGGTCAACTTCAAAGTGTTGGCTTTGAAATTTTAAATGGTCTAAATGGATTAGCATGAGGGGGATCGCAAAAGTACAAGCATTTCATATGAGTGGCTTTATTATTATCGAGGACACATTTTCTGTGCATTCACATTATACTACACTCTTAAAAATAAAGGTTCTTTATTGCATCAATGGTTCCACAAAGAACATTTACCATCCATGGAACCTTTTCATTCCTCAAAAGGTTCTTTACAGTGGAAAAAAAAGGTTCTTTAGATTATTAAAATGTTCTTCACACAAAGAAAAAAATGGTTCTTTTAAGAACGCTCCACTGAAAGGCTCTTTGGGGAACCAGAACTGGTTCTTCTATGACATCGCTGTGAAAACCCCATTTTGGAACCTTTATTTTAAGAAGTATATACTATACTATACTTAGATGCATATGTATTATTCTACCATATACTGTAGTTTTAATGCCAAGCTATAAGATTGCTCAGTCTCATTGCAGTACTCTTTTGTTTCCTGCTCATGGCAATTTACACACCTTTGATTGTCAAGCTCAAAAAGGATTGTGGAACAAGCAATTGCACAAGACATCAGAGGAGGTGACACAGCTATTTTCAATCTAGTACCATGTTCTAGTCGCTTCCACAGGGCACACTGGACATGCGTCAGCAGAAGAAATCTGAGAGCATGACACAAGGTTTTTCTCATGGCATAATTAGAGTCATCAGGGCAAAGTGATTTTGGAATAGATCAAACTAATTCACATTAGCTACAGTATAAGTAACCCTTTGTAATCAGAAATGGAAAAAAAAAATTGTTTTCAGATGAAAAGTTTGAGTGTTATAGAAATTTGTCTGTGCTAGAAACCATATGTTTTTGAAACCAAGATTAATGAAAGGTCACAGCTCTGCTAGGAATAGTGCATTGCTGAAGTTCAGTGTGTCGTGTAAAACTGCAAGAAATGTGTGCCAAATAAAACTGATTTTGTTTCACTTAAAACAAAGCAGCAAATCATCATCAAACCTGTCTGTATAACTAAATATACCTGCAAATACCTTATCTTTTATTTAATATGCGAAGCCAACAAGCAAATAAACAAATGCTTGTAACATATCTGCTTGCTCTCAAGGCTGGAGAAAAAGAAAAATGTTGCATAACTTATAAAACCTTATTAAATGATTAAACTTCTGGTCAAAGAGTGAACGGTTTAAAAAGTATGCTTGACATATTTATTTGAACCCGAATGTATTGCTATTTAAAAAAAATAAAAATAAAAATAGCAACCTAAAGACAATGTGTGGGATCGCTTTTTTATTTTTTCCATTGTTGATTCGGCAGAAAGACTTCATCTGCATATTTTAAAACTGAATGCAGAATTTGCATTTAAAATGTTTGTTTATCTATGTCTCTGGTTGTAGTTCGTATTTGATGTACAGTATAGCTTTCCATATGCTTGTTCAAGTCTGTTTGAATACCTGTAACCGCAGGATAGCATCTTTATTTTGGAGGCTTGAGAGTTACCAAAACAAATATTTGGACCAATATTTGTGTTTACTTTACCTGTTTGTTTTACCTTGTCTTACCTTACTGGAAGCTTCACCTGTTAGTTCTATTAAAGAGAATGATTGCCAAGCCACATCCATTTCAAACACTGCTTGTCCAGGAACTGGAAAGTATTCATTAATCTACTAGACAGTTGACATTCCTCACCCATTTACAATGCTCCCTGTCATTTATTAGTGTATGTCAGCCTTACTTTCCAATACACTGTTTAATAGGTTGGATTGCAAACTTTTTATGTCCAGATATTGAAGCGAACAGGAATGAGTTTGCATCAGTAAGTCTAAGGTGAGAAGGTAGTGGATATCAACCCGAAGTGTAGTATTCAACTATTTTAGATGGCAGATACTAAGCAGTCATAAATTGGTTGGAAGTTTTCATCACCGTTGGCATTAATGACATATTCACATTGTTAGTGGGGCAACTGTTTAACTCGTGTAAAGCATCTATGCAGGAATGTTATGACTTGAAGTTTGAAAGGAAACTTGTCTTTGATGAATGAACTGATAATCGAGTCTGCCCAGGTACCAGAGATATAAAGTAATCTTATTACTATGCTAAATTATTATTAGCACATAGTTGGTGAGCATTCTATTTAAAAAAAAGACAAAACTCTATTCAAAGTCAAAAACTGTAAAAATCTTGTTCTGCTAAATTCAACAATTTCAGGTAAGACCGGGTCTGTCCGTTTGTGATGAGTATTTAATCTAACAAAAAATTAAATTAAATCAATTTCATCCATACTTAAGAAACAAATATTAACTTTAAAGATTGAAATAGTAGCCTGCAATTATTCTCAATTAAGTACACCTAATTTAACACTTGCACTGTAAAACAAAAAAAAAAAAAAACAAAAAAAAAGACCTCTGGCTGCCAAACAAAAAACGTAAAATTAAAGACAAATATCTTAATTGAAATGAAGTAGCAAAAACAATAATTTTATAGAAATTTTAATTAAAGGTTTTACAGAAAAAAAAGTTCTTTTACAGATTTTTCCTTGTTTCAATTATGATATTTTACTTTAATTTTACGTTTTTTTGTTTGGCAGCCGTAGCTGCCAGTCATTTACCAATTTTTTACCCGACTTTTTTTACAGTGTGCTTTTAACAGAACATTTTTTGTTTTTGACACAAAATACTTTTAAACCTAAATTTAAAGTATAATTTAGGTACTTTTTACACCCTTCCAGGCTAATGTGGGAAAAGACCAAGTTGTTTTCCACAACCCAAAAAAATGAAGATGACATCAAGAAGCCACAGACAGACATTACAGCTGGAAATAATAATTTTAGTACTGTTGTGCAAATGGCCCAAAAAACAGAAAGAAAAAGACAGAATGTCTGTTAACATCATAGCACACAGCAGCATTTGGAAAGAAAGGGGGCTTTGTGTCAGCCAGCATCTTTGCACTGATGCAAACAGCCTTGTTTGTTAACCAGAAGGAAGCTGAATGAAAGAGAGTGAGAGCTCCCTAGACAAGCTTTTATCCTTGCCTAAGTATGGGTCTTAAGCCTCTAGTTGCAGCTCGCTGCCAAACATGCAGACCTAAATAGACTCCTAATATAATGCAGTACACCCCTCTCATAAAAGAAGAGCCCTCACCGAGACACACATAACAGGTGGGTCAGTTGGAGTTACTGGTAAAGAGCAAAATTTGCGTCAAGAATAGACTATACGTGGGAGGGGGCTTTACAAATGGATTTTTGATGAATCAGTATCTATGGGATTTCAAGGGAAGCCTTGAGCTAAAACGGGGTCTTTGAATATTTGACCCCACTGACTGCAAGTCATTAAGAGTCAGTCCAGAGGGACGGCTGCAGTCAGAAGAGATTCCTTCCCTATCATGATCTCTCTCTGATTCACTGAAATACAAAACAAAACAAAACAAAAAAAAAAACAGGCAGCTGATGAAGCTTCTGCTGAAAAAGTTACAAATCATGCATGGCCAACCATGCAAATTATGCATAAATGTAGCGAGTTTGCAGAACAAATGGAAAAAAAATTTCAACAGTCAAATAGGAAAAAGTCAACTGGAAGAGTTTTAAAAATTGTCAATTCATCACAAACCAAAGTATTTAAAAGTTCACTGCCAAAGTACATTCAGATAATGGTGCCCATGTGTGCATTTTGCACATACAGCAGCTGATGTGTCATATTTTGTACTGATGTTCTTTGTTTTCTCAAAAATTATGACTATCCATTGCAAATAATCCAATAAAAACAGCTGATCCTGGTTAAAGTCAGGTACTACTGATTGATTGAAGATGTGGCGTATGACTTCAATTGACAAAATTCTTAGCACTACATGCTATGAAGATCTCAGCGTGTGCTATTTTCCCCTAAAATACCAAATTTAAGGATGATGCACTTTTCAAAATAAGCCAAACAAAATGACACAGCAAATGCCTCAATGTTATCTGGGAAGAGCATCAAGAATGCTCTTTTAGTTTGTGATTGAGAAGCCATTCACTACAAGATCTCCACCATGCAGTTGTTATTCCTTTTGACTTAGAGATGGAGGTGTATTTGACTCATAAATGTGTGGCCACAGGCACAGTATGTTGAAAAACATGGCAAAGCCAGCTGCCACTGTCTCTAAAGAGAGCTCCCAGAGGGACATGGTGAGTGCATTTGAGAGAAGACAGCAGCTGAGGCAGAAAACTGCTTCTAACTCCCTAGATGCAGGTTAATCCACCTAGCTGCCGATGTAGCCTGCGGCCTTAATGCATGCTGGGAGTTGTGATCTGTTATTTCAATAAAGAAACTTTCAAGCAAGGCCTCTCGGGCCACTGCAGTAAACAGGGTGCTTCACAACGGAGGCAAAACAGCTCTTTGAAAGCAATTTCAGATCTTCACAAACATCCTTCTCAAAACTCAACCCCCAAGACACCAAGGGTAAATTTAGCGCCTGTGTTAATCCGTCCCTCCCATATGCCATTTTCCTAGCACTGTCAGTCAATATTTACAGCTTGTTAACAGTCTCACTTACAGTTAACTTTCCAACATATCAGCTATGATTCCAGAGGCACTGATTGGGTTCACATAATCGGTCAATTGCGGCATTCTGCAGTCAAATATTTTGTGTAATGACCCTTCCTACACAGCTGTGCTAGTTTCATGCAAGTCATATTGTGTTTCTCACATAATAAAATAATTTAATGTCAAATTTTCATGGCCATTTATTATTTATTTAACAAGCAGCCATGTAATTAGCGGGATAATGTACAAGTTAGCCGGTCATAATCGCAATATAAACCCCTTCACAAGACCTATATTGGGTGACTCTGAAAAAAGTTTTTACTTTTGATCATTGGATGTAGAAACTCGATACATCTGAGCAAGGTTGCATTATTCCTGTATGATTCTGCTATGAAAAGTAGCATTAACTAACACAAATTGTCTATATTAGTTGGTATTTTTCTTCACATTTATGACCCCACTGTTCAAAAGGTCATCTCCTTTACTATAACATGATATTAGCAATCAAATAATGCTATTTATATGTGTGTCATGAACTCTAGACCTTGGCTTTGTAAATTGAATTTCAGTCCCACTGCAGAGACCATTTACCGCTCATGTTACTGATATTAAAGAGGGTATCAAACCATGCACCACAAAGATTAGCTGCGACTCTTATAAACTCTTGATGCCTTGATGCTATTATAAAAAAAATCTGCACAAACCACGGTACTGCACCACCATATTATCCAACCATCAGCTTCTGTAGTAGCCTACTCTTAAAGGGATAGTTCACCCCAAAATGAAAATTCTCTCTTTAATTACTCACCCTCAATTTCAACCCTGTAAGACCTTCTTTCATCTTCAGAACAAAAATTGAGATATTTTTGATGATTTCCAAGACCTCTCTGACCCTCCCATAGACAGCAAGGATCCTACCACGATCAAGGCTCAGAAACATAGCAAGGACATTTTTTAAATAATCCATGTGACATCAGTGGTTCAACTGTAATTTTACGAAGCTACGAGAATACTTTTTGTGTGTAAAGAAAACAAAAATAACTTTATTCAATAATTCATGTCCTTCGCGTTACCCTATAGCGCCATTTTGGAGAGTATCACATACGTAAACAACGTATGGAATGCATGTATGCGGATATGTTGTTTACATTCAGATCAAAGCGTAAACAAGGTAAATAACATAAACAGCGTTTCCACGTACGGTGGTGCTAACACATATCCGCATACGTTGTTTACGTATGTGATACTCTCCAAAATGGCACTATAGGGTCATGCAGAGGAGACAAATTGTTGAATAAAGTCGTTATTTTTGTTTTCTTTGCACACAAAAAGTATTTTTGTGTGAAGCCAGAAACATACTTTTCACAAGTGCTTGGTCAATGCATTGACATACTTGTGTATAGTGTGTTTTAGACCAAGGGTGGTCTCGTATGCATGCCAGATTTAAAAGGGTGGAGTAACACCATGAAAGTGGTGCCATAAAATTGAGATTTTATGTGATTTTGACAATCACTATCCTCTCATCCCTTATCCATCTCCTCAGATGGAAAAAAAATACAGGTCTGAAATGACATTAGGCCCAGCAAATTATATGAAATAGCCCTGTAATATTGCTCCAACAAGGCAGTATGGACTTTTTATTTTAAATAGTCTCTAATTGAAACCGAATTTTGGCATACAGAAAATTTATTGGAAACTGAAAAATGTAGCCTTACTGACAAAGGTTACATTACATATTCAGTTACATTACAGTTACAGTACATTTCAATGTAACTTTTTACTTTTTTCTCAATTAAACCTTTTACAATAAAAGAAATGTGATGTTTTGGTTTTATGTGTCGTTCAAAAGTGGAAAAAGTGATTAAAAAATGGAGAACCACTGACTCAGGGTTTAAGGTTTAAAGGCATGTTTAAGAATGATTAATACATGTGTTTAAGAATTCAGGATTGAAACAAATATCTTTTGTTTAGTGATCATTAACTAGATTCAGCTGAAAACAACTGGATAATGTCCAAATGTCAAGCTGTCCCTGCAGGAGACACCATTAATTAAATCAAAAAAAGCTTTAAACATTTAAACAGCAACATAAAAACAAAAAACAAGAGAGTGCAGACACACCAAACAACAGATGGCAGATACTGAGCTGTAAGAAAATTTAAAAAATAAAATAAATAAAGTCATGGCATCAGTTGAAATCATCATCTTTTTCTTTCAAGGGCAGGTCATATGGGTTTTCGAAAATATATTTTTTGTAGTTTGTAACATAGCTATCCTTCAGTGTAAACAGTCTGCAAAGTTGTTAATCAAAAAAGTGCATGATAAATAAAGACATTGCCTCTCAAAATAAAGAGTCGACTCTGAACCACCTTAACAAATCGTCATATTTTTTAATCTTCTGCCTGTTACCTACATACGTAATACATTTGCATAATCCCCACCTGGACGCGAAATAGGAACACTCTGACTTGCCCACAAACATTTTTGCTAGTTAGTGTGTTTACATCATGTCGAGAAGATGCTGTGTTTTCAGCCTCACTGGGCATTCTAACACAGTTCCCACACGTGCACCTCAAATACGTAAATAATAATAATACTGAATGCAATAAAACTGCTGTCACAGTCACATCATGTAAAGTACCACTTACCAGCTTACCACTGAAAAAGGTACTGATCAAGTTGTGCTTGCAATCACAACAGACATGGCCAGCTGACCAATCAGAGCAGAGTAGGCTTATGGAAGGGAGGGGTTTACAGACTGTTTACAGATTTTTCTAAATAATTGAAAAATTATTCTAATATTAAATGTATATTCTGAGAATTCTGTTTTACAATGTTCAGAATATTCTGAATTACAGTGTTTTCTGACCTTAGATGCATTTAAACCTTTTGTAGGGGACTACAATACAATATTAGGACACTTTAAAATACCATATGACCTGCTCTTTAAAAAAAAAAGCATAAGAGATCTTGGTGAGCTTATGTTCAGGAGATGTTCAGGAGCAGGATGGAATGCAGTTTGCAACCCACAATGACTCACTCAAGCTTCTAACCCAGCCTCCACTAACATGCTTTTGGTGCAAAAAAAAAAAAAAAAAAAAAAAAACATCTGGAGCTGGAGAAATGGAGAAAATTGTGGGAACAACAGGAAAATAAAACAACAGTTCTGTTGTCTAGCACAACAATAATGCATTTAATCTGTTAAAAGGCCGGACGAGAGAAAGGCTATCAATTTAATTACACCACAAAGGAATGAGGTTGCGGTGGGTGGCCATCATCATTTTTGGGTTGTGACACTGATGTCCAACTCTGTATTTCAGCTGATGCTTCAAGCAACTGACATAGTTGTGGTGCAGCATATGTAGATTAAAGGAACAGGCTGTTCTCGACACTCTTTTGCTGGGATGGAGGGTGGGGGGAGGAACTGGGCACTGTCTACTTCCTGTGTAGACCGACTCTGCAGCGATGGTCCTTTAGAGCCAGAGAGACCCAATCACTGAGTCTGCTGCCATACGTCAAGTCTGGAAACTGAACCAGCACTAAATTTGGCAAAGTCGAGATGGTTAGACTAAAAGCTCCAAGATAGGGCCATGGCATTAAATGCCTGCCGAAACATGCCTGTCCTGTGTTGCATCTTTAAATCACAGGGCCAGAAATAAGTGAACTGTCCATCATAATCATTTTAAATCAATGTTGAAAAGTATTTAGTATGAAATACTACAAAATGAACCACTGACACCTACAGAGTTTCGACAACCCAGAGTCATGCACGTTTAAACAGAATATACATGCACACATACATACACATACATACATATATATGTATGTATATATATATATATATATATATATATATATATATTATATATATATATATATATATATATATATATACACATTTATAAATATATAAATGTTTACTATATATATATATGTGTGTGTGTGTGTGTGTGTGTGTGTGTGTGTGCGTGTGTGTGTGTTTAATAAAAAATATGTATATTCCAGTATAAATAATTATTATAGATTTCTACTTTAACATGTAACACTCAAAATATCTTGATATATGTTTCCATTACAAGCAAACTAGCAAGTAAACCAAACCTTTAATTTTCACCACCCACATGCAAACATAAACAGCTGTACTTTTCCAATGTTAATAACATCCTGTTCAAATAGCATTTCATGCAGAATATTGCAGAAATTGGAACAACTTAGCATTCAAAGCTGGCTGAAACACAACGGTTATTATACCAATGTTCTGAACTCTGGACAAGCTTTTCCTTGAGGATGTAAACATTCAGAGGGTTACTTTTTCCAGTCAAATACTGATGTTCCTTTGACTGATTTTAATTAGCAGGCTTTACCATTGGGATATGTAAACCCAGATGAATTGCATTAATAACAAGTGGCTGCTCGACTCACCACAATGACTCCCAGCAATTAAAAAACAGACAGTTCAAGAATATAAGTAATGATATAAAGCATATGCTATATTTTATTATTTCACACTCAGTACTCTAACTTAAGCGCTGCAAGCCATGCATACAGTGCCGGACATGGACAAATCTGGTATGCAAAACAAGTACTTCCTTTAGCTTATTGCTGTTACTGTGACAGCCAACAACAGCACAGCTTAACCCAGTGTACATGTTAATATTTAGCTATACTGAAAAAGTTTCAATTCAGTCCATCTTTTTTACCCCCAGACTGGCCGTAGCTGTCGGACAAGATGACAGATAGCAACAATCGCATTCTGATTCATCAGATCGCCTGTCAATCAAGTTCTTTGCGGTTAATTAGCAGCCATAACATGAAAATAATTATTGCCTTATCTGTATCACCTAGAATTATAATATCAGTGCATCCCTATAATGTCACATGGCTGAACAATATTCCAATTCAACTTTTAAAAAATAAATATTAATTTAAGATAAGAGACATGTGAAAATAATCAAGTGTAGCAGACTTGTTGCCAAGGACAACTGTAAATTATACAGTTTAGTCATCATTATACAAAAATATTTGACCGCAGAATGTCACAACTGACCAGTCACAATCATGCATTTCAGAAGAGCATGGTAAACATCTACTTAGATTTCAACAATCTACTATACAGTCTGCAAGTAATCAGTTATGGCTCCAGCTAACCACACACTGAAAACATAAAAACACAATGAAACTCAAAGTAGAACATATTCCCTTTTTGATCATGAAGTACATCACTCCAGGGGTAATACAATACCCCATGGGTTTACTACCATTACTTTTAGAGAATTAAATGTGAAAGTAAAAGCAGTTTTGTATTAGATCATAGAACTTGAGAGTGTAAATAGTATTACACGTGTTGCATGCAGACTTTACGTAAGAAGTAATTAAGACATTAAACCACAGATTAAGGGTCGCAGTGACTTGACTGAAGAGGTAAATCGCTCTTATAATAATCAGAATGATATGCTCGTAAGCTTTGCTCACATTTGTATTAGGGTTAAATTTCTCTGGCACATCTTCAGACAGATCAGTTATGTAACAGCAGAGATTAAACTACAATTTTTCTCTTTTCTCGCACACTCCCTTTGCTGTCACCAATAGCCAAAACCCAAGTCCAAGAAGCCCATCTGGATTTTATTCCTCTTCACATTTGGTTACTTAACTGAAAATAATGGTTTCCCTCTCAATAGAACAGGCAAAATCTCAAAAGACCTCATACGGTATTTATTAGATTATGTGTCGTTATCGTCAAGCTGCTGACAAAAAAATCATGCTAATTAACACCTCATTTGTCTGTTATTCAGACCATGTAGACTCCATCCTGCTGTTAGGTTTACATTCAATATATACTCGCTACTGTGGCTTCAGTCCATTATGTTATAGTAGATGGTTTACCACTTACAGCATGAAACTGGGTTACATTTTTCACTGTCTGCTGCAAGTTCTAATATATATTGACTAGCCAAATGGCATTTGGGTCTAAATATGTTTTTGGATCTAAGCACCCATTAAGTTTCAAGGGAAAAAAACAGTCCATTGCAATGTAAAAAAACAATTGTTGTACCAATGAGACTAACCACGAAGCCCCTAAAGGGACATGGTAATGAAAAAAAGAAGAAAAAATAATTAAATTATTGGAAAAATGAATACTTTAATGCATTAATTAAAGTTGAATAATGCATTATTTTGAAGTTTTGTGAAAAAATGCAAATGTTACCAAGCAAACACAAAGTTTCTTAGACAAACGCAAACTTCTGCAATGGAATACATTGTTTTTCTGGGAAATTAAAAAAAAAAAAAATTTTTTATTTTTTGGAGGGGGAAGGTAATGGATAATTGATTGTTACGTGTCAAATCACCTATTTTTCAAAACTTCCCTGGCTCAATTTTTTATTAAGAAACATTATACAATATTAATTAAGACTTGATCAAGATGCTGTAACAACATTTTAAATTTGTTCTGCAGTTTGGAAGGCAATTTCTTTCAGTAGTAATTGGGTGAAAATAGAAAGTTAATCCCACACTAAAACTGGTTTAATTTTGGATGTCAGTTTGATTTGCATATTTGACCTGTTTTTTGACATCAAACTTGATGTGAATTTGATGTCTTTTCAACATCAGCTGCCCACTGGGATGAAAGTAACTCTGGTTTCAATTACACAAGCAGTCTGATATTCAGTGTTGGATAATAGGAAATATGTTACTACTGTATATGGCATGACTGACAAATCATATTTAAGTATTATGGACAGAGCACTGTGCGATAATTCAGATTAATACCAGAATATTGTTGTGCTTGTGAACACAGTAAAAGTCTCAGTCCTAAACCTAAAATCTGACTGATAGAAATGTTAATCGAGGAACACATTCCACATGGAAAATGTAAAATATGTACAGCTCTCCTAGACCTAATCTCTTATGAAGCTTGAAGGCTGGTCAGGCAGTATGCAGGGCACTTTTATCCAGTGTGTATACGGTGGTCCATTCCGGTACATTTTGTTAGTCCTGGATTAAAAACTAAAGTTTGAAAGCTAGAACTCAGCATTTTCTTGGCTTCAACAGGCCAAAGGTGCATGGAACAAGGCAGGGTTTAGAGCACACGGTGTTTCTTCAAATCCCCATTCCTCAAGCAGAAAAACATGGCATGGCTCTTTAATTTCAGTACAGCAACTACTGTTAGAAGGAAAGAAGGCCTCACAAAGGTTAAATGGGATAAATCTGTAATTTAATTAAAAACCAAAAAAATCAAATATTACATTAATACTGACTTTGAATATTAGCTCCTGTTGAAATATTTCCTGTTTTTCAAACATTTTACTCACCTTCCTTCAAACACCAAAACTCAATGATCTCATTTTCTACCCTTTAAAAATGGTGCCAGGGCAAATTAATGGTTTGAATGGATCCACTGTTCTGCTTCTGTCTCTATTTCACCAGTTCCAGATTTGCACTTCTGGCTATTTAGTGCTTTCCAAAGTTAAGCAAATGGAGTGGTAGCATTCTGTCTCTGCACATCTCGTCTTACATACACTTATCACAACAATTCACACCGGTCAGCCCCCTGCAAGCACAAACATTCAACATATTTGACAGCTCTGATTTCAAATGCATTTACCTAATTTACATTTGACACTTGGATCCTGCTTACAGTGGGCAACAGGAGAGAGGATGGTGGCCATCCCAAAAATATAGAACGCAAAGCTTCCAGCTTTCCAAAGCAGCTGGGCAGACAAGTGACACCATTGTCAAATCATGAGGCTCTTTTCCTTAAAACGTTGTTAAACCCTGTGTGAAGGTTTCACACTGGGTCCGGTCAAAAGTAATTTTTCCCCATAGCATATTTACACCCTTTTTCTCATTTTTCTTTCTTAATGCTAACCTTTAAAGCGACGGGAACACTTTTTGTAAGCAAAGAAACAAAAATAACGACTTTATTCAACAATTCCTTTGTCAGCAGTCTCCTCTGTGTCTCTCCATTACACCATATGCTGCGTATGCTCTTCTGTATCAGCCGCGCCACAAAGATGCGCTGTTTTCTTTTAAATCAAAGCCAAAAAAGCGCATCCTTGTGGGATTATGACCGTTGACAAAGGAATTGTCGATTAAAGTCATTAGTTTTGTTTTCTTCGCTTACAAAAAGTGTTCTCGTCACTTCATGTAACCCAGATTGCACTTCTGATAGCAGATGTAGTATTCTGACGACGACTTTTTATACCTTTTATGGACCTTGACACTGTTATTTACTTGGCAGTCTATGGGACAGTCACAGGCCTCCCAGATTTCATCCAAAATATGTTAAATTGTGTTCCAAAGATGAACAAAGCTTTTACGGGTTTGGAACGACATGGGGGTAAGTGATTAATGACAACAATTTTCATTTTGGGGTTGAGTATCCCTTTGATTTGAGCAGTTTCATACAACAAGCTTTCTCAATCCATTATGTAAAGTATCAATGTCATTGTCCATTAGTCAACTAATCCTTCAGTACACAAAAGAATCTGTTATGGACATTTGTGCACACCAGAATTAAAGCAAAGTAAAATGCCCTTTTGCAAAGGCACACTTGCCAAAGTCATGTCAGAGAATAATCAATAAACCATATTACTTGTTCCTGAAGGAATCTTCTAGGCAGCAGAAAACTCTCCACTGATCTCTCGGTCATAAACTATATTTAAAGCCGTTATTCTTTGCTCTTTAGATCACATTAGTCACGCAAAGGAATACAATGGTTTCCATTAGCATGCTGAGTCACAATCTTGCATCACATTCATGAAGATCTGGTCTCAGATTGTGCATATATTTTTAATGGTTTGGTATGGCAAGAAAAGTTGGTTTTGTTTGTTGATGGTGAGTCTCATGAACAAAAATTATTGTAAATATTTGCAGCAGTGACCTTCTATAATCTAGACTAGATGGATATATTATTTTATTTGAGGAGACTGATTCAGTTTCAGACTCCTTCAGAGATGGCAGAATCTTTCTGGATATGGGACAGGCTCACTTCTGGATTGAATAAAGTACAAACTGCAGAAAAACCCTTTGCAGAGCGTCATCTACTACATTTACGGTACTCTGTGCCAGCTAGAAGCAGCTATTTATTATTCTGGTGGATTTTTGGGTAGAAGTGGCTTAGAAACACATAACCTGGTTTAGACATTTAAAATATAAATGTAACACATATGGCTTTATTTAGAAATACATTATGAACTTAGGGATGGACAATGAAGATTGTACAGTATGTGTTATATACCTTTTTTTGTAAAGACTTTTTCAAATTATTTTCATCCCTTTTCGTTGTCAGCAGCAATTCCTTGGTTAACTAAGAACACAAAACATAATCCTTAAAATCATTCCATTGTGCAGCTTTGATACTTGAGAAACTGTTTCGATTAAAAGCACAGTAAAAAAAAAAAATGAATAAATGTTTCATTTTTAATTTAAGTATTTTTTGTTTTAAAAATGGACACAAGAAACACATTTCTCTAGAAACTCATATGTATTAAAAGCACAGTAAAATAAATTATTTTATATATTTATTTTTATTTTGGAGGTTTTGTGAAGGTTATTTTTATATTTTGGAGTGTTTTTTGAGGTTATTTTGAAAATATTAAATTTATTTAATTGTTAACCAGTTCAGTTTCAAATTAAAAATTTTAAACTTTCAATTCATTATTTTTTTTTAAATACAATACTATTCAATATGTGTAATGAGTAAGGACCAAAAAACAACAACAACAAAAAAACACAACAACACCAGGCTATGGAGGAGATAGAGATATAATATTCCAAAATATATGCATAATAGGCTAAGTTTCTTTATTTCTATTTAGTTGCCTGTGAATAAAATGCTACTCTTTTCATCTTTTGCTTGCAGATTAACGTCATGACAAAGAAACAAGAGGCTTTCTGTGAATCCATCATGCCTACAGTCCTGACCATGATGTATTTACATGTGTCTGAATCACAATTTTGTTTTGCATTGATGTGGGTCTGGTCTTAAATTGTGTGGCTATATTTTAATTCTATTTTGTCATGTTAATGTATCTTCGATAAAAGTACCAATTTCTTTTTAAAAACACAAGTATTTTTGAAATAAAACAGTATACAGCACAGCACATAGTGAACAGTTTCTCATAAAAGCACTTAGAACGAAGCCGAAATACATGTAATTCCCGCTATAAACCTTCCCAGAGGCAAGAAACAGCCATGAATACAGGCAACACAATGTTGGGAAGGGATATGAGAACCAAGGACACTGCGGATGTTAAGTTGTAGATCTGGAATACTTGGCATCTCAATTATAAACGTACTGTAGGTTTCTCTCATCGTGCCGAAGGCTAATGCGGTTAGGTCAGCCTAGCAGCCCTCGAAAGAAATCTGACTCGTTGCTAAAGCCCTTGTTGCCACGGTGGGTGTCCAGAAGAGAGTTTATTTTAAAAAGATGTGGCATGCCAGCGCTATGAGTAAGGAAGAACAGAAAAGCACTCTGGGTTATGGAGGAGATAGAAATATAATATCCAGAAATACATATACAAAGCCATCTGCTATGTTTTCCAAGCATACAATGATGTTCTGCAATACTTAATGACACATAGGCTAATATGCAATGTTTCTTTATTTCCATTTGAATGCCTGCAAATAAAATGTCACTCTTTTTATCTTGTGATATTTAATATAGTTTGACTTTGCTGGCAGATCAACATTTCCATGACAAAGAGCTTACAAGAAGCTTCTTGTGAATGCTGATCCATCATGCCTACAGCTCTGACCATGATAAACAGCTCTCTGTAAGGCCTCGGAAATTTAGCGAAGATAATTTTCCACTCTTAACCTGAAGAAAAGAAGCCTTTAAAGGATGCATTTATTTTACATTACATATTTGTTTTCTGAGAATTACAGCTTGTTTTGAACCTGAGTGTTATTCAACCATCAGAAGAAGAAAAAATAATAATAGGAAAACAGAAAAATGCTCAGAAGATTTAAATGAGCAAGGCAGCCAGACCGAAATGACTAAAACTCATTTAATTAAATATTTAATAATATATAATTTATAATAAATAAATTCAATTATTTAATTTAATACAATAGCCTTAATGCTAATGACTTGATGCTGACTGCTAAAAAACACAAACTTTTCTCTTTAAGGGTTAAATTGTCACACTAAACAAGGAGTCAAGAATGAGGAGATGAGGAGTTCATGAAATGAGAGTCTTTAATAATCCAAATGGGAAAAATAAAGCACATGGAAGATATCCAAGAACCAACAAACACAAACTGGAAGGACTAGGGCTTATAAAGACAGGATAATTGGGGAAACACAGGTGCATGGAGTAACTAATTAACTGGGACATGGAACACGTGGAGGGAAAACACAACATAATGAGTCCAGGGGCGTGACATAAACAGCATTGCCACGTATAAAGCTATTAACAGTTAGTAATAACAGATACTTACAGTTACTTAACTGCAATTAACAAGTTACAAAATTATTTTTAATGATTCATTGATGACTGAATCAATCCTTGTGATTCTCGAATCAACAACTCAATGACTCATTGAACAGGGGTCCACTTTCGGACAACCCGATGATAATGTCAGGTCAAATATATGTTTTTCCTCAATGTAAAAAGTACAACATACAGCAAAGGATTACAGAATGTATCTTTTAAAACAAGCTTTATTTTGGGGAAAAATTAATAATTACCTGCCAATTCTACTGAAACTGTCCTCTTCTTTGCCATGTTGATGCAGGGGTTATGCCAACATGGTAACTTTGGTATTAAAATTATTTGAGGAGCATTTATGATTGACTTCCAAGTCAGTGGCTTGTTAAACAACATAATTCTCACTGCACATGAAGGCAGCATTTCGGGCAAAAGTTAATAGGCAGATTTTATGATCTATATCATGACTTCCACAAACTGTTCTGGGACATATGAAAATACAATAAACTTTACGGACTTTGCAAATAAACACCAATATGTTCCTCCATACGGTTTTATTGAAATGTTTAGAGCATGCCGCGACCGCACTGTCCACGTGATGACATCAAAAAACCATGGAATCTGTTTTTGAACAGGTTCATTGAAACAAGTTGTCCTGGTTGAACTGATTCACGCAAATGAGTCGGACCAGAGATTGTCTTACTATATGGGAGATGAGAGGGTCTGTATTACTTATTACTTACTTAATACTGTATTACTGTATTACTTCTAACTACTGGAGAAAGCATAACGGGTAACTTGGATCACGTGTGCATTAATAACCAATCACTTTACAGCCTTGACGTCATTAAATTTCAGAGTTGTACGACACTCAGTTACCGTTTATGGATCGGATACCATAGGAATGAATGAGAAGTGCCATAAGCTGAATCTCACCAGTTGCAAAAAGTCAGTGACTTCTCTTATAAAACAGCATTTTTTTTTCGTGGTAAACTATAAAAATATAGGCTGTCGATTTATTAAATGATAAACTGTTTCCTCTAAAAAGCTGCTTATTCAGCGTAGTGAAACCTCTCTTTCATTGACATCCATTAAAAAAAATGGCCTCTGGTCTCTTTTCTGTTAGCATTAGCCATTACACTTTTTTGGCTAAAGGTTGCAGGCTTGTCTTCTAGTGGCTTTGGTCGGACTTCACGTTAACTGCCCTCTACTGCCAATGTGTGGCATTGCAAAATCCAAATATCTGTTAAAATGTAATTTATTGCTGTGAACAAAGCTGAATTTTCAGCATCATTATTTTGGTGAATTGTTTGTTCAGATGGCATCCATCTGGTAGGAGGTACAGAAGCATTCGGGCCCTCACAGTCAGATTGCGTGACAGCTTCTTCCCCCAAGCCATAGGACTCCTCAACTCCAGAGGACTGTGGGGATGAGAACTCATTCACACACTGGACTGATTTGAACCACTCTCACACACATCCCAATCTATTATCTACCTCCGCACAAACAATTTTGCACTAATTTTTTGCACATCTTTGCTGTTTGCACTGCTCTCTCAGTATGCACACATGCACTTTATGTAGTCCTGTGTAGTCTGTGTTAATTACAGTTCTAATTTTAAAGTGAGCTTTTTCTCTCTTTTTTTAGTTCTTATTTAACTTTTACTTAGCTTATTAATATAATTTAATTATGTCCAGTTTAGTTTAAGCTAATAAAACTGATGCAGATTTGATTCCAACAGATTTAATGCCTTTTAGAGTAGAATATTTAAACACAGTCACTATAGTTTTAATTCAGCTTTATAAATTATAGGGTTTACTCTAGTATTTGAATCATATTTATTGTAAATGTATCTTTTCAATGTATCTTTTTAAATCTCTTTTTGAGTTAATTAATTCTAAAATGTCTGTGATTAAAGTAGAAATTATTATTAAATTTCACAGTTTTATATTTACAAAGTTTCAAAGTATAGCTTGTTTTGATGAATGGATGTATATTTCATTTTAACATTTCATTTTTAAGTAGTCACTGTCATTCATCAAACTCATAAATTAAGAGCAGTTCAGAATTGAAAGTACGGGAGTGTTTTCATGAGTGCATATGGCAGAAAAAAAGCATTTGTTTGGACACATGGTTTTGTTGCTTTTTGTCACTGCAGTGCTCATGGCTTTCATTCTCATAAGCTGGACTTGGGTATATAAAGGCCAACAGAGACCTTTATATAAGCCCTAATGTCCGCAGCTATGCAGCTGAAAAGGATATTACAGTCTGAGTATGCACAAAATGTGTGATAAATATCAACATCTGTAGATATATTCATCCACACCAGGTCTAAATCTTCCTTTACATGACAGAGTGAATCTGGGACAGATTTAAAATGGCCATGGTATGGAAATCTGAAATTTGCCACAGCATGCAATACTGAGGGAACAAGATTTGTTAGACAGCTGCTCAAATTTATTGGCTTAATGGTTTTATTAATTTGAATCATTGGTTTACATGGAAAACAAGTAGAAGAAGGGATGGGTAAGGGATGAGTAAGTTCAGCAATAGTCACACAAAGGGTATTGTGGCATACACTGGAGTTGAATGAATGAGAAAACTCTAGCAGGCCTGCTGTGCCTGCAGTTTGGTAGGTGATCCTCACAAACACTCCCGACCTTTTAACACACTGTCCACAGTTCACAAGTGCCTGTTCTCAAGTGTCTCTCGTATGCACACATGCACATATATTCACACGGAAGTTTATTAACCCTTGACCGACTTGCCTCATGAAAGCTCTGCTTCATTCCTTTTCTTTTGAGTCTTTCATTTACACAGTGGAAACAGTGATGTGGCAGTCATTTTATTCGGGATCTATTAAGCTATTAAAAAAATACATAAAAAAATTGTAATTAAAAATGTCTGGGTGATGTAATTGTTTGAAGACTTTAATAGAAAGAAAAAATCTTATTAAACAGCTGAAATTTAAATTAAAAAGAAATGTAGAAAAACATAGTTTGGCATAATCATCAATCTATCTATCCATGATCCATCTATTAATATAAAATCATAAAATATACAACTATATTGTTTAAATATACTGTAAGTATACTATACTATAAACTAAAATACTATATATAGCCTACTATAGCTGTATGTATTCAACAACATTAAAAACGTTATATATATAACATTGTTTTGTTTGTTTTAAAACATGATTTTTAGTGTCACTTTACAATTTTGGGGGTTTTGCTGGCCAGTGGCCACTGAATTTGTGTTCATCCTACCATATCATAAAGTCATAAGGTAATAAAGTTAAGAGACTCATCGTTAAATACTGAATACTACTATACCTATTGTCTAAAAATACACCAACCTATGTCACGTTCAGTTTTGCTGTTACAAAGAAGATATGAACGGCACAATGATGGACAGTTCATAGCAAAGTTTGTTGTCAAATAAAGTTGATCTGTAAGCTTGATCTGTACTGAGTTCTGAGTCAGTGTTCCCTACAGATCAGCCAGTAACAACAATCCAGTGCCAGACAAGATGGTTTTCAGCTGACCATGAATCTTTCTCTCGCCATTGCCTTTAATACACTGGAGGTGGCAAATTTTCTCAACGCAAGAGAATAAAAGAAGAGACACAGCTGTTGTTCTCCTGCTGTGATAAAAGACTCTCTAGCCAGCTAGCAAAACTGGATCCTGCATCCTCATAGCTCCTTAATGCTACTTAACATTGAGTCCAGAGTTGAAGACACTGATGTATTTGAGGTATGGCGTATGTTCAAGACATGGATCCTTTGCATTCAAATCACAGTTTGCATGCAAATCATTCAGGATGTGCAAACAGGAAACGCACATGGTACTATCCCACAGTTTCTACTTCATAATTTTTCCATTTGATTAATAAGTCATGAACAAACATTATACCTAGCACATCAGTAGTTGTGCAAAGTATGCTGAAACAACAACAAGTATCACAGTTTCACAGTATCACACTGTTTTTCCACAATCCAGTCTGCACTTTATTATACTCTTTTATAAAATCATACAATTTTATGAGTCATACAATATGTTTTTCATGAAAGGGGCCCAATGACTTGAAATGAAAATAAGAATGTGACTTCCAAAGGCATATATAATAGATTTAGGGGAAGCCACACTGGTGTGGAGCAAAGGTGCTTGATCACAAAGCCAACCAACGCCCAAATGCTTGAAGAAAACAAGACCAAAGATTATCCAGCTGCTGCCCATTTACCTCCAGCTGCTCAGTGACCACAAATTTCACCACCCCCATACCTGTGACCTCCTACTATAATGGCACTTTAGCCAAACACCTCAAAAATCATGTGAATTGGAGTGAGAACACCAGAAAGTCCAAAGCTGAAGTGAAAGACTCCTCTCTCACTGGGAGAAGTGCAAAACAGGCCTGTTTGGAAAGTACCCATCACTCAAACAGCAATAAAAATTTCCAATGGGCTTATTTTGAGCACCAGCCATACTGGGCCTTTGCGTCAATATGCAATTGTACGATAACAGCTGTGGGAAGGGGACTTATTGCCTGGGAGATAAGACAGCTGGGAGTGAGTGTGAGTGAGAGGGAGTAGGGCTGGGGACAGCAGTTTGTTTGAAGTCCTTTGATGGTGTAGAAACTCACAGTGTGGAGCGATGGATGTTCACTCACCACAGAGCTTGACCGCTCGATAACCCTTGTACTGCATGAAAAGAGGCGATATGGAGGACATGTTTGTCTTTCAGCAACATTTAATAGATGTTTAAGGCTAGTTCAACACTAATTTTCCCAACAAACACCAAATGGTTGTTGGGTTTTTAGCATCAATGAAACTTTGTATCACTCTAAGTGTGTGTTCCAGATAAAGTTTTTTGAGTCTATTAGTGGTGGGAATTTTTCAGTGAATCTTTGCGCAGGTTATATTGTTACGCCAAGTAGATGGCAACAACAAGTGTTTTTATGAGTTAGTCATTGGAAACATTCATTCAAGAAAATCGTTCATTCTGAAACAAAACAAGTGGCAAGGAAATGCTTACTGGCATAATACTCTATCATATAAAAGTAATTGCAGAAGCAGAATGTTGTTCTGAATTCAAACATGTCTATAAGTGAGTCATTCAATGATTCATTCATCTTATTTGTTTAAAAACACACTCATTCAGGAGGGAAACAAGCCACTGTTAACTGTGATTGACAGGCTGTTTGACAGGCACAACGCTTCTATATATCTGCGCTGAAAACAGTCAGGTATGTAAGGTACAGAAGGTACGTAACTCGGCCAGAGCACATTTTTATGATGTGGTATTATGTCCCAATGCAATCTACTCTGCTACACACTCAAAAGTGTCTACTGTTTCTTCCCAAAAAGAGTACATACTTTTAGGGCATAATATAAGCAGGCCATTTGGGATTTGTCTGTATGAGTGATTCAAACCTTGATTCATTCAGGAATGATATGCACAATGGTGTAATCTACTGTCACTATTGTTTTTTTTCCTCAGTTGGCAGGGCAAAAGTTGACTATTGCTGCCATTACTAAAATGTAAGTTATTAATTAAAAAAAAAAAAAATCTCAATAAACAAAGTAGACTATATAGGCTATAGCTATATTAAGAAAATGTCAGATGCGCCTCAGTTGTGTTCAAATCTCTAACCTAATTTGCCTTATCCTAATTTGCACCAATAATGCTTTAATAAAAGCGTGAATAACCACCAATAAACAAAGTAGACAATAAATAGACTATTTTACATTTTCTAAAGGAAGTGTCAGTTGTGCCTCAGTCGTGTTAAAATCTATAGCCAGTTCTTTACACTTATAAAGCGCAAATAATGCTTTAATAAAATTATGAATAACCACCAATAAACTAAGTAGACAATATTTATAATTCTTAGTCCACACAAGTCCACAACTGAAAGAACATAGCAGCTTAACACATTTGGGTTTAATTGTATAACCTGCTTAAAACAGCTTTTATCTGTGAAGTAAGTCCCATGGGATAAATTGACTTATCATCACTGGAAGTTAGCATAGGAACTTCAGAAAGGCCCTGAAGAGATAACGGGCTGTTAATCAACATGTCAAAAACTTTATGGTGTGTTTCCCCATCTCACACCCAAGCTATTCCAGGACTGTTGGAGTGACATGACCTTTGAAAGATCCTCTGTCTTCTTGTTTCCGTCACATCTACGCCAATCGTATACCTTCCACTGGTCCTCATTCTTTGTAAATTAATTCATCACCTTGGCATTGGCAGTGCTATAACACACTAGCGACTGACATTGGCCTAAAAATAGCCCCTCTTATTTTCCCCAGCAGGACAACACAAGCGATATCCGCAATTGGAGCAATCCCCACAGCAACAACACAATGTTGAAACAAACCCGTCATTTGTGGGCCCATATAAAGTTTCTGGCAACACTGGGCTGGAAAATATAGCCAGTCCCATACTTCACATTCTTCTTTGAAACAGAGGCAGCAAAGTAAAATAAATGTTGGCAACCAGTCTGAATGTCTTCGGGTGAGAGAAACCTGATCAGTGAGTCTGTACATGCATGTTGATTTGCTGCCCCCTACCGTGTATGAATATGACAGATGTGTCATAATGGACAATAATAAACCATAACCTCTGACAAACTGTGCTACAAAGGTCAAAGTTACACTGTTTACAGAAGTCTCGCCTTACAGACGTCAACGCGTAAAACAAATGAAAGAAACAGGATGGAGAGTTTGAGCCTAGAGAAAAGAGCCGAAAAAAAAAGCTCTTCTTGACAACACAAAATCTCTGAAAAGTAACCATGGTGATTGTGGTTTAGTGCAATGTGAGTTCTGAACGCATGCTTTAGAAGGAGAGAGCCATAAATCGAGGTGGTTTTAGATGTCATGCTATACAGAGGCCAGGGGGATGTGAGCTTGGCCGTGAGTTTGGTACAAGTATGTGACTCACGGCTCGATGGCCTTCTGGAAAACCAGAAGTAGGGACAGCTGAGCCATTTTGGACCTGGTTAGATTTCCCAATAGGATATGCATTACCTCCATATCACTGATCATTGCTATATCACTCAGATTTAAGCTGCAAATACAGCAGTCTAAAGGAGGAGTTTTTTCCCCGTTCAATTCATTGCATTGGACATTGACTGTTTTTCTTTACAAGGAAAAAAAAATAATAATTCTAGTTTAATTCAAGATCTGTTCTTCAATAAAAGTTTTAAGACCCATTCAGAGCAAGGATGAGAACTACAATGATAATAAAGAGAGTTTAAAAAATTGTTCTAAACTTAAAAATAGCAGAGCATCTATAACGATAACAGCACAGAGGAACAATATCATTAATTGGAATCACTTTCAAAATGAATTTTCTCAGCTGATGAATGATAAAAGCAATGACAGTCAATCAGAATCTATTCTGCTTTAAAGAGCTCCAGCATTTAAGGTGGCAGATGTCAGAATGGCAATGCATGCTTATAATAGACAGAATGATATTGTGAGTTGGTGTGGACGCCAACATAGTTATCGTTCTTGGTGTGAATGGGCCTTTTCAATCGTACATGATTTTGTCTATTTTTTTTTCATGACTAATTACTCAAAACTATGAATTATTAAGGGCATCAGTAATAGACACTCAGTTTCAGCTCTTCAGAATAGACCATGATTGGAAACACTACACAAAATTATTATGCCAACAACCAGGGCCAATAGTTTGCGCTCTCACGGTCTAACAAAAGTTCCAGAGTGGCCATAAATTGCCATCATTTGGAGTTAAATACGACGCCTTTGGGTATTGTCGATCTGTTCCGGTTTATAAATAGGCATAAACTTGAAATAACAGGCATTTTACCAACAAGAAAACCAGGAATATTATGATAAGGCTCTAACATAGAACATGTCAGTTAGTGAGAACAGTTTCTTACAATGATAAAGCCAAGCCATCTTTAAAGTTTCAAATTTAAAACAAACTTCAGTATTGCATTTGCACGTGCATGCATGGTGAATCTGGCTGTTGATATATTTGGATGTAACACATTTGTTATGCAAGTAAGCACTTAGACATTTATCCATTTTTACATCTGTATGCATTAATCTTGTACATCTATGGCATTTCACTTCCAGACAATATTAAAAATATCACTGAAAAGCTCTTGAAACAGTGCAGACATGACTGTCCCTTTCATTCTGTTTTATTCACAGATCGTCTCTTCCAATTTACATTTTTCACATACAACTGTACCCAGTAGTTACAATTTTCTTCAAGTTAAATAACTAAACATTGAAAAATAAAACACCCAAAGTACTTCTGCGTTCAACCCATAATAGCATGAATAACGACAAGGATTATTGTTTGTCACAAGCCTTTTTTTTAAAACAAAAACAAACCTAAAAAACCTAACATTGTACTGTGCTGATTAGAAAGAGGAATGAATTGGTCTGCCATAGTGTGTGAGTGTGTGAGGTCAGGGTCTTGATGAATGGTGTACGTTGGCGTTTAGCTCAGCTTGATTGTTGTGTAGCTTCCTTGTAATTTCCATCAGAGGCTCTGATGGTGGGGTTGCTCTGTACAGTCTTAACAGAAGACAGTTTTCGGGTTTGGCACAGGACTCTTGCAAGCTGTGCTTCTTTCCACCGGGTCCCTCAGGCAGATTGTGCTGAGGGACTCGCAGATTTAAGGCTACGTCCAACAGTTTACGACCTCAGAGGACCTCTGGAGGAAGAATATGTCGATTAGACATGCAAGCGTTTAATGTATTACAAAATGTAGTTAATTAGCTTTTCATAAATTAGGACACTAATTTATCTCAGGAGCTTTAGTCCTGAGAAAATGGTTGTTTCTATCTTCGCACTCACATGATCCGTCTATAATAATTCTATACCTAACATGAGATGAGGGTTGCGCCCCAGATATAGCAAAGCAAAGATCCTGGATATCACTTGGGATTAAAAATGTACATCTCAGTTTACGAGAGCTGGCATGGCATGAGGTAAACCCCCTTGTGTTTTCTTTGTGGATGATTAATGGCTGGAGGGCTGTCTGCAGGAGGACAGGTGGAGGTACGTGCTGAGGGGAGCGGCACCAAGTAATGCTGACCAGGCCGAGGGAAAGGGGGGTGAAGAGCTAAGCCTAGGGGTCCTGTTTCTAGTCTTGGGTGCCCGTGGGGCCGGATCAGGTCTTCATGACACCATTTCAGGAATGCAGCTCAGTGCCAGGCTCTTCACCCCGTTACCCCTGCCTGACGCACCCACAGGGCAACATACACCCACCATGACACCCGCATCTAAGACACAATTAACCCTCCAAGTGCAAAAAAGTCAATGACAATTACTCTTTTCCACCAAAAGAAACATTAATAGTTAACATACAACAAGAACTGTTAAAATGTAATGGAACATTTGCAAATTGCCTCAAATTGATCACCAGTCACAGCCTAAGAAGCGATTGACACTGACATATTAGAAACTTTTTCGATGCTCACCTGCCACATGCTGAGGCTTAATGGGGCCTGTTTTCTTAAGGAATGATTCTCCGCTCTCAAAGGCCATGATTGGTTCGTCGGGTCTGTCGATCTCTGATTTCTCCCGTCCGTTGTTGTGATTGGACAGCTGAATGATCTCTTCGAAGTGAGACGCCTCCCCTTTTGCTGACAGGCCATTCTCGTGTTTGGAAGGCTGAATGCCATTCAGCACAAGAACGGACAGACTGCAAAAGAAAACAGATGGTTTAAACCACTACAAATTTGGAAATAAAGCAGAGTTTGCATCCCATGTGTTCAAGAAAGACTGTCACCTCTGGGTAAACTGACAGGATATAAAAATGCAAACACAAGACTTGCCTTTCATTCACACCATCTTGTTTCAATGCCGTGCTTGGCTGGTAGTCAGCAGCTGCTAGGAAAAGACAGAATGTCATGCTAATAGTTTCTTAAAATGGCAATCTTGTTTGTTTTAGCATTCCTTTGCCAAATCAATGTTCCTTTCCAAGATGGTTGTACAATTGACAGTGTAAACATTTCAGCAGTTCATCTGGAATTGTTTCCCGGATTCCCAGTGTGCATTGTATTAACAACAGCTAGTTAATACATAATACATAATAGGAGTTTGCTTTGAAAATGTCCTTTTGTATCTGGATTTACACTACCCCTACATGAAGGTCAGTAAGATTTTTTTTAAAAAGAAATTAATAGTTTTATTCAGCAATGATGCATTAAATTGATCAAAAGTGACAGTAAATAAATGTATAATGTTTAATTACTATTTAAGACAAATGCTGTTCTTCTGAATCTCCTATGCATCAGGGTTTTCCCACAAATATTGAGCAACTGTTTCCAAAGTTGATAATAATAAGAAATGTTTCTTAAACACAAAATCAGCATATTAGAAGGAATTTCTGAAGGATCGTGTGAGTAATGACTGCTGAAAATTCAGCTTTGCCATCACAGGAATAAATTACACTTTTAAAACAATATTAATATAAATAATTTTTACTCTATTTTTGATCAAATATTAATTTGAATGACGGTGTATGTGTTTCTAGTGGCTAAAGTGAATAATACTAGCAGCTGGGTGAAAGTAGCTACTGAGTGTCAAAGCTCTACGTAAATAGACTGTGATGGATTCACCATGCCGCTGTGCCAATTTTCATACTCCAGTAGAGAAAGCACTGGTTTTGAATGGCAACAAGGATTCAACATGATGCAAGCAACAAGCAGAGGTGTGTACACATTTTTGCACGCTATGGAGCTACAAATCCATCTCCCAACCTTGAGGAAATATTGCAGATAGAAGCTTAATCTTGAAAAGGGGAGGTTTTGAAAGGGGTGTGGATGTCGGAACCATTATTTATGCTTTTCCTAACAAGGGAAAATGATTTTGAACGTTAGCTCCAAAGAAATAAAAAAGTTACAATGACAGAGCCAGGGAAAACATTATGTGGGACTGACGTAAACGGCTGTTGCTGATACAAACAGATCTAAATATAAATGTTCAATCAGTCCTGAACAAAGCACTGAATGGCAAATCCAACTAAAGATTATTTGTAAGTAGTGATATGAACACTATTTATGCTAAGATTTTTAAACCAACATCATTTTAAACTAACGTCATACCTTTATTCATCTCAGAATCTTTTCCATTGACTTGAGATGGAGATTTTGTGTCTTTCTGCATGAAGGAAAGAAAAGAAAAGAGCACAATTAGATTCTGAGCTCTTGAACCACAAGGGGAAATTGGAGCCTTGCTACTGCCGCAGTGAGGCCGTTTTAAATAAGAACGGCACTGTACCTTGTCTCCTGCATCTGTTTTGCGTGTTCTTTTCATAATCTCCTCCAGACGCTTAAAACAATGCACAGAAGAGACTTAAGTAAAGCATGGAAAATGTTTCAAGAGTTTCACAATCAAATTTAAACCTAGAAATAAAAGTTTTTGAACTTTAAATAAAATTTAAAACAAAGGAAACATGATGACGTAAAATGAAGAAGAAATATTTAAGATTCTGTACTATTTATAGGTTACTAATTAAGTATTGTCACATTGATCTTGTAAATTGTTGATCATGAAGCACAAGATATTCTTTTGATCATTTCTGAATCATTCTGCAGAACATGGTCATCAGGTTTCACACAAACTTGTGGAGTTCATTTAATATGTAATATTTAATACTTAGTTCATTTATATGTCTGTCTATATGCAGCTCCGTATTCCTGTGAGGCATTATTTGAAATTCCAAATTGTACTGTTTACGGACATATATCTCTCTGGCCCTCTGTATCTCTTTTTTTATGCATTTGTAAATAAAAAATAATGTATTAAATTAGAAACAAAATTAATTTAATTTAATTTAATTAATTTAATTATTCCACATCATTCCCAATTCCAAAAGGTGATTTTTACTTTTATCAATAGACATCTGTCTGGTTCTTTATATATCTTTCAAAGTTTCAAAATCAGAAACTGCCGCTTTAAGCAGTCCAAAAGACAGCGGCAGGTGTTTATTGAATTCAAAGAAACACTATACACTGAAAAAAAATGATTCATTGAATTTACTAAATTTTTAAAGGTAAGTGGTTGCAATCAATTTATTTGAGCTACATTTAAAACAATTGTAGTTGACTAACTTTCAAAATATATATATATTTTTTATTTAAATGTAGCTAAAATAAACTGTTTGCAACCACTTACTTAAAAAAAAAGTTGTATCTTTTTTTCAGTGTACAGTGTGTCAAGCTCAGAGGACATTGTGTCTTCCAAAAATCACACCATGAGCTGTGGACAGTTGGGTCGTGGCTCTAGCACAGCCCTGATAAACTGACTTGTAGCGGGACATAGTGTCCTGGTGGGGTAATACTACTGGAACAGAGTGGACGAGGTTAACCTCCATTTAACAGGTTCACAGAACTGGATCAGGAGGTGTATGTCAAGGTGTTGTATGATTTACGGCAGATGCATGACTCTTGAGAGCTCGCACTTCACTGTGATCCTACAGTCAACTTGAAAACATATTTTGCCTGAAAGCTACTGTGGGCATATGTGCCTAGTAAGGAGAGGAAATGAAAGGATTTAAATAGACTGCTGAGTTTTCAGTTTGTGAAGATATGCAAACAGTTCCCTGTAATGTGGGTTTTAAAGATGCATGATGATTTCAAAATGACCTTATAGAGAAAAATATAAATGTGAAGTGGAAACCCTTCTGACCTTCTTTCTCTCCAGCCTCTCCTGCTCCTCCTTCTGGAAGTGTTTCTCTCTCTCCAGTCGCTGTTTCTCGGCATCCTCTCGGGCCTTTGCTTCAGCCTCCTCTTTCTACAGATACAATGATCATACGATCAGATTCACACTGAACACAACTTCCTCTGCAGTCATTCGTTCGTCTGCAGCTGATGATATTTTATCTAATAAATTAAATGTTATTATTTATGATTAGTGGTTGAGTTTCTTTTTAAATATTTTTTTTTAATTAAATACCAGCTGATGAAACATTAACATAAAATAACTAGAAAATTATATGATAGCTATAGCAATTTCCATGACTTTTTTAATATCCTATTCCTTTCTATGGCTTCTCCAGGCCTTGAATTAAAATCACTAAATGTCTTTATATTTCTTTGTTTTCCATGACTGTGGGAACTCTGATACCTACTTAATATCTAGTTAAATTCCATTTTGAACACCAGGTGGTGGCAAAACCTCAAAAATGCTACTACGCTAGATGGCACTGTTAATAATAATGCCAGACATACTTGTGTAGCATTTTTTGTCTCATCATCCTTACAAAGTGAGGATACAAGTGCATGCTCATATTTTACAGCATTTAATAGAAAATGTAGGTCATTTAAGGATCAAACCCTAAAAACCCCCAAAGACCAGTGTTGTTCCTGACAAGTAAAATTAAAACTATGAAAATAAAATTGAATAATAGTATATAAATCATAGTACTATATATGTACTGTACGTGACTGTTAGTATATGCATTTATACAGCTTTTATTTGACAGTGAAGTGTGTTGCTTAGTATTCTGGGAAGTCCAGCATTTCTGACCTGTTTCTGGAGGCGTTCGTTCTCTTCTTGTTCGATTTTGGCTCTTTCCTGTGCCTCCTTCTCATCCTGCAGGCGTTGAGCCTCCTCTCTTAACCTCTCTTGCTCCGCCATGAGCCGCGCTTCCTCCTCCCTGTGCCTCCTCTCCTCCACTTCCTGTGCTTGCCTCTCCTCACGCTGAAGCCTGTGTGATGGAAGACAGTCAGTCCTTGTACACACGTAAGATAAAAAAGTCCCTAAACACTGAACTTTGTGAATTATTGAAACAAAAGGGCATGGGAATGCAAGTGGACTTTGGTGTCTCTTGCAAAATTGATCATTTTGCTATGGCTGGTAACATGAAACTTTAAATTGCAGATATGGTCCAAGCAAAAGGCAAAGTGGATGGAGAGCATGAATCAGTGAATCTTTTTAGTCGTGACCAAAATATCCACACCCCTAGTTACCAGCGGCACCGGAGCATAAACAGAGTGGAACTCTCATTACGCTGTTGCCAAAGTCCCTTTTGGCTTATAAATGTGCTAAACTCATAAACTGTCACTGAGAACACCAGACGTCAACAACTCCACAGCACAGAGACTATTCCTGGAGCACAGCCTGATGGAGCAGGACAAGCATACCAGAACGTGTGTTAGCTGAGGTGGAGTTTGGCTTTGACGGTAGGGATACAAAGGGTCCAAAGTTTTAAAAGTTAACATTTTATAGAGATTAAACTGTTATCCTGCCTCTTTATTAGACAGATATAGTGGAAATGACAGATAGTTATTGGTGTGATAAAAGCGGAATGGAATCAGTGCATGTTGCAAGCTGGACTTAAACCAATGTTTCCCACGTGAGGCTATCTGCTGCATTATGGAGTTTGTGTTGAGGAACTGGCAGTCCATTTAAATTTCATATGAAAATGAGGATATGGATGTTAATTAGTGACAACACCCAATGAAGTGTCAATTATGGGGAAAAAAAGTCTAAGATATATATTTTATAAATTTATAAAAACTTATTTTTATTAATTTACTTTAAATTAAAATGAAATTTCTATAAAATAAAAATATAAATAAAATAAATTATTTAATAAAATAATTTAATAAAATGACAATAAATGTTTGTATATATATATATATATATATATATATATATATATATATATATATATATACTTTTATATATATATATATATATATATATATATATATATACACACACAAAAAAAAATTATATAAATATATATATATATATATATATATATATATATATATATATATATATATATATATATATATATATATATATATATATATATATATATAAAATAAAATAGAAACAAATTAAATGAATATAAAATAGGTAACCTTTCTCTCTCCTGCTGTTCTCTACGTTCTTGCTCTTCCTTCTCTCTCTGTTCACGGGCCTGTCGTCTTTTTTCTGCCAGGATGCGGGTGGCTTCCTCTGGGTTATTGGTGCCAGCCATGGGTTTTCCTGGAGAAGGAGCTGGAGAAGCCACCTGTGTGAGAGCAGGGACAACAGAGGACTCCTCGGGGACAGAGGGCGCAGAAACTGTCATTACTGGTGCATTTGCAACAGGGGGCGTTTCCGGAACAGATGACAGGACAATGGCGGGGATGGGAGACGACGCTGGAGAAAACACAGAGAAACGAAGCGGGGAAAAAATGAGGACTGGAGGGAGGGGGAAAAAAAGTGTAAAATGACAAAATTGCATGTTTTAATGGAAAAACTCCTGTTAAAAGAGAATCATGTGGCAACACCACAATCATCATCACCACACTCACTCTTCGGTTCTTCAGGCGTTGCAGGCCTGCGGGTCTCTTTGACCCTCTCTATGGTGACTGGCGAGGCAGTGCGGGTCTCCACGCGGGCAGGGGTCCTGGTCCTCTTGGGTCTGGCTTTAGGAGTGCTTGGACTCGCTCGAGCTGAGGGAGGTTTGGGAGATACTGCAGGACTTGGGGAGGAAGCACGGCCTTTAGGCGTCACAGGAGACGCAGATCTCAGTTTGGACACTGGACTCGGACTATAAACATGAAGAGAAACTCAATTTAATGGCTAACCTGGAAAAATGTATTATACAACATGTTTTTGTTTGTTTGTTTATATTCCTCTTAACACCATTCCAGCATCTATGGCTATATTCATGGCAAGAACCAGTTAATCCATACACAAGACTATCTTATACACAAGTCTGTCTTACACACAAGTTGGGGGAGGGACTAATACATCTATATCTATCCCACTGTGTTTAAAAGCTGTAAGACTAAAACTAAACAATTAAATTTAGGTTATAGATTCACATGTTATATTACCTGGACTCTATCCTGGTTTTCATTGAAGACATGGACTGTCTCTTCTTCAGCACCTTCTCTTTGGCGATAGTACTCTTCTCCTTTTCATTTTCTCTCTCCTTTTCTTTCTTATCCTTCCTCATCTTGAAAAAAAAAATGGGGGGAAAAAATAAAGACAGAGCAGATGTAATCCTTTGCTACCTCAAAATTTTAATGTCTCATTAAAATGTCTATTTGATCAGATGATATTTCACTCACAGTATCTGCTGTTTTTTTTTTCAAAAGTGAATTATTGTAATAATGGTCACTTTAATAATATTAATGATTACATTAACAAGGCCACATTAACACGTTTCATAATGAAGACTAGTGCTGTACGGGTGTACATGAGACAAAACGGGTTGGAAATCAAGACTTGGATATATGGATTCATGGACGTGTGGATGAATGATGAATTTCTCACCTCCTCTTATATCACAGCAAAATATGATATAACAGGCAGGATGGATGGAGTATAAATGACTCACAGGTGTGGAGTCTCGTCTCCGCTGGGCGATATTGGGCGTGCTGGTGGTGACCCTCCAGCGCTCAGAGCAGCGGTGATGTGCCCGGTGAGCACACGCTGAAAGAGGGCTGGCAGACGCTGAGCGTGGACACAACGGAGACTCTGCATGAAAGAAAACACATTTTAATCCCAATGTCAAATTTTTTCTGACTTGCACAGGCCCTAAAAATAGAACACTGCAACTTAGTGTTTAAAGATTTTGCTAAAAGACTGAGGCTAATCACAAATATAAAGGGTACTTTGATTGTATCCTGTCACTCACGGGCATCTCTGGAGTTGTTCAGCACACTGGCAGCACTGCGACTACGAGCCAAGAAAGAGAGAGTGGGCGTCATCAGCCTGTCCACAATGCTGCTCTCCCAGGGACTCAGCTGCATGCTACGAGCTGCAAGAAAAGATTAAAAATTAGTTCCTAATAAAGTATATGTGCAACAATCCCTTTCCCAACACACAACAATTGCGATATTATTATACATTTTTAGAATGATAAGATCATGGCAATGACAAACAACTGTGTTTGTATCCCTTGATGATTTTGAGGATGAGGATTTCATAACACTGCCACATGCTAGAAAAGCCAGTAAAGGTAACCAGTAAACAAATAAAAAAAAATAATTTTGTGAGAATTAACTCAAGTTTGAAAGAAGAATGCATCCAAAAAGAAGATTCTGCAATTTATTCACCCAAATGTTGCTACAAACCAGTGTCATATGAACTTTATTTATGGTGGTTTTTCACTATGAACTGTGTGAAGATTCATTAAAATATCAGATTTTGTGTTTCACTGAAGAAAGAAAGTCATACAGGTTTGCAACAAGTAAATGATGATAGAATTTTTCATTTTTTGGGTGAACTACTAACACAAAAAGGACAAAGAAACGAATGAAAGGTTTATGTATGTAAAAACAACAACAACAACAACAACGATGATAAAACACTACAATAAAACTTTACACTTACCAAAAATACACATTATCGCTAATTCTGAGAAACAGTTACATCAGATTATCAACAGTGTTATTTTAAGTAATATTTTGATTTTATTTTAAAATGTTCAGTTTTAGTTTAAGATTTTTGGTTTATTTTTATCAAATGTTTTTCTCATTTTTATTAAATTTTTTTTAAAGGGGTCATATGATGCAATTTCGAGTTTTCCTTTCTCTTTGGAGTCTTACAAGCTGTTCGTGAATAGATAAGATCCCTAAAGTTGCAAAGACTAAAGTCTCAAACCCAAAGAGATATTCTTTATAAAAGTTAAGACTCGTCCACTCACTCCTAAAACGCCTCGTTTAAACACATCCCCACATGTCTACGTCACTGTGTGGGAAGATTTGCATAATGCCGCCCAAATGTTCACGCAAAGAAAGAAGGCGTAACTTTGATTCTCGCTGTAGTATTGTTGGCCTTCCAAAAGAGGACACAACTAGCAATCAGTGATTAAGTTGTATTTACAACACTGTTCCATAACAGTTCAACTCAAATATTCAGATGTGTGCAGCGCATTTTACGGAGGACTGTTTCCTGAACCTAGGAAGGCTGTGCTCAAAGGCTGTTTCTATAAAGTTGGGCAGTTCCAACTTTGCAAGGACAGTCTGGCGCTTCTGACTCACAGCCTGTAAGTACGTTTTCATATTTAAAGAATTTGCCACTGGCGATTCAAACGCGAGTTTTGAGCAGTGTAGAGTAGCACTTGTTGTTTGTTGTTTCTCCGATCACAAATGCAGACATGGTTTTATGTTTACGTGGCGCGATACTTACCTATGGTAAAGGTCGTAACATTTCCATCACACACTTGAGGTATTCGTCCAGTCACAACGCACTGGATAGTTGGCCAATCAGCATACACCCGCATTTGATGCATTTCAGAAAGGCGGAGCATAGAGGAGCAACAATAATGTACAGTATGTGGAAAATAATGTGTTTTTTTATCCTTAAACCGCATAAACACATTGCATTACACCAAATACACACAAAACTAATTCTTTTTAGCAACGTCATATGACCCCTTTAAAATCTCTCTCTATTTTTTATTACATCTTCATCTATTACTTTTATTTTAGTTTTAGTATTATAAATTAATCTACACAAAAATGAAAAATAACCCTACAATAATCCTTGATCTAAACTTATGTGATTTTTCTAGAGAAAAGAAAAAGGGGAAACAAGAAAGAGCCACAGGTAAATGCATGGTAAGATGCGAAAAGCAAGAGCAAAAGAACAATTAGGTGGTAGAGAGGCATTTTAGAAAGAGAGATCGAGAGAGATATTGCCCATAGCTGAACATTCATCAGCACTCTGCAGTAAAGTCTCTGCTCATGGAAAACTTCCCAGACTCGATTAGCTGCCTCAGCACTAAGCATAAACTCTACTTTCTGCTCTCCTCCATCTATTGTTTTAGGGTGCACTCACAAATAGAGTGTGCCCTACTTACGACTGAGTTTTTATGACCTCAGTACATCCAATAAAAGAACCAAAAAAACAATATATAATATTGTTCAAACAGACAAGCATTTGGGCACTTAGAAAATAATAGTTTGTTCTAAAAAAAAAGTTTTAGCATCAATTTTTTATTCTGTAAAATTCATACATTTTAAGCGTGGTGTAAGTGTCCAAATACTTTCTGGGACCACTGCATCATCATGCATCATATGCAGGTGAAGGTACAGAGAAGTATGCAAGTATTCACCATTAAAGAAGTTAAATCAAGAAAAAAGAATGAGGAACAGAGAAAACCACCACCAAAAATAACAAAACAAAAACAGAACACCACTGAGGACGGTTGACGGTGAAAGACGATGAAGATTTAAAAATTTAAATTCGGTCGAACTGAAGACACTGACGAGGAGACGGTTTGGAAGGAGGGAATGATTGAATGATCACTGAGGACGAGCAGGTGATTGGTCTCAAGGGGGAAATCAAAGGTGGTGGGATAAAATGGAAAATCATAATTATGTGAAGGGAGGAGCCTTTGAAGACGTGAGGGAGGGGCTAGATCCGGAGGCGTGTCCTTACTTCTGCTAGGGGACATCCAGAGAGTGGCAGAAGATTTGGAGAGCCGCTTGTTTACGACTGAATCCACATGTTTGGGCAGGTTGACCGCTGATATTGAGCATCTGCCTGTAAAATCCAGAGAACACCGCATACACAATGCTGAGGGGACCAAGGCGGAATGATGGGGGGCAGTCAAAAAATTAACCACTAATCCCTTAAACAAACAAAACAGCCACTGATATATAGGACAAGTAAATATATATGTCAAAATATATGTTTAAACTACTTTTTGAGCAGCCAAAGATGGTTATCTGTATCCTGGATAACCAGTTATGTTTGCAGTGTCTGAATATTAACTCAGATGATATTTTTATTGAGTTTGGCTGCTCAAAGTTCATTATCACAGAGTCTACAGACTTTATAATTGGGTCACCGCCTCCACTTCGCCTCTTAAGGCACCATCAGAGACTGCTATGACTGTGCACAACTTTTGGGAGGAGAAAAACTAAATTAAGTCAGTTATAAAATAAGATCCTTGGAGAAACAGCGTTGGTTAGCCTATAAATTGAGGTCTTGAGTCCTGGGGGAAGTGGTAGAACGCTCCAAATTCATTACCCTATTTCCAAGCTTTCTTAGTAAGTCATTCTCACCTTCTGTTATATACGGACCCATAAAATACACAAAGGCACACAACTGAAGATTATGAAGATGTTTCTCTTCATCTTTTGAACAATTTCACTATTTAAGGAATAACAGGCCTAATTTCTTAACAAAAAATCGAATCGAATCTGAGAGATTCTTGTGGGGCACAACTCTCACTGAAACTAACGCTACGGAAGGATACTGTGGTAAAAATGGAAAAGCATTTGCAGATCCCAGTTAGTATTTGCATTTGCCTAGGTGTACATTAAAGTCCCTATGATCCCCAGAAGCAAAGCAACTGATCTGTTGGTTATTATCATATTAGTAAAGAGCGTTTAGTCTGGCTTGAGCATAAAGGACTTGAGTGAGGTTTTTTTTGTGCAACATATAAGAAACCATCTAATGTGAAAAGTCTTGAGAAACTAGAGAACCTGATACCTTTCCTTTATATGGAAATGTAAAACAGACATTTATTCTCTTTTTATTGTCTATTCTTAAGCGCTTTATAGGGTAAAATGTGCAAAAACGACAAAAAGAGAGAGTCTCAGAGAGAGACTCAGTAAACTCCATCACAATAACCTCCAAAGACAATCCAGCTTATTCTTTTTTTAACATGGATGATGCTGTTAATATGAAAAGGAACCAGAAGCAATACCTACAGGTACCGTTTTTGTGTTTATGTAAGTGCATTTTATATAACTCACTCTGGCTTCGGCTGGAGTTGCCGCTCAAGCCTCCGGCCCAGGACCATCTCTGCTGCCGAATCTCTGCCCATGTCTTCTTACCAGACCTCTGGATGGCCGCCTCGTACCGCTCCTGAACAATAAATAAATAAATGCCAATATAATATCACTTTAAAATGCAACATAAGTGTAGCAAACACTTTATATTGCACATTTAGATGTAATGGGCACTAGGAGGAACAAAGGAGATGGTATTGATCTTTCAAAGGGGAAAACTCAGTGCCCAATTTGCTCCACTTTCACTGATAAACAACTCATCTAGCATTACTTGGCAAGCTGGAAAGGGAACACAATGCCTGGCATGTTGGCAAAAACCTCACAGACTCAGATCCTCAAAGTGTGTAAATTAGAAGAACAGGTTGTGTCATTTGGGTGCACTGAACACCACTACTCTCTCACCTTGTTCTTCTCAAGTTTCTGTCTCTGTCTCTCCTCCAGCTCTGTGCGGCGCCTCTCTGTTTTCAGCCGCTGCTCCTCCAGCTTCCTCCTCCGTTCCTCCAGCTGCTGTTCCCGCACCTGCCGTGCCCGTTCCTCCTTTTCCAGCCACTGAGACTTTTTAGCAGCTACATGATAGAAGGAAAAGCCTGTTAGCTACCAAAACTAGGCCAGCATGTTTACCTTAAGTTATCAATTCAGACCCATCATTCAATACATTGCCAATTCTTAATGCATATTCAATTATTAGATATTTGATCACACATTTTTGGCACCCAGTAAGAGTGAAGCCCTCTCCGGTCCATTTTACCATATTAAATTGAACTGATTTTCTGGAATCGGAATAACACAAGGGCAAGAAAATGATTTTTTAAATTTTTTGGTGAACTATCATTTTAACATAGACTATCATTCAAACGTTTGGGGACGGTAAGATTTTTTTATGTTTCTGAAAGAAGTCTCTTATGATCACCAAGGTTGCATTTATTTGATCAAAAATACAGTAAAAATAGTACTATTGTAAAATATTACAACTCAAAATATGTTTTCTATTTAAATGTATTTAACAAAGGAATTTATTTCTGTAATGACAAATCATTGTAATATGCTGGTTTCTTAAAAAAAAACATTTCTTAATATTATCAATGTTGAAAACAGTTGTAATTAGGATTTTTAATTATTTTAAAATCATCTGCATATCGGAAATAGCATGAAAAGGGCCGATACCGATGGTTCATTAATTATATGCATGGAGACAACGAGTTGCATGTCTGTTGCATAATCCAATGTTTTTCTCTGGGCAAAATAATTAAATACTTGCCAAAACAAAATAAAATCTTTACAAAATATAGTTTGTCAGACTGCATTGTATGGCCATATGCAAATGTGACACTGAAGCATCCAACGAGTGAAATGCATGCGCTCAGCTTTAAATTCATCTTAGGCAAGTCGCAATGGCAATGCACCAGCATTAAAATAAACTATATAGGCTACATGAAAAGGAATATATAGGCCTATACACAAAATATATTTCACTTAAATCATTAACAGATTATCAAAACGGAGGAAAAGAATTGTGCTGAGTTTCGGATAATTGTTGTTAATGTGCTGCGAAGTTCACAGGGAAATAAATGAGATGGCAGAAAGCAGTTTTCTTTATTTTACAAAAGCTTTACAGTTTTGAATGATGTTTGGCTTCTATCTGTATGACAAACCAGCTGTAATATGACTATAAATTACGGAGTAACAGTTGGGAAAACAATGCAGTGATCGTGTTGGTGCCTCACATGCACATACAACAAATTTGACATCGCAGCCTGTTCATTATCAAAATAAAATACAGTTAAAGAAACATAAAAAATTACACTGCTCAATTTAGTCCATAGTACAGTGCCGTTCAGTGTGACCAGCGCGTACCTTTCTGCTGATATAGCCTAAGGATGGTGTTTTACGTCGATTCTATGAGTGGAGAACAAACCCTATAGTTTACATAATAAATAATAGGTTAGCATCCAGATACTTTGCGAATATGGAAACATTTGGAATCATGCAGAATGAGAGGTAGGCTTCAGTTTAGAGTTTAAATTAATTTGTTTTGGCTTGACGCATATATTTAGCCTTAATACAACTTTGAAGGATTTGTTGTGGAGAGAAGGGAACTAAAATAGCCTAATTATGTTTGTAATTTTGCTTTTATTTACCATCATTTTAGCCTACATTATTTCTGAATTAAATAATAAAATGCTACGTACAGCCTACTAATTTAGGCTGTTTTTTTCTCTCTCAAAACGCTTATAGGAGTAGTGTTTTTTTATCCATGCTTAAACATTTTAAAATATCTTGAAAAAAAAATCTTTAATGTTTTTATTGAATTGACAGTTTTTTATTTTGTTTAATACATTTGGTCTTTGGTAAATCTAGAAAAGATGATGATGTATTGGCTATGACTCAGAGAGATCATTCAAGACTCTCTTCATGTTATTTTTTTCTTTTTGAGTAAAAGAAACGCTGTACTTCATTGTTATTATTGGCAAAGAAAAAGTTTAAAAAATAACTTTATTAACAGGTATGTTTTCTACTCAAACCGGTTTCACAGAGGAACGCAGGAACAGAAACGTTCAAATACCGATTCTGCTCGGAGTAAACCAAATTTTTTCCTAATTTTTAAGCAAAAATTAAATTGAATGGTATCGGACTCGGCCAATAGTTGTTTGATAAAATCGGTCAAACAAATCTAAATACTTAATATTTTGTGAAAATTGTAATACATTTCTTTCAGGATTCTTTACTGAATAGAAAGTTCAAAAGAACAGCACTTAATTGATCTATATATATATTTTATAGCAATGTTAGAGTCTTTAATGTCACTTTCGATCAATTTAATGGTTCCTTGCTCAATAAAAGTATTAATTTAATTTTTTTAACTCTTACTGACCCCACACTTTTGATTGGTAATGTATGATTAAATATCTTACAAGCTGTCAAATTTTGTATTCCCATCGATCCGGTTTAAATCTCTCAAGATGCTACAGTAGAAGGGCTATATTATATTATATCATTAGTACTTACTACTAAATCTTTACAATATCAGCAATAACATAACCCCTATTTAAGCACACAGTGAACATTATTCATTTACAAAAAGCTGTCAGAGTAAGTTTATTAAACTTTGAGCTTTTTGTCTCAAATAGCATGTTTCATATCCTAGTCATGTACTGCTTAAAATAAATTAAAATCTGCATTCGTTTAGCATTTGTTTTGTGTCTTAAGTATATAAGAATCCTTTTGGGATACATGGGTTTAAAAAAAATTCATTCCTGAAATGCAACATATTTTTAATTATGGTATATGACTTCATAAAATGACAATGGCGCGACTTCCAACAAACACAAATGCAACAATGACAGGGACACTAATATGTTACTAGCTTCACTTTACACCATATAGAAGCTGTCTAGAAAGAAAAGAAAAACAACTTTGACATTAAAGCTAGCAAAATCAAGCTGTACATTAACTGTTGGGCCTAAATATGTTGATTCAGAATAAATACTACCTGCTTTTAGAGTACAAAAAGTGCTGAACAAATCATTAATGTGCTGTCACTGCAATAAAGAGTGAAAGCAAGGCTTGACATGAAAAAACACTCCCCTGGGAGCCTTCATCTCTTCTGACTGAGGCTGGAGGTTCTGAATCTTTTTCTCTGAGCTCCACAGTTATAAAATAGTGATGGCCTGAGAGTGCCCAGGTGAAGCTATTCATCAAACTTTCATAACCCTGCTGGCAGATAGATGAGCTGAAAGACGACCCACAGTCTGAGAGACTACACCACTTGTCCTACTATGAACATTTGACTCACTTGCTGCAACCCACACAAATATTAAACATTAATGTGGAGGTCCATAGTGATGGCAGAAGAGATGGACTGATGAGTTCAATTGACTATGGCCTGAACTGTTAGGTCTAAATGACACACTTCACCCTTTTGTGACTGGAATGTAGCAGGACTTGTGTTTATCATGATTATATTCACATCAATCATGATTTATTCACAGTTCAGTCACTTCAAGACAGCAGCAGATGTTATTTCTGGGTCTAAATGGATCCTGCAGTTTGTAATTATGGGAAACTTATAAAACCCTGCTACGAAAACAAGCTTTCTGAAAAACATACACATGTGAAGGGAGGTTTAGCGGTCAAAAGTTCAAATTTGGTGGACCTATGACTTATAACTGACCCCAAAGCTAAACAACACGAATGCAGTGTATCATGTTATTGTCATATATAAATAATAAATTACAACCTACATGACGTTTTAACAGATTCACTTAAAAAAAAAAAAAGTGTAAAAGAATCCCAAAAAATAAAATCTTAATTTATATTTGAGATAATAACCTAAAAATCAAAGTGTAAATTGGTTGATTTTCACATTTACATCCGTTTATTAAGATACTGACAAGCCCCATCATGTTTGTTGTATGAAATTCACAGGGAGTCAATTGTGAAAGCAAGGCATTAGGATAAAATCAGGAACACAGCTGGCCCTGCTGGAAAAAACAGGTCATACTTCAAATCAAACATATGGTGTGGCCAATATGAGCCAAGTCACTGAGCAATGACCCCAATGATCTGTCTTTTTTTTATGAATCAATGTTTGAATCAGGTTTGAATCAGTCTTATTACTGAATGAACTCCCTGAATTCATCTGAACAGTTGCTGAGTCAACTCACTTTCTGAATCGTTCATCATTACTAATAAACACTTGATTAAATTCTACAATATTCTAAAATAAACTAAATGAAATCTTTAAAACATTAAAATGTGTTACTATACATAATCATTGTATAGAAAACACAGACATATTTAACCAGCTCAACCAGGTCCTAATCAGCTTAGCCGAGGTGATCTACTAGCAATTGTCTTTGGTAAACCATCTTATCAACTACCTAAACCAGCTTGAACCAGCTAATGACCATAAATTGCCAGCTTTGCCCAGTTATGTAGAAATAGTATTCATCGTAAATTGGTGTAAGCATAATTTTCCAGCAAGGGAGTGTGACAAACGTGGCAGCTTTTCACTCAAAATTAAGACACACAACAATCTGTCACTAATTATGATTATATGAGACACAATGGAAAGGGAACACAGCTCTACAAGAGAATTAGCATTTGATAGAGAAAGGGATGAAGCGCATCAGTCACCAACACCACCAGAGACGGAGGAGTGGCTTACCTTGAGTCTGGCTACGCTGTTCTGGGGAGGGAAGGTGAGAAAAAAGACAAAAACATTGTGTCAATCATGCAAAGCAGAGCAGCACAGCACAGCAATCTCCGCAGCCATAACAAGCACAGTGACATGACAAACAAAACATGGAGCATGTGAGATATTTATAATTCTCTGAAGAGGAGAAAATCTCTAAGTGCTGGTTTAGTTAAGACACAGAAGCAGTAGAACATTTAGAAGTTATTTCATAGTCATAATTGTTATTACTAGGGGAAAGGTTTATATTATTACTAATTAGGAGCCTAGAAAACAGTAAAAAGAGCCTGTATGCAACCAAGCCAGAGGGGATTTCAACAGTGTTTCCTGACATGTATTTGTCATACAATATTAACATATAAATATTTAAAACAAACATAATATACTGTAAGTACATGTTTATATATAATCATTAATATTTAAATATTATAATATAAATATCCATCCATCCTTTTTCGAAACTGCTTTTACTTGAAACTGCTTGTAGTGTCATCATATTATACATTTTAAATAATTATTAATAAATAAATATGAATGTTTAAATGTTAAAAATATTAATGCATATTAGTATAAGAGAAAAACAGAGATGTATAAAATAGAAACTAAAAAATGTGGGGGTAAAAATAAAATAAATAGCAAATATGTAAACTGCATGCATATGCTTGTTAGTCTGAAATGTCAAATGTCACAATGACAAATTAAAATCTATAAAAGCCATAGAATGTTTGCAGGTGTTTCTTTCCAGCCTTCCTGCACTTTTGCACAAGCCTCAGGAGTTTGATGCATGAATGCCATTGAAGTGTTTTTTGTCCAAAAACATCTAGACCCCAGACAGCAGGGGGAGCTGTCTCACTGTCTTCCTTGTGTTGTCTTACCGAGATATTTGGCCCTCTCCTCCCTCCTCTCCTTCGCCTGTTTCTGCCGCTCATCCAACTTCATTCCATCTGAGAAAAGAGGCAGAATAAAATGTTTAGTTTTGGTGAAACATTCTGAAATTGACACTTCTGCTTCCTAAATTTTTCTTTCTACCCAATAAAGCTCTCCTGGACAGCGATAAAGAGAGATAGAGACAGTCAGACAGCAGGGTGCCGGGAATGAGAGAGGTTATTGTGTGGTAAAGACTGCGCTCACATCTGCAGCAGTACAAAGCACTGGAAGCTGGCAGCAGCAGAGACTGGCAACATTCACACGCTCCGACTGAAGCAGAGAGCCCTGAGGACTCACAGTACAGATACAATCATTTAACATTCATTCAGAGTGAACCTTTACCTGCACTGAAAGACAGTTAATTCATTTGATTTTATACTATTGAATAATACTATTGGAACTTGCTCAAACACTTCAACAACCTAGAAACCACAAATAATTAGAGCTATATTTTTATTAACCAGTAGTTAATCAAATATATTAATCACTTGCAAAACTATGTCATCATAAATATACCAGAACATAATTTATCAAGCAGCATCACCCAACAATATTTGCCATTTAGCCGACATCAGCTTCATTGTCTGTACATGTTCTGATCCCTGTGCATTTGATTCATTTACACAACACATTACACAACCTACTGTGACGTACAGTACACAGCAAAGAAACATGCTTTATTTTAATTACACATTCAAACCAGTTCACTCAGAGTCAACACTTAAAACTGCACCCCATTGAATTGGCCCCATTAAGTCTTTGAGCTGGCATATCATGACCCACAAAGTCTAGTACAACTTTTATCTGATGACTCAAACTAATTTATAATGATCATAAGACTCCAGCAGTGTTCCTCTCCATGAACTGTGCTCCACTTCGATTCAGTATTTATAGAGCACAGGAAGCTGAAGCACCGAGTCTTGTGGGCCCTGACGAGCGGCCCATGTTCTGTCTCATTGATGAGTCACTGAGCACAGACAGAAAAAGCAGCAGACTGACCCAGAAAGGATTTCCAGAGGGTCTGAGGCAGCAGAGAGATGCATAGTCACTGACCTTACCATCTCCTGAAGCACTAAAACACATAATCTGCATGAACAAAAAGGACTGATTGATACTGACCAATCAGCATTCAATCAAGACCAGCGCTATCAATTTTAAATTACATAAAATCTATCAAAATCAAAGTACAAACAACAAATACAAGTAAAATCATAATAAAACTATACTTAATAATAACAACAACAATAATACTTTACAAATGTAAGAAAGAGAAAAATTACTTATGTACTGATTCATCACCTTAAAGGGATACTCCACTGCAAAATGAAAATTTAGTCATTAATTACTTACCCCCATGTTGTTCTAAACCCGTAAAAGTTTTGTTCGTCTTCGGAACACAATTTAAGATATTTTGGATGAAAACCGGGAGGCTTGTGACTGTCCCATAGACTGCCAAGTAAATTACACTGTCAAGGTCTAGAAAAGTATGATAATCATCATCAGAATAGTCCATCTGCCATCAGTGGTTCAACTGTAATGTTATGAAGCGACGAGAATACTTTTTGTACGCAAAGAAAACAAATATAATTTTTTCAACAATTCGTCTCCTCTGCATCTCTCCATATCACCGTAGCGCCATTTTGGATAATATGAGCTAAACGCAATCAGCGTACGCTCTTTTGTGTCAGCTGCGCTGCACGGATGCACTGTTTTCATTCAAATCAAAGTGTAAAAGTGTAAAGTAGAAAATGTATCCTTGTGTCGCGGCTGACACAGAATAGCATATGCATCTTTCGTTCAGTGGATGTTCTCCAAAATGGTGCTACAGTGATGCAGAGAGACACAGAGGAGACAAATTGTTGAATAAAGTAGTTATTTTTGTTTTCTTCGCATACAAAAAGTATTCTCGTCGCTTCATAAAATTCAGATTGAACCACTGATGGCAGATGGACTATTCTGATGATGTCTTTCATACTTTTCTGGACCTTGACAGTGCAATTTACTTGGCAGTCAATGGGACAGTCACAAGCCTCCCGGTTTTCATCCAAAATATCTTAAATTGTGTTCCGAAGATAAACAAAGCTTTTAAAGATTTAGAAAAACATGTGGGGTACGTGATTAATGACAAAATGTTCATTTTTGGGGTGGAGTAACACTTTAATTACTTAATAATATTGAACATTATAATCTCTAGGTGCAGTCATGACTTCTTGATGATAATAATAAGTAATGATAATTTACTAAATACAAGGGGTGTGAGAAGGATTCGTAAGCTAAAACAATAATTTTTTTAAACTAATCATAAATGGGAGGTTGGTACATGTAAATTGTAATTGTGCGTATACATTAGAATCCTTACCAAACCTATACTATGTGAATTTAAGATGGATTTTCCAGACAACCAGAATACAGGTGAATTGCAGGAGCTAGGTGAGGAAAAAAAAGACATTATTCAGCTTTGAAACAGCAAGCGGTATGAGTCAATGTCTGAACTTATGTTCTTTCTCATAACTAATATGTGGGAGAGGCAGCAGCGGCCCAGAATCAATGAAGGACAATATTCAGTGGAACACAGTGTTCAGTTTTACAAGATGCTTGACAGCAGTAATATACTTTATTGTGAGATGAGCTGAACTGTGAACCACCAGTAGTACAAAGCATTTTAATAACATAAAACCATCTGAGGTTGAATGATGACATACATCATAAAAAAAAACACATAAAAAAAAACAAAAAAAAAACATCATTTTAATTTGTTTGAGACAAAACTGTTCCCAGAAGTCCCGGCAAGTAGTGTGTTCACTTATGCATTACAATACATTTTTTAAGTCATTAATTTATTGTTAATTTAGGTTACTTTATGGTAAAGTGATTCCTGCATGTCAACTCATCAAACATTGGTTATCCTTTACAGTTGAGTGATTCACAAATGCTGTACAAATCAGTAGGAATGGATCATTAAAAGGAACCAGATCAAAACATCATAACAACGTAACACTAAATTACAACTGCATACACAGTATCAAGCATAGTAACAAAGTATAAATAGCTAGTCAAACACAGCTGTACCAGCTTTTGCCACAAAATTAACAACTGCCAAATACTCTACAACCACAACCTCATTTGTATAAAGAGACAACAATGAAGAAGTCAAAGAAAAGCCACTTCCTTTCTCAAACCCAAACAACTCTCCCATCAAAAGGCATCTACGTGTACTCGTACAAGTGAAGGCTTTATACTAAGAACATGACAGAACCAAGGAGGAGAGTTAAATCCCTCCAATTGGCACAGCACTGTGAAATGTGATGCCCATTCAGGTTTCATTGCTTCACCTCAGCTGATGATCAGAGGCAGATTAGGAACTGCCTGTCGCCAGCCTCCACAAATCAGCATTAGCACCAACATTTTCCTCACTGAACGGATACGTTTCTACATTAATGTAATACAGTCGAAATAACTTAATTCTGGGAGCATTTACAGAAGCATGACTGTGGAAATTCTTTGTGGGTCAATAAACAAATGCCTTTAGCTTTCAAGTCTTTGGTCAGGGGTAAATCCTCAATGACTGGCTCCTTTCTCAAGAGACTTCCTGAAAGCTTCTCATATAAGAGAAAACGGTTTTGAATGGTATATTGCTATCAATGTTATGTTGGAAAAAATTCCATACCAGGTTATGGAGGTCAAGCAAGTCAACAAGTTTTGTGTTCAAACACCTTAAGCACCTCAAGATGGTTTACCAACCCAAACCAGCTTGACCAAGATGGTCTATCAACCAAATCTGGGCCACATTTGCTACTCATAAATCAACTAAATGACCATAAAAGACAAGATTCGTCCAACTAGAAGTCGTGTAAATCCAGCTACTAATGATTAGACTTCATTCTGATCTTCGGTTTTGGGGTAAAGGGTAATTAAGAGGCCAAAAGAAGCAATTTCCTGATCATAATGAAAAGTATCAATACAAAAAATAAAAATATTGAAGGTACCCACCTTTCTTGTGTTGAGGGCTACCACTTGATCTCGGAGTGGGTGTCACAGGGGACTTTGGAATGACGTCTGGCTGTTTAGGGGTAGTTGATTTCCTTGCAGTGTCCATCTTTGTAGGCGTGCTAGCTTCAAGGCCTGATTCAGTTTTTGAAGGGGTGATGACTTCCTCTGAGCTGGGATCACTGGGATTGGTTTCTGGAACAGCTGGGGGATCTAAGATAGAAGACGAAAAAAGTGACAAACGTCAACCGAGAGATGAAGACCAGTCGAACTTCATTCCAAAGCTCGAGTGTATGTGTCTTCTAGATGTGTGATTACACAGAAGAGTCATTCACAGTTACATTCCACAGAGATTAAATCCAGATCGATTTCTTTTCGATTAGCACACATGATCCATGACAGAATGTTTCAGTACAGCAAAGATTAAATGAGTTAAAGTCACGCCCCAGGCAACTCAATATGAACCTTAACTGCAATCAAATTAATTGATTTTTGGTAGTTTGAAGGATTGCTCTGTTGACACAAGAAAATAATGGTGACCTTGCCACCTTCCACTCCCCTCAAGAACACTGATTTAGTAGAAAGACAGTCTTCTTTACTGTTCATCAGAAACTCTAGACTAAACCATTTACTTTCTGCAAGAGGAAAACATTCCAACGTCTGCCAACTCATAGACATTAGATGACCACGCAAGTGCCAAAAGTTTCATTTTCATGCCCTGGAATAAATATTGAATAAATAACTAACATTAAGTGCTATGCACTGTAAAAATTGCTTCAGTGGCACATATTTACCAAAAAAAGGTGCAACCAACATTCTGCATCTTTAATTATATTTAAAAGAATCACAATATATTAAATCACAATCATGGGACATCATTTACTCTCTCAAAGCTGATCATTGTTGTTGTTCATTGTTGTGACTTCCTGATCAAAATCCAACTAAAGCTAAATTTGAGGATCTAAAGATTCCCACGCCTACTGATAAGCGTGTTGCTTACCTGGATGTTTTAACAGACTAAAGCTATAAAAATCTAAAATTTTATCCAAGAAAATGAGCAAGAACACGAGATTCTGGATTTCTGAGATCTTAAAGCCATGATGTCAGGTCGAGACAGTCCACACACACAAGGAGGCGGTCCAACAGATATCCTGTTTTTCACCGATAAAAGAGTGACCTGGGTTAGAGTCCGATTTGATGTTGGCCAACATTACAGACTCAATAAAGTGTCTATCTATAAACACACACAGAAAGACAGACAGAAGTCGGAGTAAGGCGTGGCAATATAGCTTTAAAAAGAACATGCAATATTTTTCAACCTTTTGATGATATTAAATAATTATTTTTATTGTTTATTATTATTATTATTTTTGGTGCCAATTAGATTTGAAATATGTTAAGCAAAAAATAAAGCACAGTACAAAAGATGATTAAGGCAAACGAACACAAGGACTAAACACAATAATTTTTATTATGCACTAATTTAACAAAACATAACAAATGCCGGAGTCCAAAACTACTGTTGTTTATGACTAAAACATTTATGACGAATATGCCAGCAACTTTCAGGAAGTAAACAAAACAACTGAATCATTGAATCAAAGCTCTGAATCAATACAATTGACTTTAAATTGAAATTGAAATTATTGAAATTATTTAAATTTAGCAACTAAGTACTGAGGTTAAAATCAGAGACATCTAATGTCTTTAGAAAACTTAAAGGTCAAACTTGAAAAGATGTGATTTTGTTATATAAAATATAAACATCACAAATATACCATGGGTTTTCAACAAATCATTATGCTCCAGACATACTACACCATATAGAGTAGAAATCAGCTTGTCTAGTAAATATGAAAAAATCCTGTATTTACTCAGAGGCTGTGTTTTCTCCACCTCAACAACTCTATTCAGCTGCTGTGAGGTGGAAGAGTTTTTCTAAAAAAAAAAAAAAAAAAATTCTGCAGTGGACTGTTTTGTCCCTGGGATAATGAGAATCGATGGTATGGCAATGAATGAATAATGTTTTGGGAGTTTTACAGTGACTAATATTTGGAGTTTTTTCAGCTCAGGGTCTGCTTTAGCCCTCAGTTGTGCTTAAGGCGAGATTTACTCATTCTGATCCACCCGGAATCCCTTTTCCTCTCTGTCCAGGGACAAACCAAGTAAACGCTGCCATGCATTGCATTATTCATGGTGAGCTAAAAATACCATTACCACCAGACATACATGAAATGATAATAAAGACATTAAGCATGAGAAAAGATCTGGGTTGCATGCATAAATGTTGAGTTTTAAAGTAGTAGTAACTAAGAGTACAGCCATTAGGGGAAATTCTGTAACGTGACTGCTGATTTCTGTTGCATTACGCATTTGCTTGGTACTCATTATTATCATATCTGAAAATAGACTGATACTATAGCAGTGCACCATGATGTCAATCAAGCAGGCAACTGACACATACAAAGAAAGAAATATTAGAAGCAATGCATCCAGTCACCAGCATAGATGTAAAGTGTATTTAATAATCAATGAATTAATCAAATGGATTTAAAGGTGCTGTATGTAGGATTGACACAGAGTGGTTGAACTAGGTATTGCAGTCCAAATTCAAAATATCGGAGAAGGTTTTTTTCTCCCGGCCCCTCCTCCTCAGACTTGACGCACACGCAGGTTGCCAAATTGATGACACAAAGAGCACACTTGATGATGAATAAAATGAAATATGCTGTGTTTTCCGCCAACTGGCAACCCTGGGTGCCATACAGTTGGGTAAACTGGCAGTGGGCGGGGCTAAAACAGGCAAATATGTTAATATGTTTTCATGTTAAGACAAAATCTGCCATTTTAACAGTATAGAGACATGAACAATACAATAAAAAAAAAACAGTGATCTTTAAAAATTAAAAAACAAAACTCCTAAAACGTTCTACTTAAAGCACCTCTGTCACTCTTTTTCAAGGAAAACATGCCATTACGCTGCCCTAAAACCAAAGAAAACCAGTTAAATGAAGAGCGCAGAGCAGTCTCACCAAAAAGGGTGCACTGATCCTGAAGGGTATAGTGCTTGAGCAATGCTCTTTTTCAAATATGGAAATGAGACAAACAGGGAGCCGGAAGTGGGAGCAAGTAGTGACCGTTAAATCAGAGATCGGAAGATGTGAGTGGGGGGTTGGGGGAGAACAGAAGAACTGGGAGGCCGACTGAGAATGGATCTGCATCTCATTAGAGGCCTGATGAATTACCTCATCCTCAACCCCCCGGCCCCTCGCTCCTCACCCCGGATGGATGATGTAAGCAGGCAGGGCGCCTCTTCTGCGGGGAAGTGTGAGGGAGAGGAGCAGACTCACTGGAAGCCCAGAGTAAACACCAGCTGCTGGGATAGAGCCAAAGAGACAGAGAGAGAGACTGTGAACTGTAATGGTGCTCTAAAGTTCTGACTGTCTGGACTTTGCTAAAATGTGATGCGTCAAAACAAATTTACTTAAACCCCTCAGATTCAAGCTTGAGGTGCCAACAAGTGCACTGTATGACTGTGTGAACTATATGTGTATGTGTGTGTGCGTGTATATCTGTGCGTGTATATGTGCATGTGTATATTCTTAAAACTAATTATTTATCATTAATCATTTTATATAGGTATATTTATTACATACATACATTTACATATATACATGCATATATAATGTGTTTTTATATATAAATTCCCTGTAACATAACAGAAATGCTAAATAATGTCACTGTTCAAGAAACTTTATATTACTGCAACAGAATAAATTATGATTCAAGTAGTTTATATAATAAATAATGAATAACCATGTGGTAATGTCTGCTCTTGGACAATCTAGTGAATCAAATACACTAGACAAGAAAAATAGAGCATTTCTCATCTCATTTTTATATTTATTTATTTTTTATTGGAATTTGAAGGGATGCAAATCTAAAGAAAAAGTGCAAAAGATGATCATAAAGTCTGGCGCCGTGAAAAAACTGATGTAACATTTGAGTTAAACTCAAAACACTTAGCAGTTAAACTAACAATACAAATCATAGTTCTGAGTGTGGATTCAGATTAAAGCCACTGCAAAACAGCCAATATGTGCACATCTGTTGAACCAAACATCAATTAAATTCTATCAATGTGACAAGATGTGATGTTGCTTGACAAACGTAAACAACTCTGTTGTGCAATGACAATGATATTATTTACCATTCAGAGACAACTTTCTTTGCTAAATAGCAGTATCCCTCTTCACAACCACAGACACAATGAGATAGGATGACTGCGTGTGGTTTGAACTCAACAGAACGTCCCTTGGGTCTGTAACCACAATACCCCTGCATGTTTTCCTCTAAAGGGCGATCTTCAGAGGAAGTAACAAGGCCATATATGGTAGGGCTTCACACGGATGAAGTTCACGGCTGACATGCAGCGGTGGATGCCATTCATAACTTCCTGCTCTGTCATGATGCAAGCTGTCATCCTTGGTGACTAGTGCAGTTTGTTAAGCATTCAAAGACTTTTCTCATACGAGAGCAACCAATTTCAGTACAAATTAACATACCTCATACACTATCGTTTGATTAATTTAATGCATTTTTGCTGAATAAAAGTATTAACGTCTTTCAATAAAAGAATAAAATAAAAATAAACAAACCGGTCCCCTACAACCTTGAGAACCAGTATGATTTTGGTAGAAAAAAGAAATCAGAAAAATCTTCAACTAGTTAATTTTAAGGCTGGGACACACCAAGCCGACCACCGGCCATTGGCCAACGTCGGGCCGACGGCGAGCAACAGTCGGGCTAGTTTGTTTGTTGTGTTCCGCACGTCGGCTCTCGTCGGGCTCATGTCGGCGGCAGTTTGCCAGATTCAGGCCGCCGGGACCGTCGGTGCGAGTGAGAGCTCTGATTGGATGTTCAGTTTAGCGAACGAGTCAGTGCCCGAGAATTGAAGTGAAAGTGATAAAGTACAGGTCCTTCTCAAAAAATTAGCATATTGTGAAAAAGTTCATTATTTTGCATAATGTAATGATAAAAATTAAACTTTGATATATTTTAGATTCATTGCACACCAACTGAAATATTTCAGGTCTTTTATTGTTTTAATACTGATGATTTTGGCATACAGCTCATTCCTATCTCAAAAAATTAGCATATTTCATCCGACCAATAAAAGAAAAGTGTTTTTAATACAAAAAAAAGTCAACCTTCAAATAATTATGTTCAGTTATGCACTCAATACTTGGTCGGGAATCCTTTTGCAGAAATGACTGCTTCAATGCGGCGTGGCATGGAGGCAATCAGCCTGTGGCACTGCTGAGGTGTTATGGTGGCCCAGGATGCTTTGATAGCGGCCTTAAGCTCATCCAGAGTGTTGGGTCTTGCGTCTCTCAACTTTCTCTTCACAATATCCCACAGATTCTCTATGGGGTTCAGGTCAGGAGAGTTGGCAGGCCAATTGAGCACAGTAATACCATGGTCAATAAACCATTTACCAGTGGTTTTGGCACTGTGAGCAGGTGCCAGGTCGTGCTGAAAAACGAAATCTTCATCTCCATAAAGCTTTTCAGCAGATGGAAGCATGAAGTGCTCCAAAATCTCCTGATAGCTAGCTGCACTGACCCTGCCCTTGATAAAACACAGTGGACCAACACCAGCAGCTGACATGTCACCCCAGACCATCACTGACTGTGGGTACTTGACACTAGACTTCAGGCATTTTGGCATTTCCTTCTCCCCAGTCTTCCTCCAGACTCTGGCACCTTGATTTCCGAATGACATGCAAAATTTGCTTTCATCCGAAAAAAGTACTTTGGACCACTGAGCAACAGTCCAGTGCTGCTTCTCTGTAGCCCAGGTCAGGCGCTTCTGCCGCTGTTTCTGGTTCAAAAGCACACGCCTGTGCACGGTGGCTCTGGATGTTTCTACTCCAGACTCAGTCCACTGCTTCCGCAGGTCCCCCAAGGTCTGGAATCGGTCCCTCTCCACAATCTTCCTCAGGGTCCGGTCACCTCTTCTCGTTGTGCAGCGTTTTTTGCCACACTTTTTCCTTCCCACAGACTTCCCACTGAGGTGCCTTGATACAGCACTCTGGGAACAGCCTATTCGTTCAGAAATTTCTTTCTGTGTCTTACCCTCTCACTTGAGGGTGTCAATGATGGCCTTCTGGACAGCAGTCAGGTCGGCAGTCTTACCCATGATTGCGGTTTTGAGTAATGAACCATGCTGTGAGTTTTTAAAATCCTCAGGAATCTTTTACAGGTGTTTAGAGTTAATTAGTTGATTCAGATGATTAGGTTAATAGCTCGTTTAGAGAACCTTTTCATGATATGCTAATTTTTTGAGATAGGAATTTTGGGTTTTCATGAGCTGTATGCTAAAATCATCAGTATTAAAACAATAAAAGACCTGAAATATTTCAGTTGGTGTGCAATGAATCTAAAATATATGAAAGTTTAATTTTTATCATTACATTATGGAAAATAATGAACTTTTTCACAATATGCAAATTTTTTGAGAAGGACCTGTATGTAAATGAAGGTGGTACAGACAAAAGGCTTTAAATGTTACGTGATCTTCCCCAATTATTTTAATACGTGAAATGAATAAAGTTATCAACGTTACTGATATTCAAAACGGTAAGCAAGCACTGCTTTCTTTACGTTGCATATATCTGCGTTTATCTCGTATATCTTTGTTTCGGTTTATCTTTTTGAATGACGAATGTGTAGGCTACTATTGATAGCTGCTGAAATAGACAGTTAATTCCTCACTTGCATGCGCAGAACAAAGATGTTAGTTTGCTGTCGGACGTAGCCTGTCGGTGTGTTCTAGCGCAGCTTTTTGGTCCGACGTTGCTGACGAGAGGCGACAACACCGTCTGCTTTCGTCGTCGCTAGTTCTTTGAAGTCGGCTTGGTGTGTCCTGGCCTTTAAACCATCAATTCAAGACAGTCTGGAGATTCTGCTAAACTCTGTGTTTGGATTTCCAACTCCACCCAACAATCATCAGCAGAAGCCAAATTATGGGATCCACAAACACACCAACCTCAGCACTAAAGCACTTACATGTACTGTGAACGCACTCACAATATGAGCAGGGGAAAACCAGAGCCAAGAGCAAGATCTGCAAACTGAGAGCTAAACTATTACATGGGAAATTAAAAACACTAGGCCTTAGACAAACATTTAGAAATTTGATCAAATCATGGAAGTAGTCAATATTCAACCTCAACATGTGGAGACTATTTTGGTTTGGCCAACAAAATGGTCATATGGTTTGAATCGATTGTTAATTTTATGTACTGCTAGCATCTGTATCTAGCTAATGTAACCAGTCTGATTTGATGGCTGAAACAAAATATATCAACAATCAAATGTCGATCTGAGGTTAAGTCGGCGTCATCATAAAAGCTTGACATCTCCATTAGTGGTTTCTAACTAATTCCACCACATTAAGATCTGAGTTTGAATGTATCTTCTGTGTGTAGATCTGAATAACATCATCTTTATAACTTACTGACATTTTTACTTTGTGCTTCATCAAGACTTTACAATCCAGATCTGCATGCATCATGTTTCATTTTTCTTCAAAAAAAAAAAAAAATTAAGAAAGTTTGGAATGCATAATATACAGCAGTAGTATATTGGTTGTCTGGCACATATTAAATATTTTAATTTATTTCTGTTGGTCAATGAATATATATACATACACACACACACACACACACACACACACACACACACACACACACACACACACACACATATATATATATGCTGATATTGGATATTTAATTATACATGCCCATTCCCCCATTTTTACATTTAAATTCACTTAAAAGTATTATCTACTACTTTTTAAATTGAATGTAATAACAAAATGTGTCTGAACAAAATAGTACAAAACGTAATTCTGACCATAACATGAAAATAATTATCTGCTACTCCGTATTGGCCATAATTTGAACATTTGTGCATCCCTATAGAAATAACATAATGAAACCAGCATGTGAGAAAACAAAACAAAAATGCTCAATTGAAACTCAGATCATTGTCATTTAGTTGCGTCAGATGGACTCTAACATTACAGCACACATCAGCTGACTGTCACTGCATTCCGACTTCTCCATGATATGATCTTCACACCTCCAGCCCTCTCAGAAGAAACAGACTGTAAATCCAGCCTTTGATGACATACAGCAGGGCTCAAAGTGCAGTACAGCTGTTATGGACTAAAACTAGGAAACATCCAGACATCAAAACACGAGATTCCCACATAGGGAGAGTAAAACAGGCAAAGGAGTGACAGGGTTCCCGCCCTAATTTTTATTTATTTTTTGATAATCTGTTTCACTCAGACATACATCATCTCAATCTTTCCCAAAGTAGACAGGACCTATACTTGTATATCTTTTACCTACATAGAAAAAAAGCTTGCTAACTATAAATATGGCTGCCTTAAACTTTGGTCAAACTGTATTGAAATCAATTTGCAAATACAGTATGTGGTGTATAGAGTTGCTGCCTCAAAACAGTCACTCATGAGGGTCCATTTTTAGATAGGACTTTGTCTTAAAAGGTGCTTAGACAGCAAAACAGCTCACTAAGCTAATGTTTTGGTTGACGATGTAACTAACATGCACAAATCCACAACCAACACATTCATAAAGGGCTTAAAACTGTGAAGACTCTAAACACTGAACACGTGATCTGCTTCATCTTCTGCATCTTAACATCTGAGACTAATGAAGTGTGTAGTGAAGAACCAACTAATACACACAAGTGCTTTAGAGCACTCAGAAGAGCTCATTAAAATCAGGAACATGTAAAGTTCAATTCATTAATAGATAACCAGTATTAAAAGGCCTTTAAAAAAACATCTTAAACCTAAGCTACTTTTCTGGTTTTAGGTGGTCTGAAAGTCAGTTTTCTAAGGGGTTTCGGCACTTTATGTTGATCAGGCTGAGAGACCAGCTCAAAACAACCTACATGTAAGACCGGCAAACTAGCTTAGGATAGTTTACAATAAAATTTTTCAGCAAGGATAGAATAAGAGTCAACTTTTTTCTAGTGGTTCCTAGTTTCTCACATTCTCCATTTCCCAGAATTCCTTGCATAATCAACAATAAAGCTTTTCCCATCTTAAAGGGATACTCCACCCCAAAATGAAAATTTTACCCCCATGTCATTCCAAACCCGTAAAAGCTGCGTTCATCTTCGGAACACAATTTAAGATATTTTGGATGAAAAACTGGAGGCCTGTGACTGTCCCATGGACTGCTAAGTAAGTAACAGTGTCAAGGTCCATAAAACGTATGAAAGTCGTCATCAGAATACTCCATCTGCCATCAAACGTGCACTCTGGGTTATATGAAGCGACGGGAAAACTTTTTGTAAGTATTTTGTTAGTATTCTGATGATGACTTTCATACCTTTTATGGACCTTGACACTGTTATTTACTTGGCAGTCTATGGGACAGTCACAGGGCTCCAGGTTTTCATCCAAAATATCTTAAATTGTGTTCCGAAGACGAACAGAGCTTTTACGGGTTTGGAACGACATGGGGGTAAGTGATTCATGACAAAATTTTCATTTTGGGGTGGAGTATCCCTTTAAAGCTATCTAAGCGATCTCTCCCACCCGAAACTTTTCTGATTGGCTAACATAAGGGATAATTTTTTGCTTATACTACGGGGCCGTTGAATGCTTGAATCTGATTGGGTAACGAACGTTCTGAGGTGTGCAATTATTTTCTGGGAAACGCACGACGAACGTAGTTCCAGGCTCTTGACCGCATTACAGTTCCATATCACTTTGCATAGTAAAACTATAATAACGGTCAAGCAGTTTGCACAAAAAGGTGTTGTCAGTGCTGCCCTGACGATTTTATCAGTTAGCCTAAACAGTGTAGCAACTGAAAGGCTACACATGACATTTCTCACTAGCAATGTAATAACAGTGCTGTTTAGAGATGCTGCAGCAGAAGGGTGTTTATAGCTGCACAGAGGTACGTCACACAATCTCTCTCTCTTTCTCTCTCTCTCTGTCGCTCTCGCTCGCTTTCTAATAACTTCAGTAATAACTGCATTAGAATGCTATCAATGTCTCAAGCCTCCATTACCAGCTTTAAAACGACGTTTTGGTACTAGCAAAAGAGGCACTGAATGAGTTGCGGTAGAATAGCAATTTAAGTACAAAAACCGGACGAATCCCTTTAAATAAATCATCAGATCAATGTCTTGAGGTGTGGTAACCGTAGTATAAGCGGGCCAAAAATTCAACGGCCTGTCGTCAATTATTCCTTACTTAGAAGTGTCACAGAGACAAATGTGATTTTTCAAGAAACCCATTTCAGCGCACTCTGTCAGAATAATAGTGACCCTTTATATGTGGCCTTCCAACAGCAATTAACAGTTCAGTCCATCATGTTCTTTTAAAAAGAACAAAGACTTCAGTGTAATGGAGAAAGATGGTGGCAGTGCATTTGGTGTGTGTCCTTTGACATATTCTGGTGCGGATGGATGCCTTTATCCTAATAGGGACAACGGAAACACGCTGTCCTGCAAGCGCTTCATGTCTGTGATCATGTTCAGGACTGTGATTCACACCATCTGTGTGCTACACGGGAAAGAAGACCCGACGTGATTCCATCTGTATGCAAGCATGAGCTCTGGAATCTTGTCACACTGTTCCTACCCTGTCAGCTCTCTCTTCCTTCATCTCTCTCTCACTCCTCAGCTGAACAGAAGACACACATTCAGTGAGGAATGTTTAGCATTCCTAGCTCTCAGTGGCCACACCAGAAAACACAGCGCCTGCTGTAAATGACAAATATGAATGTTGTATCCGTACTAAGATAGCTTAATGTCTGTCCATATTACAAGACCAACATCAAAATGATGAACATCAATATCTTAAGTTTTAAAAGGACAATTCACCAAAAATAAACAAACAAAAAAATTAAGCTATTATTCACTCTTGATCTTCTAATAATCATCTAATTAATCTTCCGATAAACACGAAGAATGATTTTCTCATGAAAGCACAGAGATATATAGGATGGACCTCAAGCTCTTCAGTGAATAATGACTTTGACTTTTTTCACCCAGAAAGGAAACTCACACTCATGCTGTTCCAAACTTGCATGACAATGTTTTTGTGGAAAAACAAAATAATAAACTGGGGGGGTTGGCTATGTAATATTGTTTTTGACCCCAATGACTTACATTGTGGACAAAATCAAACATTCTTCAAACATTCTTTTATGTTTTGCTGAAGAAAAAAAGCCGTAAAGGTTTGTATGAAGGGGTATGATGGGGGAAAAAATACAAGAGATGAGAGGAAAAACTATTTTAATGCTTTGTGTTCTCTCATTAAAAAAATTACTTTTGCTAGGGAACGCAAAATGCTTCGAGTCAGTTCAAGTTTCTGCAGGAACTATTTTTAATAATCTATTTTTACTTTTTTCCCCTTAGCATCTCCATAGGTTTGGAATGACATTAAGGTGAATAAATAATGACAGAATGTTCATTTTGGGTGAACTATAATTACTTTTCCCAACCAATGCAAACTTTTGTATGCATTGTGGGAAGAAAAATGAATACACAGTATAAACCATAGGTGACGTGCAATATTTTTGAGGTCATGTAAATTGGATTATCAAGAGTCAAGCCTTCCTATTATGAACAAAGAAATTTAGAAAGAATCTGGAGTACAGTGTGTGACCTGCAAAATCCTTTTTTCTTCACATTTCCTTACCATTTTCTGGGTCTGACAAAATTCAATTCTTCCAAGAGGATTAATTACTCCAGAGACACATTTTCTAGGCCAGATTTGATGCAGTAGAGAGAACCGCATCTATTTCTCAGGCTGAATGTGCTTCAGTTACCACTGGTGCATGTGTGTGTGTGTGTGTGTTTGAATATTGAAGCTTGGAGTTAGGATTTATAAAATTGGATCATTTGATTGTTAAAAGCTAATTAACACAATCTCCTGCAGGCTGTCGACAATCATTTTAAAACATCTGTATGAAGCCAAGGTAAAATTTCCCACCACTTCAAAAAAGGAACTAATTAATCTGCCAATTGCCTAATGGGATACCATGTTATCTTATTTTTGTGTACAGTATATTTTCCAAAGTTGTGGTTTCTTCATCCTGTTACAAAGTCATTTGTTGTCATCCCAAAAATGGGGTCCTTTGCTGTTACATAAGAGCCTGTTGGTTCAGGGTTTTGAAACAATGATATTGTTCCACAGGCGTGACAGAGAGGGGTGTGTGTATAAGAATGTGTGATGGGGGTTGCTACATGTTACACAACAGAAACCGGCCCCTGTGTCAGTCTGACAAACTCTTTAGCCTCAACAGAACTGACATGAACTGACAATATTTATGATGCATAATAAAAAAAAAAAAAAAAACATATAATGTCATGGATCATGCTTCCAAATAAAACACTTTTTTGTGCAATAGCCTGAACATATTATTCTATTTTTCTTTTCTGGAAGGTATAACTCAAAATGACATTTAGCCACACTGCAAAAGATTTTTGATATTTTATTAACATAGACTTGTTTATATAGAATGCTATTAAGCAGACTGAATTGCCCAGAACTGCTAAATGACATATTCTGACAAATATACTATTTCAAACGGATATCCATTTACTAACAGCAACCAACATTTATTGATCACAATAAAAACTGGCACATTCTCAGCAACAAGAGCACACAGACTTTGACATGTTTAATGTTCTGTTGAAACCTGAACACCATGGTGCTTGGATTATCATGAATAAAAAAAAGTCAACACTGCTTTAATATAAAACATTGCTGAAAACAGTTCTCTTTGCACTTTATTTACTTTCAAAATAGTACATTGTCCTGAAATAACGATAGGCTCATTAATCAGACAATATTTGGTCCAAAATGTGAGATATTTTTCCCCAAATCTTGCTATTTGTATAAATAAATATGTAAAATAAGCATTTATTTAAACATTTCTTTCAGTCAGTAATTAGTATATTTTAAATTAAATATCAACATCATTGTGATTAGACAGCAGTCAACCACTCATTTCAATTCTTAGTTAACTTTCAATCTATAAACAAACCAACTAAAGGAGGAAAATGGGTCATTAAAGTGCCAATTTATTAGTGTTCAGTGAAGATTATGAATCTTAATGATTCAAGCACACTAGAGACTGATTCTCAGGTTAGCAAAGGGAGAATATAAGGAAAGACAGCCAAACAGTGCAGACAGCTGGGGGTGTAAAACGAAAGGCGGGGGGAAGCGAGCAGCACTCGTGCCTGAATGCAGATCTAAAGAAAAGAGAGATTAGAAGATGCTCTTCAAAAGTCCTGACAGGGCAGAACTCAACAGAGCAGACCTCGTCAGACTGAAAACACCTCAGCTCCCATTCAGGGCAAGCTATTAACATTGAGAACTTAAATTTACTTTCTGTTTTCTCTCAAACAATTGAATAATGGGCTCCTTGGTGTGCGCTAGCATGCAACGCGTCTTGTTTTGTATTTGGCACAAAACGAAAGGACAACGAAAGGTGATTAATCAGTCTAAAGGCACAAACTGAGCCTTTCTATGAAGGATGAAAAGAAAGTTAATGAGTAACAGTCGACAGTGAATGAAGTCCTCAAAAACATAAAAGCAGCATCTTGTTCAGGTTCTGAGAAAGAAACAAGTCCATTTTGGGACAAAATGTTCAGTTTGGAAGTTTTGCAAGTGACTAAACTGTATAGTCTTTAAGTGTTTTAACAAAGTCTCAAGGATATTTACTCATAGTAATGGTCCTCATACAGAGAGCAGTCACTATGACAAGAAATCTGCAACAAATGAATGACAAAGTCCAATTACTTCTGAATGGCTTCTAGTAAACATAATCACCAACCCCCGCAAAACACTGCAGAGTATCAAAAATACCACAATTTGATGAAGAACAGGATCTGGATTGTTCCCCTCCAGCAAGAAGCCAAAAGAAAGCACAAAAAGGAAGCAACACCTCATGATGCTGCAGGAGGGCTCCATGTTACATAACAAACCCTCCTAATCAGCAGCAACAGCCAAACCCCAAGACATAAAGATCCACTCTGTCTTCTCAGCAGATCCATTAAATCACTGCAATTTGAGCTGAGAAATAGATCAGCTGTCATGTTACTATATATTAATGCTTATCAGGACATGCATAATTGCAGGGTGTATCCTAACTCAGTGTTACCAGGGAATGTACCATCCAAATCACTTTGAAGATCATATGCTTCTATTTATTGGGCGACTATATGGTGTCACTGCCAGGATGATGTAGACTAGAAATCACTTGCATACGACCAGAAGTGTTTGATGATGAATCAGTCATAGGGATCAATTGAAATTCGTCTTTAATCATTTTACTGCAAGAGTGATGTCACAGAAACGGGGCGATGCATTGCAATCAAGCGTCACAATAGGCTAATCCGTAACATCCGCAGATAATGACAACAAAACATCATGCTTGCAAGCAGATCATCGCTGGATAAGTAATAGCTAGTACTGTGAAACATTATGAATACGTCATATACCGAATTCGTTGTCCATTCAGCCTGAATGGATTGTGAAATTCCCGCGTGAATATCTCATGATTGAGATTGAATCACTGTAACACGTCATGTATGCCCCCATGAACACGTCATATCTTGGATCAAGAGATGCTAGCTTCTAGGGATGGTTTGAAATAATACACACAAATTCAATATAAATAAGTGTGTGTCTACAATACAAAGTTACATAAGTGACGTAAATACATATTAAATGAATGAATATGTAACGTTATTTATTTAATGCAAAATATAAACCACTATAGAACAGCGAAAGCCCTAGCATTATTTAATTTAATTTATTATTATTATTTTAAATTTGATAAACTAGCTTCAGGATGCGCAACTTAACTGCACACCTTGTTAAAGTTTATCTTAAATAATAGTATATATATGGTTCCTACGATTCGATTATATTGAACGTATTTTGTCGGTGGAAGGTAACTTAAATGCTTCTCTATTCTACTGACTACGTTACGTTATTCATATACCAATCATAAATTAGGAATGAAAATACTGATTTATTAAGGAAACATAAACGCCGACTTACGTGGTTCTGAGGGAGTCAACTGATTTATGCCCGGCTGTGTGTCAACATCCATGTTTGTCGTTAAATCATACGGATTTTCCTCTCTAAAATGCATTCATTCCTTTCGTGAGACAGGGAGAAACTTTCTTCGATCGCTCCGGGTTTCCGCAGGCACACGAAACCGATCCCTGTTTCTGCTCTGCTCACAAAAATCCCCAAACCAATCAACTGAAAGGTCTTGGGAAAATATTATGGATACGACTGATGCATGAAGAGCCCGCGATTAAAGTCCAATCATAAAACTGTAGATTTGTCCCGGCCTGCTGGAGCGGTGAGACTGAATAAACTTTCTGACACACAGCGGACGCGGTCTCTGTGTGCTCCCTCTGCCGCTCTGAAGGTGATGGCATGCGGCTCATTGTAAGCCGACGACCGTCCCAACTCGGCCTCCAGTGTGGAATGTACCACATTTTACGTAGGGGTGGATCGAAAAAATAAAGGAATCACTTTACCGGGGATGGGGAAACTACAGAATTGTCAAAAATACGTAGGACATATCTACTGTGTCTTTTTTATTTTTAAAAGCTCGCATATTTTATATAACCTACTGTTACCTATTTTACCTGTCCAACCTGTTTTACATTAGAAGGTTCCGTCTGCTTGCGTCTCCAAAATGTTGCGTGTATGTGATTCGGTGGACTAAATTTCATTTAGAAAAATGCCATAACGACTATTCAAAATTATGTTTTTTTTTTCTCTCTCTCTTCTCTGAGCCTATATCACCTTTTCCCCTTACAAATAAATATGTGTAAAAAATGAAACCACCAATGAAATCAAAATTGGAGTTTTGTGCCTTTTGTCCACACGTGTTAGCATAGAGATCATGTGTATGTTTTATGTTAAAAAGGTCACTTTTACCTACTTACTTTATATATATATATATATATATATATATATATATATATATATATATATATATATATATATATATATATATATATATATATATATGCTTTCTCTTCCTGGCAACAGAGCAAAAATATTGATGACTCATCCTGCACTGGCTTATTTTATCCAATCAAATGCTTGCTAACATGAGAATGTCCCTCCCTTAATACAACCTACAAAGGCAAGTAGCAAATAATCATTTAGACCTTCAAAATCCAGTCCTGTTTCAAAAGGAAACATATAAATGCAGTATAGAAATTGGTGTTTGTAATACATATTTTTATTTAAGTTTTTGTTGTTATGATGGTGTAGATTAGATAACATATAGCCTAGGCCTATTAAAATTTCATAACATGATGTCACAATCATATTTCAAAATAAATCAGTTTCTTATTCAAACAAAAAGTATAATGTTTAGTTCAACATGACGTAATATATCCTGAGGGGCAAAACAATGATAACGGGGAAAAAAAGGTGTTTTGCCGAATCTTATGAATTAAGAAGCTGCTTGCCACCTGTAGAGTGCAGCTGGCATCTGTTCAAGAGAGGATAAGAGTGGACGCTATAGGGAAGGGGGGGGGGGTTGGTTTAGGAGTGAAATCGGGAGGTGCAAATGGCACACTTGAGAGGAGACATCCCGTCCCCCGAAAAGACCAGTGGGGCTCCTTTGTGCAGCTGTTGGCCTGTATTAACACAAACCCCCCCAAGAGCCACCTGTCACTGCAACTGGACAGAGTGGTTTGGGGGAGTTAGAAACTTGGAGACAGGAACCCCAATAATCAATCAATCTATCTATCTATCTATCTATCTATCTATCTATCTATCTATCTATCTATCTATCTATCTATCTATCTATCTATCTATCTATCTATCTATCTATCTATCTATCTATCTATCTATCTATCTATCTATCTATGTTTTAAATGTCAAGGTTTTTAAAACTTTCAAACAGGGGTAGCAAACGTTTTGTCTTGACAAACTTTGCTTAAATTAGTCTTGTGAATTTAAAGAATTTAAATTCTGCTTCCTCACATTCAAAATTAAACTGCTATCTCCATTCAACTTCACCGAATTGGATTTTAAACAACTTTTCTAAATTTAATGTTAAATGCCACACAACCCTTTTCTATTTATATGGAAAGCATCATCTCTATACTATTGCCAATAATTACAGTCTGAAAAGACCTCATTCTAAAGCTGACTCATCCTGCAAAGCTTTAGATGTGAATATTAATATGAAAAGATACAAAAATTAACCAAAAATCTGGATAAAAGCGTCTGCTAAATGACTAAATAAATCCCTTTATTCAGTGACCTTATGTTCTTCACGTGCACTGTTTAAGCAGGACACTAATGTAAAAAAGAATTACTCAAAAGCTTCCTTATGAGTTGAAAATGAAGAATGAATGATGTGTGACAAAGCAGAAAATAGTCCAGATTTGCTTTATTGAGGACAGTTTTGTGATTACGCTGGTAATGTAAATACAAACAGCATTTCATTATGGAAAATGTGTGAACTAAAGATGTGAACACACACACACACACACACACACACACACACACACACACACACACACACACACACACACACACACACACGCACACATACACAGAATATTTATGTCTCTGTGGGTGTACACAAACTTTAACACATACTGGGCAATATTTTCTAATGGCTTTGTTGAATTTGATAGCTGAATAGAGGCTGAACTGTGAGGGACATCCAACCACGGAGTAAACAGGACACAATAGAGCTCTAATATGATCAAATCAAAATTAGAAATGGAAATTAGACTGAGTGAGAAGCCTGAGAAATATGGTTTAAGTATTTTTATTGTCAAGAGACGAACATGTGATAAAAGAAATCTTTAATAAATGTTTTTTTATGTTTCTGTTTCATGTGTTTTTGTGGATAATGTTCCACACCCAAAGAGTCACTTATGTTGCATGTGATTCAAACTTAGCTGAAAATATTCTGTTTATACTGTATACTGATATATTTCAATGCTAATTTGTTCTCATGCCTCCTAAAAATAAGAAAATTGTTAAAGTATCTAAACAATACAGTTCAATTGTTATTTGACATCTAGCAGTTTGTTCCATTGCAACCCATTTTGGACACTGGGCTTAAAACTTTAGTTTTATATGCTTGGCGAGGCTCAGGTTCAATAGAGTCAGTCTGGAGAAGCCTGTCCATTGTCCTGCAGAACCCAAGGGTCAGCATCTCTGCATGGTCAGGGTCATCAGTGGCCCCTTAATGAAATCACAATAACAGGAATGCCCAGAATGCACCCAGATAGACCTTCAGTCTTTCATAAGTGTGTTTCTATGTGAGGAACGTAGTATCAGCCAACTTTAGATTAGAGTTAGTGAGAGAATGACGCATTGAGAAGAAGCCTGGGCAGTCTCATCTGTTCATTGTTTGAAACATTTCTGCTAAAGTCTGTCCTGCCTTGTAGAGTTCAGATGGGAAGCAACAGGATGGGGTTGACAGATCATAAATAAAACAATGTTGTGTCAAATGAATCAGGCTACTTTGTTTATTAGAGATCATAATGCGCAGCAGAACGAGGAACCAGTTAGTCAGCATGCTGTGTCATTTGTCTGAAATAATTGTCTCCAGTTAGCCACAGTTCTGGTGTAATGTTGCATGACATTAGATATTATAAGTGAGGTAATGTAAACCAATATTAAACAATGTCACAATGGGAATGTGTGTTGCAAGTTTAAATAAGGTTGGGAGATGTTCTTTGTAAAATGTGGGCGAAGACAACCACAAAGTTGTTTCTATTAAACTTATTTAAACAATACAAAGTTATGATTATCACAAAGGGGTTTTCTATTATGTAAAATGATATTAAGGTAAATATTTATAAATGTGCCTCACAAAATGAGGTCACTTGTTGGATGAAATGTCATAATGAGGCAACAACCAACATAAATATAATTTTTGCATGTGAAACACCTACTGAGTAACCATTTGCATTTAGCTGAAATAAAATGTAGAAATTCAAGTGAGTTCCACTTATATGTTACAAGTATGAATATGTAACAAATGTATGTGATAAAGTTTTAATCATTCATCTGAAAATTGCATTGTTTTTTGTGCATTTTTAACTGCTGCTGTCCCCTGCATCATATCATCTACAGGATCACTTTATTTCTTTTTTTTATGTGGTTGAGGTTTTAGCAGATTATGTCCTAATTGTATTGGGGAGGGGGGGGAGGTTGGGGGTGTTTTATCTTTCTGAGATTTCTTATCAGGATTGCATTTAAAGCTGTGTCCACACAGGCTATTTGACTCACTAAAGTTAGTAGAATAATATCTGGAGTTACTTTAATGTTTATTTATTTTTTAGATTAGATGCAACTTTATTGTCATTGTGCAGAGTACAAAGCGCATAAAATACAGAAGCATTGCTGTAGTGGAATTTGGAGATTCGGTTATGTGATTTGTCAGTTATTACAAAATAATCAAAATACATAACTTTTACATGCATGACACACTTATCAAAAAATAAATAAATAAATAAAAAATAATAATAATCAAAAGATATAAGTGCCATATTTTATATGTTCTGCAAAAACTCTTGCCCCAGGTATACTTTAAGAAAAGTTTATAAAAATGTGGCCCAATGTACCATGGTTAATATAAAGGAATTTTCTATATTGATTTTCTACAGATGTTTTACCTGTATTTTCAATTAAGGAATTGCAATGTGTTTTGTTGTGTTTTATAGTTAAAGGAAATGTGAGTAAACTTAATGGGGAAAGTACTGTTAATTTTCTGCAAAGACATTATCTCTTTTTTTCAGATTATTTTTTTCTTACAGAATAGGGGTTCATTTTACCTGTTTCATGATCTTAAACTTTCATCATTAAACAAAATTAGCCAAAAAATAAATAAATAAATGCATATGTCCATATGCATACAATTGCATTTTGTTTTTACCACAAATATGAAAATGCAAAAGATTTTCACGCCTCCCCACACTTCACCTCTGGACCCCTTTCCAAAGCCATGGATTGAACCTTGCACTGCAGAAACCACAGCCCCCCCTTTTGCCCTTCTACACCTTCACGTGGCCCCCACCCCCTACTCCACCATCCAAAGATCCGCCCAAAGACCCTTACATTACCATGACAAACATTGTACTTAGTGAGAAGATAAAGAGAGAATGAAAAGGGGACAGAGTGGGTGAATGGCCCACTGTGACCCTACTGGACCAGTTTAAAAGCTTAAATTCCTCTTTAAAATGTCCTTCACTGTTGAAAAATTGCCTATTGGTACATTTGAATGACAGCGTTTTTAAAAAGAATTTAATTGTTGCCGCCTTGCAAGAAACCTTTATGCAGTGAGTACCTTCCTTGCAGTAGATACAGCTGTGGTATAAATAAGCTTTCCACTGATGTATGGTTTGTTAGGATAGGAACAATATCTAGCTGATTTGAAAAGCTGAAATCTGAGGGTCCAAAAAAATCATAATGTTGAGAAAATCACCTTTAAAGTTGTCCAAATGAAGTTCTTAGCAATGCATATTACTAATCAAAAATTAAGTTTTGATATATTTACAGTAGGAAATTTATGAAATATTTTTCATGGAACATGATCTTTACATAATATCCAGATTTTTGGGATAAAAGAAAAGTTGATAATTTTGACCCATACAATGTGTTTTTGGCTAGTGCTACAACCTGTGCTACTTATGACTGGTTTTGTGGTCCAGGGTCACATATGCTCTGGAACAAGTCTTTACGATTATGACTGCATACACAAACACGACTTCACGAGTGAAGAAGAATAGTGACCGAAACCCTGAAACTTTCTCTTCTCTCCTTCAGTAAAAAATATCACTGATTTTTTTTCAGAATTCATTGCATAATTCCATGTCAAATGAGTATCTAACAGTTATTATCCATTCACCAAATGTCAATCCTTCATATAATGTGGACCACAGCACAGTTTCAGAAAACTTGAGGCTGTAGAGCAGTGATAAGACAGCTTTATTCAAAATGGTGGAAAATCTCATTGAGGAAAAAGAACATCCTCCTTCTAACAGAATGAAATTAGTCCGAAAGCCATAATCCCTGTACAGAATTCCCTATTTAATGGATCGCATGCACCACCAGTCTTCACAAGGACACAGATAAAGAGGTCTTGACAGGAAAAAAAAAAGAACAGAATGAGCTCAATAACATACACAGAAAAAAAGAACAGGAAGGAAGAAGCAAATCCTGTTCAGTTAACATCAAAATCTCTGGCCAAAGCAGTGACATCTGCTCCACCTGCTGAAAAGCACCACTAGCTATGGAGAGCCCTGGACTATAAACAGATTTCAAGGGCAAGCTATGCTCTGCTAGTCATTGCTCTTGCCAAGTCATTAAAAAGCAATTGATGTATAATCAATATACGGCAAACTGAAATTCAACTAGCGTTGTTTGCTGCAATGGGATTTAAAGCAAAATGACAGACAACAAAAAGTTTTGAATTAGGTTCAAAATTATTTCAAAATCTGTATTATTATATATTACAGCAACAAATATGCTGACAACTTCCCGGTTATTTGTCATGCCAGTTAAGGCTGGAATACACAACTTCTGTACAGATTTTTTGCTCCGATTTGCAGTCTGGAAGATAAGGTCTCTCCTCCAGAGCCAGCAGATTTTAGGCAGTCAAGAGTTGGATATCTGACCATTGAATCCATCCAGTCGAATGAACATGTTTGATTTTGTGCTGATTTTAGAACATGTTTTGTTTTAATGTGTCTTGTATCGCTTGCATCTCAGAAAAAAAATATATTAAAGCTGTCACAGGGGTGGTATCCTTTCTACAGGTACACCTTTTTACCTTTTGAAAGTGTACTGTCCCAGTGACAGCTTTTGTACCTTTTTTTCTCGGAGAGCATAATGTGTGATCAGCCCAGTTTTAATAAAGAACCATTTACAAAGTCTGCAAGCGTATTATGTGTACAATCTGTCCAGATTTTAAAATATGTGTAATTTATTCCAGCCTTTTATTGAAAAAAATGCAAGGTATGCCTCATTGACTGACTAGAGAAGCCCATCCCACTGATTAGCTCATATCCTTTATGATAAATTGGGTGATTAAAACCTTCATGTTCTTGCTTGATCATCGAAGTGGTTGACTGCACCAAAAAAGGTGCAAACAGCCACAGACATATCAGGGAAAAGAAGGAAGTTTCCATGTGGTAAACTGATCCTCAACCAGGAGGCAGCAGTCTGAGGATGATGTAATAGCTGTTGCTAAGGCAACATAAACAGTTCAGAAACATGGAAGGAAGCACAGCTGGAACTGTTAGATCAGCTTCAGCGCATGGCATCACTTCTTCCAAACATGACTGTGAGCCACCCATCTACCAAACCCACACTTGACACACACTTTGTATTGCAAGTAAGGACTGAAACACATCTCTGAGGAATGTGAATAACGTCAGTGAGATTTAACAATGGAAAATGATGTTACTGATGCTTGTGTGCGCAGACGTTTTGGTCTCTCATAAAATGATATATTTACATGTTCATAAAGTATTCAGATACTGCACCTCTGCAGCAGCCTCTACATATACAACTAAAATAACATAATTTGAGAAATGAAATGCACAGTCGTCCAGATAGATAATGTGGACGTAAGAAAGCTTGTCAAAAATCTGGCTTCATTAAATATGCATCAAGAACAAAAAGTGAATTGCTAATACGGTTACTCGGATGTTTAGCAGGTATTGTCCGTCTATCACTGTGTGGCTGGGTTTGCATATACTGTAATATCATATATGACAAGATCATTACCAACATCTTTCCTCCGGCATAAAAAAAATCAAACAAACAATAGTTGACATTAAATACATTTTTGGAAAGTTGACGTCCTGTCCGGTGCAATATACTATACTCCATATTAAAATATTTTTAACAACATTTACTAATTAATTATTCTCTTGTAGCTATTATTATTTCACATGAATTGAAGAATTACTTGGAATATTCGGTGTTCAAAATTGCATTTATAGCAAAGGACCATTCAAAATGAACAAGAAAGAAATGAAGCTTTATTTCTAAAATAAATTAATACATTTTAGCTTACTTTTTTCTAGTTTAGTTGTAAGAATTGCTTTCTTCTGTAAGGGTAGGTAGTATTTAGAACAGACAATTCATAAATACAAATACAGCATTTTCGTACCCTGTACAGTATATAGAACTCAATACCCTGCACAATAACATTTGATTTTCAGATGGTGTTAGCATAAATATTTCACACATTATAGAACTTTATATCCATAAAAAATATATTGAATCTCTTGTTAAAATGTAACATCTGAGAGACTGAATGTTCTCAAACTATTCTGAGATTGTACACTACCATTCAAATGTTTGGGGTCATTAAATTATTATTTTTTAAATAACATATGTTTTATTCAGCAAGCACACATTTGATTTATAGAGTGACAGTAAAGACATTTATAATGTTACAAAACATTTATTCTTCTTTAAATAATGTTTCCACAAAAATATTAAGCAGCACAACCTATAATCATTTTCATCATTGATTATAATACATTTCTCTTGAGCATCATATCAGCATATAAGAATGATTTCTGAAGGATCACATGACACTAAAGTATGGAGCAATGACTACTAAAATAAACGCAGTCTGGAAGAGCAAAGGATCAAAAACATTAAAAGATCTTGCCAACCCCAAACTTTTCAACTGTAGTGTTTTTTTTTGCGCCAGGCTTAGAAATAAAATTATAGTGCCAAAAAAAGGCACAGACTCTAAAAACTGCAAACTCACTGAGCTCATAACATGTAAAAACTGGTCAAGTGAGAGTCATTTGTGTCTGTTAGAGAATGGTATCTTCACTGTCCTCTTTGACTGGACTGAGATGCGACTTCCTCTGCTTGGAGATGGCAGCCCACAAACGACACAGCATCCCGCCTCTGAGTGACAAAAGCATGAACACAGATTTACTACACATCATACAGAAACGTTCAAAAGACTGTTATCACTATGTTTTTCTAGCAATTTTATTTAGCAAGGCATTAAACTGATCAAAAGTGACAGTGAAGATTTTTTTTTTCTAATAACCTCAGTTCTTTTGAGCTTTCTAACTATAATAAATAAATAAGCATCCTGTATTTTTAATCAAACAAATGTAACCTTGGAGAGCATAAGAGCTACTTTCAAAACCATACATTTTTTTTTTTACAGATCCCAAAAAGCAGAGAACAGCAGTGTATATGTGACCCTGGACCACAAAACCACATTGTATGGGTCAAAATGATTGATTTTTCTTTTATGCCAAAAATCATTATGATATTAAGTAAAGATCATGTTCCATGAAGATATTTTGTAAATTTCATACTGTAACTATATTAAAACTAATTTTTTGATTAGTAATATGCTTTGCTAAGAACTTCATTTGGACAAATTTAAAGGCGATTTTCTCAATATTTAGATTTTTTTGCACCCTCAGATTCCAGATTTTCAAAAAGTTGTATATCGGCCAAATATTGTCCTTTCCTAAAAAACCATACATCAATGGAAAGCTTATTTATTCAGATTTAAGATGACGTATAAATCTCAATTTCGAAAAAATTGACCCTTATGACTGGTTTTGTGGTCCAGGCTCACATATAGGATTTCTTTAATGAAATATTGAATTTTAACTATATCTCCTGCACCTTGGCAGATTATTCCTGTTCAGTACTTACTTGATGCCACAGTACTGCAGATCATCTCTGCAGGCGAGATGGAGAAGACTGTCCAAGGTAAACTCATGAAAAACAAGCTTAAAGAAATCCAAGAACAGGCAATCACTATCAACTATGCTTTTAAGCCAAGTTTTACTATTAGAAGTCTATAAAAACGAATTAGCAAACCAAAGATTGTGATCAAAAGCAAAAAACAACAACATATTTTCACTCACTATTTCTATGGTTTTCTCATCCACTGGAACACCTCTTAACCAACGCACCATAGCAGCATTGTGAGCATTATGGTATGAAGGTTTATTATCTGTGGGAAAGAATAAACATATCACACAATGGCTACATACACTGTTACTATGGATGCATAATTAGCATATTTACAGTAATGTTACTGTCATAAGCTATTACTAAAAAACTGGTCACTACAAAACATATTGTTTCTAAAACACTTCCAGAACAGGGATTATAACTATAGAAGTACATTTTGTGAAAACACAAGCCCTGAGGATAAGGCATAAAATTGGGTTGGTTGAAATTGAGTAACAGTTCTAAGCGAATACAGGGTGTGTTCTCTATGAGTCTCAAAATCTCCTCCCAGAACTAAAGACAAGCAGTGGCATGTGGAGTGGATGTGAATAATTCTGACACATATTGCTCCATGGCCACACCTTTTGACTGCCTCCGGAGAGAACTTTCTCTCATATGGAGGAAGAAGTTTAAAAACAATTGTTCAGTAGTAAATACAGTGCTTATTTCAGAAGCTATAGTTGAAAAAACCTAAGCAACCTGCCGCTGCAGACACAGCCCTGATCTCCAGGGCGTTGATGTGCCTTTGTTTGGCCTCAAGAGAGTTCCTCAGAAGCTCCTGGAATTCTTTCTCTTTTTCATTCAGCTGAATTAGCAACCTGGAATGCAATGCAAACAATTCATAACCGCATAAAATCAGTGTGGTTTTTATTTACCGCCCTCTTTTGGCTACTTTAAAAAATAAAGCTTGGATAACTGCAGTACTTAGATGAATGCTTGTCTATAGTTGTGTTTGCATTATGCACACACTTCTATTCCAAAGGTTTTTTTTTCATCAGTTTTTTAATAGTGTAAGACTAATTACTAAGACTAACACTAAGTAACAGTGTAAGAATAACAGCATAAGTGTCTCATATGCTTGATTGAAAATTCAGTAATGTAATAGTAATGTTATGAATTTTTTTTTTTTACATATTAAAAACTGTTCCAATTTTTATATTTTAAAATATATTTTACTTTCAGCAGCCATTACTCCAGTCGTCAATGTCATTTAATCCGTCAGAAATAATTTTTATTACTTACTCACGTCACATATTATCAATATTTTTTTTTGTGGAGACCCTGATACATTTTCAGGATTCTGATAATGATTAGAATGTTCAAAAGATAACATTTATTAAAATAAATAAATAAATAAATAAATAATCACAAATGCCTTTATTTTCACTTTTGATCAATTTAATGCATTCTTGCTGAATTAAATTATTATTTTACTTTACATAAATAAATGACTATTTTCGGACCTCAAACTTTGGAATGGTAGTGTACATTATGTAAGTATTTTATGCATTTAACACTGTGAGGTTTGACAACAAAAGAGAGAGCAAAGGTTTTCAATACCTCCTGGACTCAAGTCGAAGTTCTGATAACTCCTTTGCAAGTGAGGAGTGGCTAGAGATGAGTTCACTGGACAGATTGTTGCATTTGGCATGACCCTCTTCAGAATTTTGACTGATAACACATTGCTCTTTGTTCTCTGTGATGGGGGTGACGGTTGTTTCAGAAGCGGCCTCTTTGGGCTGCTCGGTTTCTGGAGAACTTTCCTCGTTTTCAAATGATGACTGTAGCTGAAGCCTGAGCTCTGAAAAGGGATTTTGAGGGATGGCAATGAAGATATGCAGGTAACAGAAGATTCATGGAAGCAAAAAAAGCATATGGGATTACGGTTTTAATTGAAATGGTGTCCTTTATGCACCTGGGAGCAAAACCGTGATAGCCTCTTGTACAGACTGCCTCAGCAAGTTGTCCAAAGCAAACATCCAGTGAGGTTTTATTTGTTGTTTCCTCAGAACCTTTTTCACCTACAAACACAAGAGTCACATATACATTTTTATATTATAAAGGTAAGATTTATGAGTAAATAAATATGTGTACAAGTTTTTTTTAATTTTTAATTAGTAATATAAAAATGCTAAAATGCCTGTTATATAATTTTGCTATCTATATATATATCTATATATATATCTATATATATATATATATATATATATATATATATATATATATATATATATATATATATATATATATATATATATATATATACATACATACATACATACATATATGTATAGAGCACAGAAGTAAAATGAGTTTAACATTTAATAATTTTTTTTTTTATCTATTAAAAAAACTGATTTTTAAAACAAATCCCTAACCCTCTGTATGTGTAATAGTAATAATAATAATTGCCTTTTTAGTAATTACAAATGTTGCTAATTAGCTCTTAGTTTTAGTTTGATTTAGGCTTACTGAAATGAACGCAAACTGAAAGCAATGAACATACTGCATCCTGGAAGCTAAAGAGCACCGCCTGCAGGCTGCTGAGAGGCACAGAGGTATTCAGCAGGCTGGAGCGCAAAGTCAGGAGGCTGTTAGTCAGGTGCCTTTTGTCTGGAGAGCGGATGTTCTCTCGGAGGCAGCCAATCAGCTGGCTGATGTGATCTGAGGTGATGCACGGCTCCTCCGCCTGCGAGACAGAATAAAAGGCAAATATTCACACACGTCTCAATTCAGAATCATTCAAGCATTTAAGAAAGGGCGCTAGTGGTGTGACAGCATTCCACATCAGATATCTCATGTGACACAATAGTGTGAGAATGTACCTGAGGCAGCGTTTCCTGAATGTTTTGAACTACATTGCTGATGTACTCCGTAAGGATCCTATGCAGCGTATCCCTCCGTTCGCTGTCCTTTCTCAGCATGAACAGACCTAGATTCTCTCCAGAACCAGCTGGGCTTGTGGTCATGTCTGCTTGAGGCTCATCTGGCACTCTATCAACAGAAAAATACATACAGCATGAAGGCAAATAAGACATTTCAGGTGTTGGAAGAATATTTCTCAATATACAATTCCCAGAATTTGGGATCTGATGCATGGACTCACGCCAAAAAGCTGCTGGAGCTGGGTGGACTTTCAGCCATGTCATTTCCTTTGAAGGCAGGAGTGGTCCTTCTTAGATCAAAAGAGGAGGACAATTCCATGTGTTCAGCATCTGTGTTCTCCACACGCAATGCAATGGGTACGGACATGCTCCTATGAAAGTCTCCTACAATATAATGACCATATAAACTCAAAATATGCAAATATCCAGTAATTAATATCACATTACTTTAATGTATAAGCCATTATTCATAAGTGGGTGTTTCTTCAAATTTATCACACTCAGCTTTAGCACTCTCATGTCCTGGGGTTAATTTTCAGGGGTTATTTTGGGGATTTTATCCACATTTATTTTCCTTTTGGTTGTATTAAGATCATATAAAAACTGCCTGGGAAACTTTTATAAATGTCCTCATTTTTCAAATGCCTGGAGGACAAATATTATAATTATTTTTTAATTAAAAATCAGTTATATATTAATGAAATAAAACAAATGAAATATATACAAATAAATAATAATTAAAAATAAATAAAATCATATAAATTATTTAATTATAAAATATGAATGATTAACTTATAAAATAATTAAATTAATAATAGACTTATAAATTAATACTACTATGAATAAATAAGTAAATAAAAACGGATTTCTTCTGCATTACAAATAAACATGGCTGGACATGAGTAGACCAAAAAAGTGAGTGTGAAAAGAATTGTTTAAGAAACACCAATTTAAAGCTGTTGGTTTTAAAGTGTCAGAGATTTATAGATGTGGTTCTACAAGCTCACCAACAGGTTCTTTCAGAGTGTTGTCGGACTGAGGCTTTGCCCTTTTCCTGGTACTGGCCTTCAGAAAGCTGTTTTTCAAGATCTCTGAAGCTGTGGCTCTCTTGTCTGGGTTGGGTTCAAAGCAGCACATGATAAAGCCTTTGGCTTCCTCTGACATGCACTCAGGCACTGTGGGATGGATCTTAAACATGCCCACCTGCAGGGGGACAGTTATTACACCTGATGAGATTCTTTGTAAGAGATATTAACATTTAGGCCTGAAACTCAAGCAAGCATGCAAACACAAACACTTCTAGCTACAAAAAAATGTGCCAGTAATAATTCATAACAGCAGCAGTTTTGCAGCATCAGTCTTTTCCACAATTGGCGCTATAGCAGACATTAGTGTAAACTGCCTTCCTCTTGCATACTAATTATTTGTCTGGCCTAACTGTGACTCTATTAAATATGCATCGAGCATGAAGTCAATTGGGAATGTGAGAATAGAATGTAAATACATTTCACAGTTCATTTAAAATAACACTCAGATCCCTGCTTCAAAAACCTGCAGCACCTTAAACATGGCCGCTTGAGGACTTCCCAGCTCATGAAAGGGTGGCTTCCCTGTGGCCATTTCTATGATGGTGCAACCCAAAGACCAGATATCAGCCGGTTTGCCATAGCCACGAGGACCTTGGTCGATGATTTCTGGAGCCATGTACTGCAGAGTGCCTGTGGACGAATGAATCAGGAGGAGTTGAAAAGCAAACACACAAAAGTACATAATGTAATGTGAGAAGTATGCACTAGAAGACTCACCTGTGAACGTCTCTGTACATGGATTGATTCCTGCTAGTCTCTTAGAAGTGCCAAAATCTGATATCTTGAGCAGTCCGCTGTATGTATTTATCAAAACATTATCACCCTGGTGAGACGAAAAGTAATGGCATGTGATAATGAAAATTGCAGCTGAATTTTTTTTTTTACAGACAATCTGAAAGCAACGGCGGCTCTGGCATCCATTTATACCTTAATATCTCTATGGACGATCTGATTGTCATGTAGATATTTCAGCCCTTCAAGAATCTGCTTGGTATAGAAGACAATGGTCGCCTCATTATCTTTAAGAGGCCCCCACTTTGATCGTAATAGAGAGGACAAACTTCCTGTGAAGGAAGAAAAAAAACAGTGAATACATTTTAAAAATCATACACTCTGTATCCACATGCACATAAATAAATATAAAATGTCAAAAGTCATGCAATAGATAGATAATAGAAGAAATCATGATTTTTTTTTAAACGCATCAATATAAAAAAAAAAATAATAATAATGATTGTATTTGTTGATTTAATGCTCTGTTTTCAACAATCTAAGGTTAAATTACTTAAAATTATAAATGTCAATACATTACAGTTCTAAAATTTGATGTAGGATTTTTTTTTTTCTTTAAGAGAAAGATACCTTTATTCAGCATGGACACATTAAACTAATCAAAAAGGGCCAGTAAAATATTTATAACATTACAAAAATTAAATGATTCTATTAAAAATTAAATTTAACTCTTCTATTCATTAAAAAAAAATATCCTGAGAAAAACGTATTACAGCTTCCACAAAAATCTGAAGCAGCACAATTGTTTTTAAAGTCTGCATGAACGGGAAGTGGCTGCTGATTTTATTTCAGTATGGTGACGTATTTCCAGTTGAAACGGAACACTGAATAGAGGGAGGGGTTTTATTTTTGTGCTCCTCCTCTCATCTCTTACTCGCAGCAAACTAACAATTGGAAGGGTGTGGTTAAGCATATTCTGCAAAAGCTGTCAAACTGCTGTCATCAGAGAAGGAATGTCATCCCAAAGCAGAAGCAAATTAACAGAATTTGATTAAAGATTACAAGATTTTTTTTTCAGTTTATTAACTTGCACTAGTTAAAAATATAGTAATAATATTTCACAATATTACTTTTTACTGAGTCAATGTGAGTGTGCACATCTTACAGTATTTATCAAGGCAAACATTTATTTATTTTTTTGACAGATTTGAATGTTTTATTTTGAATATTTTTAGATTTTTAGGGGTTTTACCATCTGACAAACTGAACATGTAAAAGTAGATTTTTTTTTGTCATTTTTAAGGGGTATACTGATCTTGCTATAAAGATCTACTACAGTGATATCATTTCCAGTTTTCTGACATTGGCAAACTAAAGCTGGTCAAATATTAATAATATTTTAAAGTGACTACTTCACTACAAACTGCTACACTATTTTCATGACTCAGGATAGTCTATGTATAGTCTTCATATAGGAGGTGTAGGACCAAACACATCAATGAGTGTTACGTCACTGACCCATAAATAACTCTGAGGTAGATTCTCTAAACTGGTCTGTGCTGTTTGGTATAGCACATTTCAAGTACACTCTCAGTTGGAGATCTTCCCATACGTGAACATTACACACAACACACCCTTCCTTAGAACCAAAGATATTCCAATAGACTTTACAAAAATCAACATTTCCCCGTGTCATCGAAAAGGAAAAGTCAAAAGTTTATGACAGAAAACAATCAGCAAAGCACGCCACACCTCCAGGAACCTCCTCCATGAAGATCTTGATGAAGCCATCCTCACTGACTGATCCCAAATACTGAACAATATTCCTGTGCTTCAGCCTCTTGTGCAGGGCAATCTCCTCATGGAGTGGCTGAGAGTAGCTAAGAAAAGCCAAAAAAAAAAAAAAAGAGACCAAAATGGCAGACAAAAAGTAAATATTATGATCATCTAAGCTATGCAGTTCTGACCACAATCATAAGGGTTTTATGGGCATATTTGGTTAAAACGATTAAGCACAAGACATCTGCTAACTGTCCATGTGAGAACAGATTAAACAAGCATCAGTCCTGCGGACAAACATCACTGGGCCGTGGGGACCTTTGAACATGGTCAGAGGTCAACAAACAAACACTGAATTTCTACTGAAGCAGATCAACAATGTATACACAGTTCAGAAGTGATGTAAATCTTCTATTAAAGGTTAAATTTAAAGGTCATATTATACATAATTTTATCATAGATTTTATTCATAGATTTTATATAATATTAGATTAGATATAGTAATTTTGTGTGGCAAAACTGGACAAGTTTTAAGAGTGTATATTTTTTATGTGCATTGTTACGTAGTACATACAAAGCTATTTTATCTTTTATCTGTTTAATTTTTCATGATACAGCTCAAATAAATTAAACAAACTTACATCTAAACTGATAAGAAGCATATTCCAAATTATGCATTCCACTAGAAAAATGAAAGCAATGGAAAAACAGGTTCATACGTGCTGTCCTTCTCTGGGATCTCTTTGATCGCGATGCGCACTTGATTGCTGAGGTCCCGTCCAGCGTACACCACTCCATAGGTTCCTTTCCCCAGCACCACCTTGTCTCCATTCTCATTCCTCTCATAGATGTACTAAAGAAATGTATACTTTTATTCATCAAGGATGCATTAAATTGATCAAAAGTGACAGCAAAGACATTAATAATGCTACAAAAGATAAGTTTAGCCTCTGTGATTATAAGAGACAAACATTTTAAAAAAATAATTTCCAACTGCTATATTCAGCAAGTACTAAACTGGCACTAAGAACACATGACAGCAGGAAGTAGGTTTAAACGTGGAGTTATGGCAATACTAAAGAAATCACAGTTGCATTATGGTACTGCCTGTCAGTATAGTATGCAATGGAAAGCCGCATTTGGAAAGATTCACATTGAAGGAAACTATTTGACCATAAAATGTCAAGTCAAGTCACCATTATTTCTATAGCACTTACAGATACAGTACAGTGTCAAAGCAGCTTCACAGTAATAAACAGAAAAATAGCAGAATCAACTGACACTACATATCCTGACTGGCACAGTCCAAGCCATGAGAAATTAACCAACTAATTGGTTAATCAAAACTAAACTAAGGAGGTTTTCAAATATATCACAGGTCTATTCAACTCAATAATATCATCCAGTTCTACCATGAGCTACATCTACATCAGCGGAAGTCATTGTAAGGGTTGTATATCAAGGAAAAGATAAAAACAGCTGCTTAATCAACCAAGTGCACATTTTCACTAATGCTGAGCATGTTTACTAGCCTGAACAAACAATGAGAGGTTATATGATATTCATGGTGATTTCTCTCACCTCTAAATCTCCTTCTCCTCCCCTGATCGGACTGGAATCTTCCACGGGACTTTCTGCGTGATGCAACAGAGAGCTGACCAAATCACAGAACCTGACAAGCAACACACAAATTATAGGGTTTGAGAATATGTTCAATGGAAAAATCTCTTTCAGGGTGACACATGATATTTCAGCAAAAATGGTGTTAAAATGCACTTAATCGTTTTGCCATTACATAATCGCTTAATGCTTATTTTATTGGAACTATGACAAGTTCATAAAATGAGGTCAAACGTGACTTACTGAACCTGATACAACAGGATACATGAGAAAAAATATGACATGTAATTTAAAGGCTCAGTGAATAGTGCCCGCAGCACCTCTGAAGATTAGATTCAGATTATTCATAAAACAAATTCACAGAACATAATCTTTTAAGAGTTCATTCTCTGTCAAAACAATCATGACACTGGAGCTTTTCCCTCATGTTGTCCTTGGCAGCAGGTTTAAGCGATGTGCCGATGGGAGGAGCTCACCCTTTACAATGAAGATCGCTGGGAAAGTACAACTGGAAGTCATCCGAATTGTACAGGACATACAAAAAGCAGCTCCGCTCGTCAAACTTGGAGATGCTGCAAAAGTGGAATAACAGGCATTCTCAATCACAAGCCAAAAAAACTCTAAAACAAGTCCTAAAACTCTGTGGTTTCCCTTGGGAATTTATAAGTAAAATAATTTTTATACATATATATGTATATCTGCCAACTGTTGTAGTGATGTAACCCACAATGGTTTTAAAATTCAATAAGTTTTAGGTGAATATGTAATTACATCTGTTATATAAAACATTTGAAACTCTCTTTAAATAATGTCAATCAAATATTTACATTTTAAGCAGGATTGCAAATAAGCCTTCCAGGATGGCCTACAAAATGACATCATGACTGAACAGCTAATTGCAACTCTAAAACTTTTTAATGACAGATACAACACTTTATAAAAAACCCAGACAAATTTCATTTAGTTAAGATGCCTCAGAAAATGGAATCATGTTCAGATAAACAAATAACGCACACCTGTGTGGAAATACTAATCCTACCAGGAATACAAACCCTTCCTAGAGCTATTTATGCATAACTGAAATTATTTTTTAACTATGGGTCAATGTGACCTTAAATATTAACATCCAGTGTCGTTTATTTTGCAACATGAGCTCTAAACAAGATGCCTGCTTCCCTAAGGGCTGGAAATAGGAACAAAAACAGAAAGAAAAAGAACAGAAAGAGACATCGACCTATAGCTGAAAAGCTGGAAAGAGGATAACAGGCGTCAACCAGGCCAAGCAACAACTGAGGAAGTTTAAAAAAGGGCCTATTCAGAGAAACTCACTGGGCTGTGGCCAAAACAGAGCAGCCCTAGTGGGATTATAAACTACTGCAAGCTCGGAAATGGAAAACAGAAAAAAAAAATTGTGGAAATGAGAGTATTCCCATAAGCGCACAGTACCTTACTCCACGAATCGCAGATGCTGGGAAAGTCCACTCATGAAGACCTTTCTGGGAAAGCCAAATAAAGCACATTACACTCCCACAGACATGTACACAATGCTGAAATTTACAGCATAAAGCATCGGGTCACTCCGCCCTCCGTCATGTTAAATGATGCCTATCCATCACATAAATAATTTAATAACATGGAAACTCCACTGCGTGACAACACACACTGCAAAAAGCATCAAGAGTCAAGGGTGTTTACCTCGAGTGGAGTGACGTGTCTCAGCTGCACTGTACGGCTGTCATCTTCTTCACTTACGCTTATTATACTAGGTTGGAAGACTTTAGTGGGCTCCAGAATCAGAACCTAAAAAATATATATATTTTGAGTCTGTTTATGTCTCCACCTTTTTGGCCTTTCCTTTAATTTTGTGTTGAAGCTAAGTGAAACAAGCTGTCTCTAGCGCAGTAGGGAAACGTTGTACCGATGAGAAGGGAGAAAAGAAGCAGTCTTACTGGGCAGCGCGCTGTGGAAACGGTAGGCTTGCATGCCTGCACCATTAACTCCATCCAAAAGTCCACAGTTTCCTGTTTAGGATGACTGACGTCTCGAGGTTTGGCAAACTGCTTGTACAGTATGTATGTCTCCATGATGGATGCAACATACCTGTTTTTAGGGAGAAATCTTATTTAGGTTTGTCAGTTAGTGGGTTTTAATAATTTCAGAATATTTTTAAAATAATGTGATACTACTTTTATTCATGACTAAATAAATAAAAACTTATGGCTTTAAATGAAAAAATAAAATCAATTTGGAATCGCACTTTTATTTTTTTTATTTTTAAAGAGTTTTTATTCTGTAAAAATATATTTATTAATATCTTTTTTTAATAAATGAAAATCATTCCAATAATATTCATTAATAGTAATAACTTACATTTTTTACTTCACACTACCTTAAATAAAGCTAAATAAACATTCACTTCCTTTACCCACCACATTGGTGCTTTGAGCCTGTAGAGTTTCTCAGAAGCTTCAATGACTTTCTTGTGCTCATTGGCCAAGATTCCAGCCCCCAGATAAAAACCCACATCCCAGTAGTCCTGCATTTTCTCTAGACTGCCTTTCCTGCCCAGCAGGCTACTGAGTGTGACACCTGCACAATGCACAAAAAAACACCATGACTCAATAAACCAAAACTCAAAAACTCTATCTGTTTGGTAAATGAATGGAGAGCGGGAGTCATGCAAGTAAAGTGCGAAAACAAGGCAACACCTGTTTAACCACCTCAAACTGTTACTTTCTCACATTCTCTATACACATATTTTGTGTCATCATGCATTCATGTTCCAATGCCTGAAGCATCTGTATCATACAAGTAGGCCACTATACAGAAAAGACCATGCCATAGCCCACAAAGCACTACTGTGTAAGATATGTAGACCAAACCATGACGCATCTCACTGTTTAAAGTGCTCACAACCAGAGCAGGGAAGCTAAATGAGGGACACACAAACACACCGTTTTTCCGCAGTTCAATAGAGGTGTCGAATTCATGCCCAGCAGCTATCAGAAGCACAACGTTATTGATTCCGGAGTGCAAAGTTGGTTCAATCTCAAAAGCCTTTCCATACCTACAGGACAACATATAGGTAGAAACACAAGAATGGAATATTAGAAAAAATTAGCATTACCACAAACACTTTAACATACATGATTGCATCTCTGCTTGAACCACAGTGATTCAATTTACAGAAAAAAATTTTATTTAAAAAATTCTCTCATTTTTAGTAAAAGAAAATATCTGAACATGATTTAAACCAGACAAATTCAGATGAGAAGCAAACCTTTATTAAATTATATTTATGTATTTGTCTCAGGGAATGTATTAGGGTATTAATTTATTCTTCTTACCCCATTGCACAGTTTTATGTATTTTGTTTGTTTGTTTGTTTAAAGCATAAATCTAAAAAATTTAGTACGGTTCACATTTCAAAAAATAAGAAATGTTTTTCTTTTATTATTATTAAAATAGTATTTTCTTTATATATTGGAAATTATTTTTTTTTATTGCTATTATTTAAAGCATACATCTACCCCTTGACACTTTACTGTACCATCAATACTGTACCATCAAAAAGTTCATTTGTGACATACTGTATGAATGCACTTGATAAAATAAAATAAAATTTACAAAATTCTACAAAATTTAGTGAGGTCTATGTATAAAACAAGAAAAAAATATTTTCTTTTATTATCTAAAAATGTATTAATTATTTGAAAACAGGAAAAAAATCTTCTCTGATAACAAGTCTTAATATTAAAGTCTTATGCAGTTTTTTTTAAATAAAAATATCTTGTTTTAAGATTATTTGCATATTTGTACTGGAAAGCAAGACAAAACTACTGAACAGGTTTTGGAAGCATGTGCAAAACACTGGATTATTAACTTTTATTTGCATTATTTTAGGTCAGATGTTATCCTACCATAGGACTATACAGTGAAGTGGATGTTTATAAATGTGTGCAACAGACATAAAGCTCAACAGTCACGTGGCAACTCTGTCGATCAAGAGGGTAATTTGTAATGACTCACCAGTAACAAGCTTGATCTCTGCTGTTTGTGTCTTTGAAGCCCGAACTCAGGAACATGTCCTTGTAGATGCGCCCGCACAGGCAGTACACATCTGAGGCCACGGTGCTCCCCGATTCCACGATGGGTAAAATGAGCTTTAAAGCCTTGGCACGGTCACCAGGGTGATTCCTCCTTTAAACACATTTCAAAATGTTTTGAAGGGAACAATATTAATATTTTCTCAAATAGATGTTTGTTTTTGTGTATTAAATTATTTTCAACAACAAAAAAAGTTTACCTGTTCAGTGCAAATATATACTGAAACTTGATGTTCTGATGTGCTGTCACCATGCACATGGGCAAATTATTCAAGGTCTCCACCAGATTTATTATGGCGTCGTAGTCCTTGAATCACATTGAGAAAGAGAGTTCAATTTCAATGAATTATTCACACATTTGGCTGGCACCTCTAATATTTCACAACCATCCAAGTCAAATAATCTCGCTTATTCCTCTGGGTAGACAAGGAAATGCATATATTAAAAAGAACAGCATAAAAAATCTTCAAAAACAGGAAACAATCACTTAATGTTTACTATATGATTTATTATATAAAGGACAGTGAGATCTCATTTCTAGATCTCATTAATAATTAAACAGATCCAGGTGTGCATCACAGGAACAATCAAAACATTCATACAAAGAAATTCTGGCAGAAACGTGCATTCAAAAATACTGCATATGTATAATAAAAAAGCCTGTTTGTTTATATAATATAATAACTACACAGTATGCTATCAATGTGTTCATTCATATTAGCTGTGTTTGTAACTGAAAGTTTAGTGTTGTGCATATGTAACCCTAGTAACTCACTGGGATGTCCCGGTAAGATAGCAGGAGGCTCATAACAATGTCTGGACTCAGGAGCTCCACCGAGTCCAGGCGCTTCTGGATCCGGCCCAGCTCCTGACTCAGGGCCTGTCCGGTGAAATGCTCTCGGGCCAGACGGATCTCTCTGCGGATTGCCTCGTGGAGGTATTCGCTATGAGGCAAGAGTGTGCTAAATGTTAATTAAGACGATTTGAAAGCAGCATCTAGCAAGTGACTTCAAGCAAAAGAATGCACAAAAATACATCACATTCCTACCTAGAATGAATGTGAACACTTTCCAGCAACTTGACCAGTCGATCCACCAGAGGGGTCAGCAGGGAATCAATTTTAAAGCTGGAATGAAGGAAATCTTTGATGCCCCTCATCAGTGTGGCATCACAGGCAAATACTTTACCTTGTGGTGACATCATATATGGAATAAAAGTGTAGCTCCCACATTGCTCCTAGAATGAAGAATACAGAAGACCAGATGAAAACATATGATATAGTACCAAGGAAGGTTGTGACAAGGACGGTCACTCAGTAGCTATAATGTTTAGAGTGGAAAGTCTGATCATACAAATGCTTGTAATGTTTAATCTAAATAATAAATACTTAAATTGCTATTTTATTTGTAAATTCTACTATCCCAATAGTGCTTTAAATATCAATATCATCATATTTTGTAATATCTGTTGGTAAAACCAACAAATTTAAATAATAAAACAAGTCAACTATCTAATGAAGAACTGAAATGTCAAACTGTGTTTTGAGGAAAAGTTTTTGTTTTCTTATTTGTCTTATTGGAAGAATAAATCTACAAACTTAAGTTATATTTATAGTTATATTTATGCACATATATATATTAATAGTTATATATATGTGTGTGTGTGTGTGTGTGTGTGTGTGTGTGTGTGTGTGTGTGTGTGTGTGTGTAAACACACAAATACTGGAAAGCAAGTCACAAATATTTGTATTTTAGAAAAAGGGTATTTACAATAAATGAATATTTGGGTTAAACAGTAACATACTTCATAATTTTATTTTAAAAAATGCACCTTGTTTTGCCTGAAATATTGGATTGATATTTATGAATGTTCCCATTTATTAATCATTTCGTGTTTCATAATAGTAGTAGTGTTTAAATGGAAGGTCCCATTATATCAACTTACCTCATATAGCATGACAACACCCTTGTCATTATTATTTTTATTTTTTTACCAAGGCTTTAAGGTTTGTGTCTACACAGAAACTGACATTCAAAAACATACTCACACTGAGAAATATTCAATGGAATAAAGTGTGGCAACTAGCACCGGTGTACTTCATAGTGACTTTCGAAAACCACATTGCACTTTCTGAAGGATGTTTTTGTGTGCATTGTGTTTTACCTTCACAACTTGAAGATCGTCTTCTCGTTTGTCACAGTACAGGATTACATTATTGGTCATACTGAAACTCTCCCTGACACCCAGGTGATAAAACAGAGACGGCTGGCAGATGGTGTTATTCATCTCCACCACAACAACATCTAAACACGGAGATAAATAACAACCGCTTACAAATGCACTTTGGAAATATTCCTGAAAATCCCAGATGTGTACGTGCCACAACTTGCCTGCGTTGTAGAAAGTGTCCAGAATTTCAGTGGTGCCCAATGCAACGCGCTCAAAAGAAATGCTCTTGAGCACCGCATGCGCGTCTGCGCAGGCTTCTTTAAGACATGTCAGTGAAAGATTCGCCTCAGCTGGAGGCGCAGTCCCGTCGTCAACGGTGATATACACCACGGATAAAGCCCTGGTCCGACTCCGCGGGGATATTACGCCTTTACTCCCGCCGCCGATTTCGAGAGCCAAATGATCCTGCCATAAACTTCCAGCTGAAACTCGCACGGGATCCTTTCTCTTGGTCTCGTGCAGGCTCATGCGCCTGCGTTCAGTCGTATACATGGTGTAGGTCGAAAATAGTGCCTAGCTTATTAAAAAATCATCCTGTGACCGCGTCCTGGACATGCCTTCACTATGGCGTTAAAGTATTCCTGTAGTTTTTTCCAGGTAAGACTCTGAGGAGGATCCTGTTAGACGCGCCCTCCTCCGGTTCCCCGCCCCCTCGTGTCGCGCTCCACAGCTGTGCGACCTCTGCCTGCAACACGCTGCAAAAAAACAACACACACACACACACACACACAAATGTTTGTTTGTTTGTTTGTAAAAAAAAAAAAAAAAAAAACCCTTGGTCTGGAAAAATTAAAATAATAAAATAACCTAAAATAACTCTAAATAGAGTTTTATTGTGACCTTCAAAACAAAGGAAAATATTAAAAATCCGTTCTCCCTTCACACATAAAGCAAAATTGTGATAAAAATGAAAATATCTGTTCTTTTTTATCTCACAACAATGCACCCATCAGAGATTATTTTTATCAACAATGTACTCTGTTTCACACATGTATAGTATGAAGGCATTTAACAGACTAAATTAAATAAATATACAATAAAATAAAATAATAAAAAATATATGCATAAATAAATAAAAGAAAAAGGATGTGAAATAACATGCAATATACAAATGCATCTCAAAATGAAAATCTTTATGGAAAACAAACTGAAATACTAACCATGAAATTAAATCCAGTGGACAATATAAATAAAATCAATATATAATTTAACTGAATACATCATGCAGTCAACATAAGAGTAATGAAAAATGAGTACAGAATATAAATATGGTGTGGGTGTTTATGTAAAATGAAAAGTGACCTGTAATACATGATATACACTTCACTGTACTTTTATTTATTTATCGCAACATTACATAATGTTTTATTAATTTTATTATATTTTATATTTAGTCTGCAATTCATTGGTCATGATTTCTGCAGTATTTTTTAGTTATTGATAACCTGTTCAGATAAATAAAAGAAACGAAACAACTCGTTTAGTGTTTATTCCAGACGTTGTGAACAAACTTACACTACAGAACAGATAACTAGTAGTTGCCTTCTTGGCCCATTTGATAGGAGTCTAATCGTCGGTTGCAGTCGCGTGCAGCCCCTCCCCTCTACTGACACACACAAGACTACACGCGCACTAAAAACATGGCGGATAAACACTAACCCTCACACTTGAGAAATCACACAAAAACCTTTCTCCGCAAGGTAAACAGTCCCCTTCCTACCGTCCGTAATAATTGCCTAGCAATTATTGCATCACTTTATAACTTTAGTTTTGTTAAATGTAGAGGAAAAAACACAAAAAGTGACTCAGAGAGTTGCTAGAGGTTAGCCTTTAGCTAATGCTTGTTGTATAAGCATTTGAGGTGAAGTGTTGCCTTATAATAACAGAAACCCAAACAAGTATATTTTGCTGTCTGTTTCTTATGATTTCCTATGATCAAGGTCAGTAACTATATCGTTAAGGAATATGAAGTTGCGAAACACGGCATGATGCTACACGTAGCATAGCAGCATATTCAAGAGTGTGGTGTTTTCTGTGCTGTGTTCTTAAAAGTTTATTTATTTATATCGATAAATGCACATAAATCATCCCTGGAGAGTTTAACGTGATTTTAAATGTACAAAATAATAAATAATACGCTTTTGTTAGAGTTGTCGAGTCGGAAGACTGTAGCGTCCCACTGAAATGAGGCTGTAATGGTGTGTGGCTTGTGAACGAATCTTTTAAGTGAATGAATTGTCTGTTTCCACGAATCAACTCATATTCAAGCGCGTAGCTGCTCCTGCCGCACGAATGAATCTTTTTTTAATGAACTGATTCAAATGATTCGACGCACTGGAATGAATCAAATCCCCGTCACTACTGCGCTGTCATTTATGGAGAGGGAGGGTCTGTGTGTTTGGCGCTCAAAGGCGCTCTGCTTTTGAACGGAAAACTGGGATAGAGGGAGCCATCTTTTGAGGTACTGTACACATACAGTTAGTTTTATTCATTAATTCTGCATTTTGACATAAAAGAGGGCTGTATGAAAACAGAAACGATCACATGCTCGCGAGAAGAATAACTTGTGTTCAGATTTTATTGACGGCTGGAAAACGGCGCGCGTTGTTTAACGGGATGTTTGAGTTGGTATTACTGTTTTTCTTACAGTTATTTTGTTGTGTTCTTCAGTTAAATATAGTGGGTTCCGACTGTCTTAAAGCAGTCCAAATCATGTCGCTTGTTGTTTGCCACTTCACTTTGACCTTTTGGGTCATTGCTGCTTGTTAAGCGTCTGACCCAGCGACCCCCTGAGTCATTCTAGGCAGGAAAATGGTAAAGTATTTAATTTGTGCAAGAAAAGTTACCTTTTCTTATCGGTGTCCATGTTATTGTCCTCTGGGGAATACAGCTGGCAGGGGTTCGTGGTTAACGGTTCAGCATGTAAAGAATGAGAGACCCGTGACAGCTGAGCAGGACACCGGTTCACTGCCTGAGAGACAGAGACAGGGCAGATCGAAGCACCCAAAATAGACACTGATGTAAGAAACAGCTTTAAAATCTCAGTTTTGTGTTTGTCTTTTGCAGAGAGGTTGGAATAAGCTGGATCATGAAGAAACCTGTACCACAGAAAGGTGGTAACTCTTATTTGTTTGGTACATTAATATTTATCTACTTAAAAATGTCAATTTGTTTTAACAAGTGCAAGTAATAATGTATGTCACATCATGTTACTATTATCATGCCAGCTTGTCACTATGGCACATTATTCTATTTGTTCTATAATTTATAGATCTATTATTGATAATGAATCTATAAATATATAATTATAACTTTCTAGATATGAAAAAAAAGTATTTTAATAAATACTGTTGTTACAACACCAACATTTTAGATGTACACAATTTCACAAAACTATGCAAATTTAAATACTATAGCAAAATATACAAGCTTATAATAATGTAAAGTAATATAAAGTTCAAATATTATTAAAGACAAGTATATAGTTAGTAATAAAAAAAAGCAAATACACAAATTACAAGCAATAGCGATAAATACGATAGAACTAATATACAAATAAAATAGTGCTTTTCAAGTTTTTCAGATTAATGAATAAGTAGTATTCAGGTAAAAAAAAAAATACTTCAGAAATTGAATTAGCAAATGTAACACTGCACAGATGTCGCTGTATAAGTTACGTTACAAAATGTATTCAGTCAGGAGTAGTGAGTTTTTTTTTCTTTTGTTATTTACATTAACATTAAGCACACAGACAGTAGCTAACCTAATGTGCTGAATTTGATCTAATACATTGACACAAAATCACATCTGATTTTCTCAACAGTTTATGTTCACTTAAGGCATAACCTACTGTTTAGAAGGATACTCGCCAGTTATTCGGATTTTGGATTTTTTTTGATAATTAATAAAGTAATAAAACATTATAACTATTATCATGGGATGTATTCTGACTTATGATTCAGGTTTAATAATGAAAGTAGTAATATTGAAGTGTTTTCCTCTCCCAACAGCTATTGAGTGGAAAGATGGCAAACGGATCAAGCACGCTCGCAGTGGTCGCCCCTCTCGTGTCCCATCACAGTACCAAGGTATCAAACTCACTACACTTAAATAGCTAGTTTGAGTCAGATACCTCAACAGGGATACCTTCAGCATTATAGTAATGTACATCTGAAAGTAGTTAGGGAGGAATTAGTTATCTCATAAATGTTTCAGTAGTAATTTTTATAACTATTCAGGTTTAGATTATATCTAATTGTTAACCATCATCTTATTACATGGTCTTAATAATTTGAGATGAAGACAGAATTCTAAGAGTCATTTGATGCTGACATGTTTACCTTTATTTTTAGGGCATTTCAGTTGGGAGAAGTACCTAAAAGAGAAAGGAGCAGTCGCTGCTCCTTCTCACTGCTTCAGACAGGTGAGTCTTTTCATCCACACATGCAAATGTGGAACACATCATTATTATGAACTGTTTATAAATGCCATAACTGATTGCAAATTTATATTTTCAGAGCACAGCCCCTCCGGTGAATGAGTTTAAGGCTGGCATGAAGTTGGAAGCTCAGGATCCCAGAAACACTACATCTACCTGCATCGCTACTGTTGTGGGCCTGACGGGCTCCCGCCTCCGCCTTCGGCTGGACGGTAGCGACAACAAGAATGATTTCTGGCGCCTGGTGGACTCCTCAGAAATCCAGCCCATTGGGAATTGCGAGAAGAACGGAGGCATGCTGCAGCCGCCACTTGGTGAGAAAGACAACACATTACTCAGCTTTGTTGTACAGCAGTCCATTAGTTTGTCTTGCATTTTTAAAAAATATTTTGCTTTCCATACCTCTGAATCTCAAAATTCAAAAACTTGATTCTATTCACAATAAAACATTTTTTTTTTACTTTTACCTCAACAGCTTGTGTTTTCATGATATGATCTCCTAAATTTAGTTATAGCACATATTACTTTACATTTTTTTAATGATACAAAAGACAAAATAATACAGAAACAATATTCTAGTTAAAGCACTGTCTCATCTTTCAACACAGATAATCAGCAACATCTTTGCTATTGTAAAAATGTGCTCTGATAAAATTGAAGTGATAGTTGACTGTGAATGTTCTGTGTTCTCTAGGGTTTCGTCTGAATGCATCATCATGGCCCATGTTTTTATTAAAAACACTCAACGGAGCTGAAATGGCCCCAGCCCGAATCTTTCACAAGGTATCTGTCACAAACAAACACAAACAATAATCAAAGGTTGAGTTCAATGTATTTATTCAAAGATTATTTTAGCATTTTCTGGACATTAGACGCTAAAATTAGCAAAGTGTATAAGTTTGCCTTTCATCTCTTTACTTTTTGCCTGATATGTTTCACTTACTTTTGCCTTCATCTCTTTGGACCTTCAGCAAGAACCACCTGCCCCGGAGCAAAACTGTTTTCAGGTGGGGATGAAGCTGGAGGCAGTGGACAGGAAGAATCCTCACTTCATCTGTCCTGCCACAGTGGGCGCGCTGCGGGGCGTGGAGGTTCTGATCACCTTTGATGGCTGGCGGGGTGCTTTTGATTACTACTGCCGCTATGATTCCAGAGACATCTTCCCAGTCGGCTGGTGCGCGCTCACAGGAGACAACCTGCAGCCGCCAGGCACTAAAGGTGTGGATTACTCCTTATGAATTCAGATTTTCACTACTGTTCAAATGTTTGTGGTCAGTAAGTTCATGAAAGATCAAAATCACATAAAAATACAACTGTTTTCAACAATGATAATAATAAATAAAAAAATTAGCAGTAAATCACCATCATATAATGATTTCTAAAGGATCATGTGACACTGAGGATCAAAGACTTGAGTAATGCTGGTGAAAAAATATCTTTGCCATCACACGAATAAATGTAATTTAGGTTTAATAGAAAACAGTTTTTTAATAATATTTTACAAAGTTACTGTTTTTACTGTTTGATCAAACAAATGCAGCTTTGGGGGATTTAATTTTTTAAATCTTACCCCAAACATTTGAGTTAGAGAGTTGTGCCAATTGTAAATGAGAGGTGTGTTATTAAGTTGAATCTTGGAGATAATGGAAAAGCACTTTATGCAATTTATATTTACGTACATGTATGTTCATGGTGGATGTTTTTATACGCAACTGAGTATCTATCAAAACATACATTAGCCAGGTATGTTTATATCATTGGGATATAGAAGATGTTACTTTAACGATGCAAATGTGACACCACATAAGTAGACAATGAATAAACAAAACAAAGAAGAGACAAAAACAGCCTGAGTAGAAAAGTGTAAAATATAGAGGTAATAACACAAATAAAAAGGGATAATTCACCTGAAAATGTTTAGAATGACATGAAGGTGAGTAAATGATGACTTTGTTTTTTATGGTGGACTGTTCTTTTAAGCAATAAAGGCATTTGATCAGAGAGAACATTGGAGTTTTGGTTTACAAGTTGGCATCCACCCAGCTGGCACTGCTGCAAACCCTGTGCCCAATAGCAGGCCTCGCATCAAAGAGCTGGTGTGACTGTTTGAGTGGGATGGGAAAACAGGGTTAAAGAGACAACGCAAGGCCAGCACATTTGGCAGAGGCCCTTTAAACACACACTAAACTTCACAGCTAGTCGGGGTAAGCGAGTTGTTATGGTGTTTTGTTTGTGAGTCTTAATGTTTGAAGGAAACTGGGAAAATGTGTAAACGTATCAGTTTGGGAAACATCCAAAGCAAACTCCACTGTGTTTGTGCTTGAAAGACTTTCAGGGTTAACAGTACTAGAAAGACGGTGGTTGTGTCACTATCCACAGACTTTAAGACTTTAGAGAGCAGATCGAAACTAAGGGGCAGGAAGGAAGTGAATTGACTGAGAGAGTAAGATGCCACAAATTGACACACACTGCAAGATCAAGAGCAGACCCTCGTTCAGTGAGATCGTACAGTCTTCATTTCTCTGAGTTGGATGAGTACAAACTGCAATCCTGGCCTCACTAACAGGTCTGTAAAGCTCTGAAGTGTTTGTTTGTGTTTGCTGTCTTTTGCTTTAAATTGATAATTTGATTCTTCTGGTCTTTTTGGCTTACTCTAGGTTTTTTTTTTGTTGTTGTTTACAAGGAATAGTGATAAATGTTCAATGCATTCAAATGTTCAAAGTTTACAAGCTTTTCATTCTTTCTAGCTTTTTTTTGTTCTCAAGAATCTGTTTAATTCACATTTGTGGATCTCTTTCTCTCTCTGTCTTTCATGCTCTCTCTCGCATTTTCTTTTCATCTCTGTTGCACTTCAGAGGCCACTAGCACCAAAAATGTGTAACACAACTCATTTCTTTGTTGAGATGGCTCAAAGAAAAATGGGTCAGCTCTGCACACAAAGCCCGCCTTTCTTGTCTTCTGCTTCTATGTTTGTCACTGCACATTGTGGTATATTGCGCTAGGTAAGCTGTATTTTCTTTCCCTACATTTTTTTTTTCTTTCCAGTTGGGTTACCAAAGGTGTTAGGTGCACTTGGTGCCCTACCAGAGGGTGGCATAGAGGGGACAGGCATGCCACCTACACCAGGCAGACCCCCACCCCAGAAGAAACGTAAGCCTGGCCGCAAGAAAACCAAACTTTCTGGGCCCTGGGGTCAGAAAGGAACAATTGGTTCCCAGATAAGCCAGCCTGGAAAGGAACTGGAATCTATTAAAATCCCGAAGAAACGAGGCCCCAAACCAGGGAGCAAGGTATAACTGTATTTATAACTGTATCACAATCAATAGCATGGAAGCCATTAGGGCAGGGCTCCTCAATAGGCGGCCAGCGGTCCACATCCGGCCCATGAGAGAAAAATGTTTGGCCTGAATGAGCGCCGACGTGTGCACGTGCGTCATACAGATGGAAAACAGAGACAATAATTAGACGATTAATCGAAAAAAGAATCGAATTAGACACTTTTAACATTGAATTAAAACATAATCATTACCTGAGATTATCGCTGTCATATTTTGTATGTTGTTCCTGCCTCAAGGACGCAGAAAATAAAAACTGTTTCTTAAATATAATCCCGTGTTGCTTATTGTCACGTGTCGCTGTCGCGGGTGGTTAGGACAAAAACTACATGGAAAATATAGTTTTTATAGCGTCGCATCTGGTTGGGACACATGGTGTTACAGTTAGATCACCCCCAAAAATATCTAAGCAAAAAAAATTAATGCTGTCAGATCTAATAATTGAATCTGCAATTAGGGAGAGTGGAGAGAAGAGATCCAGTCTGGAGATGAGCAGGAACATTTGATTTGCATGGCAGGCGTGGAGATCCAGATATTTTGTTTATTCATTTGTTTTTAATATTCAACAGGCAAAGTTCTACAAAAATGTTCATAATTGTTTGAATAAAACTGACTGGGGGAAAAAATCTGAATATTTATCTTGTGACCATCTTGTGACTATTTTAACAAAAGCAACAATAATATATTAATTGCGTTATATATATATAAAGTAACAATAATATAATAATTGTTTATATATATATATATATATATATATATATATATATATATATATATATATATATATATATATATATATATACACATATACACTGAGAAATCCTTGGTGCACAAGGAAGATAAAATATAACGACCTGAGGAACATGCTATTCTATACATTGTATATGATCAGCTCAATCATTAAAATTTTTTAAAAGGTGAAGGCTGACAATCCTCAGAATTGCTCAGAAATCATTTTCTGTCCCAAAGTGCCCTTTCCTAGGGATTTGATACCTGGGTTTCCGTCATGCAAAGTATGGGGCTGTTCAAACAAAACACGTTTTTTGCATTCCACTGCACTGCTTTTCAAATGATTTTTTAAAGGGTTCATATGATGTTGCTAAAAGAACATTATTTTGTGTATTTGGTGTAATGAAATGTGTTTATGCGGTTTAAGGTTAAAAAAAACACTTTATTTTCCACATACTGTACATTATTGTTTCTCCTCTATGCTCCGCCTTTCTGAAACGCATCGTTTTTTTACAAAGCTCATCGATCTGAAAAGCGAGGTGTGCTCTGATTGGCCAGCTATCCAGTGCTTTGTGATCGGCCAAATATCTCAAGTGTGTGACGGAAATGTTATGCCCCTTGCCATACTGTGGTGCGTGTCCCGGTCAGAACACCGGTGCGACAAGACAAAACCAATAAAACCCATTACAAACTAGTGGTCGACCGATATTGGTTTTTTGACAGCCGATGCTAATATCTTGGAAAGCAATAATAAGGTAATTTTTAATTAGTGCTGTCAAAATTAGCGCATTAACGCAGGCGATTATTATTATTATTTTTTTTTTTCAGTTTAACGGTGTTAAAAGTATTTAACGCAGGGGCGGAGCTAAGGTTGGCCACCCCACTCACAGCTGCTGCTTCAGTCGCTTTTTTTTTCTTGACAAGAATTGCGTTTATTTAAATGCAGAACATCTTTAAGACCACATCAAACAGGAGACTTTTCAGATGCGCACTCCACTTCACCCCAGCGACAGGCTCTAGTCTAGTCAAATGAGTGTGGAAGCGGTACGGGTGATGAGGGAGTTTCAGCAGAACATCTGTGAACTGCGGTCAGATGAGATGTTGTCAGACTGTATGGCAGTAAAAACTAATTTTCCTGTCCTGTCAGCTGTTATACTACTGATCGCACATCCTCTTTACTTGCACGCACAAATACAGTGGCGCGTGCTGCAGCCTGTACCATTTCATATTAAAGCGCGAATGAAACTACGAGCATGCATGTTAGATCCACGTTACATTCAGCAGCGGCAGCTCTTAAAGTAATAGCAGCCAAATAACCTAATAACCCATCTGCTGTGATGTCTGTTAATCAAAGAACAAAAGAAAAAAGAGGAAATCAATAACTTTTGTAGCTTTAAAGATTCATCTATATTAAATTTAGAATTTAGTGTTTGATAACTTTACTGAAAAGGGCACAGGTAAATATGACATTTATTATAATGGGTTTATTTGAAGATTTGAAGGTTTTAAGTGCACTTAAATTAGAAGTTATTTTTTAAAGTCTAAAAAATGTTTCAATTAATAGCTCTCAATTGAACTGTAATGTTGATGGGTATAATCAATGGTTAAATATTAAACTATAAAAAAATGATAAAAATTCCATAGAGAAAACAGTAGTATTACTATCAGTAATTCATGCCTTCAGTCATTAAAAAGTATACTATTAAAAATATACTATCTTTATGTGATTTCTACATTCTTTTCAAGATTAAATGTGAAATTATTGCAATATAAAAGTATATTTAAAAACTTTAATGTTAGGTGGGTTTAATTGTGATTAATTTCAGAAGATAATTGTGTGATTAATTAGTTAACTTTTTTTAATTGATTGACAGCACTATTTTTAATGTTTGGTATTGCTACCAAAATACTTGAAATGGGACTTTGAATGTGTTTTGTATATTTATGTTGTCTTCTAGCTAAGCTGGGCCAAGAGGACAGCGTGGCTTGAAGGAACAATCGGAGGTCCTGGTAGACCTATCAGCAAACCCAGAGGCAAACTGCCAGCCAACTGGCCCCCGAAAGTGCAGCAGAACCCAACAGATCCCATTAAGATCCCAAAAAAGAGAGGCCCCAAGCCCGGCAGCAAGGTGCAACTCTTTAGCAGAAATCGAAGTGATAATTATAAGGCAGCATCATTATTTATGCAGATTCCTTCTGACCATGTTATTTGTATATAGAGGAAACCCCGATTGGGACCCAACGCTATGCCCACCTCCCCAAGCACTAGCACTCCAGAACCAGACACCAGCTCAGTTCCGCTGGACAACGCCACTATTCCCAGCGCTGCCTTACAGGCCCCTACAGGTACTGTAGGGGTGTCTCAGATCTTTTCCCAAATAGATCTTTTAGTGTCTCAGATCTTTTCCCAAATAAATAAATATTTCATTCCTTGTCATATATCGTCTTTGCTAACATAATCCTTGCAAATATTTGTGTGTCAGTATGTGTGTACCTGAATAAGTACGGGAAAGTGGGTCCCCATCTGGATGCACGTCGTATCCAGTCACTGCCAGATCACTTTGGGCCAGGCCGAGCTTCCTCTGTGCTGCAGCAGTGTGTTCAAGCCTGTGTTGACTGTGCACATAACCAGAGCTCAGTCTTTTCCTGCCTCAAACCAGGCCATGGAGGAGAGCTCATATCAGGTCAGAACGCACAGACCCACAAGGCTAATAGAAATTAACTGAGAGCCTCAAAAGTTCTGGACGTCTTGTTGTCTTGGAAAATATCTTATTGCAATTTTCCTGCAATTACAAATAGAATTTGAAATGCTAATTTGCTGTGCTTGTTTATAGGTTTGCACAGTTTGGCCAACAATTTTGTTGTTTGCTATTAATTAATAATTATTATAAAAGGAAACTTCCCTATTGGAGTATTTCACTATTTAAGATCAAATAAAATTGTTTTACAGTACTAATATCTATGGGAACAGTGCCGTGATTCACTCTAAAACACACAGCACTTATATTTATTTAATTCAGCAATTTAATTTAAAAATTAATTTGCAATTTGATAGTTGCACTAAGCCATATTGCAAATTCGTTTTCATTTCAATTAATGTTGCAGCCCTTAGTTTAATGATTATATATTAACAGAGACCACTGAACTTTGCCCATTTGATTTTTACAGCCTATTTTGAGCAGCAGCACCACACTTTAACACTGCCGGCAGTGAACAGTGTGACGTATGTGCTGCGCTTCCTGGAGAAACTCTGTCACAACCTGCACTGCGACCCATTATTCGGCAGTCAGCCCGTCCCTGTGGGAGGACTTCACTATGACAGCCGGACGTACACAGGTCAGCGCTCATGCGTGCACACACATCTGCTGTGGCTCATTACTATATTTAGTGTATTCTTTGATCTTACCATTGTATAGATGTTAAAAGAGAGCCTTGTGTGTGTTGTAGAAAGGAGAAACTTTGCAGAAAGTCTGAATTCTGGACCCGGTCGGGGGACTAAGAGGTTTCTCCAACATGACGCCTTCAACAGCAACTCTGCACCGCACAAAATAGCTAAAAGTCACCGTCTCTCCTCAGAAGGTATTTCACACTGTTCCACTGCTAAAACAGCATTTAATTAGTGAACTCCTCTGTCATCTGTTGGCCCCCTTTGTAAGTGTTTTTGTATCGTTGTGTTTGATCAGAGCCCTTCCTGATGGAGAATGGGGTTGGCAGCTCGGAGGTGCTGGAGAAAATACACTTGTCCCCTGGACATGGCATGGCAATGCGTTCCCTTTCTCAAAGTAGCAGCTCACCAAGGAAACTACATCGTCTGGGCTCGACAGGTATGCAAACTAGCCAATCGTTGAAGATCAGTTGTCATATTCACAAAACCACATTGAAAATCTTGATTTCAAATCTAATTTAAACTTGAAAATGTATAGGATTATTTCTAGGTTACTAATTAAACCTAAGCAGATTTGTGACATTGACTCCTTTGTACAAAAGGTCAGATGTAAAGGAATTCAGTCATTTTTCAATTTCATTCAAAATTGTGATGCTGTTGATATCTTTTGTAATGAACAAGTTATTTGTAATAATAGATGTAAAATAGAAAATGTTTAATTTGCATTTTAGTCTTTTTGATCCCACTGTAAATCATGAATTGATTGATTGCCGCCCAGGTTCAGAGCGTTTTCTGAGCTCGAGGGAAAGCCCGCGACCCAGTGGACAAGACCCCAACCTGTGGACGGTGGAGGATGTTATGCAGTTCATCAGAGACATTGACCCTCAGTTCTGAGCTCGTGCAGAATTCTTACGTATTCATTTAAGTTGTGAGTAAGGGGTACATTTTAAATTTATAATAAAATCTGTAATTTTGTTGGACTTTTACATTTTCATAAAAGTTTGATCAAATTTAAAGTCATAAAAAGTCAGGGGACGGAAAAACAACAATTGCTATACAGCCAACTTAAAAAGGAGATAATTTAAGTGAATTAATATGAGCACTGCATGTTCATTGCAATGAATTTATGCCAAGCAATTACTTATGAGATACTGCTAATGAATTGTCAGTGTTTACTTAATGCTTTTTTTTTTTGTAAAATGTTGCATGTTTGTTTATAATCAAAAGCCCAACTAACATCATGCATACATTTTTTTTTCTGGTTATTATTGGTATTTTGGTTTCATGAAAAATCTCTTTGGACATCCTATCAGAAGGAAAAGCTAAGAACATTAACACATTCATTATATAGTTTGTGATAGTATCAGCATTATAATCTGTTTATTGCCTTTCTTTGAACACATTATTGTATGCGTGAAATCCATAATCACTTGACCTCTAATAATATTGATTAAAACTAGTCTAGTATTTCATTGTTTTGCTGATAAGAAATATTAAGTCCTAGTTGAATTTGGGGTGGGGGTTGTTTTGTAGGAACATTGGGTATTAATTGCATTTGTGCAAGTCTAAAAACTCTGCAGATACCCTTGGAAGAGAGATTAAATTATTGTGAAACTGAATTATTTTTTTATTGTCTCTTTAGTGTTTTCATAAGCCCTTCACACTGGTGTATGCCCTGAAAAGACAGCTGGAGACTTGAGCTTGAAGCACACTGCAATTTGTTTATAGTTATTTTACCATCCAAGCCTTTTCAGGGATAGTAAAAGATTTAATCTGTTGAATGGAAGCAGTGTTGTTTTGTTTGACATGGCATGCTTACATGATAGCATAGCATCGATGATCGATTCATTAATTTAAAGGTGAATCTTAGCCTCTGACAAAGTTCCAGCAGTCACGAGAAAACATTTTGGGGCATGTAGATTTTGTGTCCAGTATCTTCTTACACAAGAAAGATGCTCTGTCTTAAAATGCTAAAAATTGTCTTGTCTGTGTGATACTCTTCTTTTGCAGGAAATTGACGGCAAAGCTCTCCTCCTGCTCCGCAGTGATGTCATGATGAAATACATGGGGCTTAAGTTGGGTCCTGCCCTTAAACTCACCTTCCACATTGACAGACTGAAACAGGGCCGTTGACCTTTATGGCACTTAAATGGCTTTTGACCTTTACCCCTTCCAAGCACATTTGAAGATACACGGCATGCTGGGATCTTTGTGTCCCCCAGTACTGTAGCAGGTGTCGGCAAGCTTTCAAGCTCCGCCCATCTCTTTTACCTTTCATTTTGTTCAATAGTCCATTTCTCCAGGTTTTAATGCATACTGTTATTAATTATAGCACTGTTATAATCAGTTTTTATGACTGATATCCTTGCGGTTATTCTCACATTACACTTACGGTTGTGTTAGTACCGTATCAGAACATTTCACATGTTCGGACTTGACTGAAGCAGTGAAGTGGACAGTACAAAGGCTGTTTTTGGGCCTTGATTTGTACGACATACATTTAATTGTATATTTTTCACCCTACATCAGAAAGGGTGTTTTGTATGGGTTTGTTAAACATGACTGATTTTCTTCAATTAACTGCAGATAGACACTAGACCTCCCCCATTATGCTGGAAATCACTCTGGCCTGACACCTCAGATACCATTACTCATCTTCCATACTTTATACACATAACACCTTTAGGAATTAAGATGCAGTCACACTAGACTTAGAGCGTCCATAATTACTTGAGAACAAATATGGCCAACAGGATATAATGTCACTCTCTACCATCTGTTTGAATCTATTGTAACTGACAAATAACAATGCATTCATAATGTTATATTATCTGCTCCACTTTACAGCAACACTGCAGACAATAAAGTGTTAAAGTCATTATTCTTTGCATTGCATTGGTCCAAAAGGTCAATGTGTGACATTTAGATCCTCTGTTGGTCAGATGTCTTTTTGTCATACCAATTAGCAGTTCAAAGCAAAGCACAAGACTTCTGAGTAAACCCGCATTCTTGTGTTCAAATGCATATGACAGGAAGTCTAATGTGGCCGCACCTATTATACACTCTGCCTGTATTTTATACCGTGTTGATGTTTACATTGTCTTTGTTGTTTGTACTTTTATACAATATTGTAGAGTGCATACGTTGACAGCGTTATACTCTAAGCTTCGATTAAAAATTATGGAGCTTTTCTTCTGTTGTTGTGTGTTTTTTTCATGACTTTAGTTTAATGTTGTCTGGTTTGTTTTGATATAATGCATACTGATTTTTTTTTTTTTTTTTTTTTTTTTTTTTTTTTTACAAAAATTGATTTATTATAATCTTAAACTTTATTGATATAAAATAAAATTACAAAAAATAGGGTTTTAAACTAATTAGATCTCAAATTTTACTTTACACTTTATGATTTTTAATTCAAGAAGAACAAATAAAAACATTAAGACTTTGAGCTGATTTCTACTGTATTTATGTAAAGTGCTGGTTCACTACTTCTATCAACCACATGGGGGCAGCATAACCATTATTGGTTTCGTTTCTACTCTTGAAGATATTTAAAATAAAGTATATCATGTTTTGTTTGAACCATATGAAAGTTATAGTTGGTCAGGAAATTTTTTGTAGTAAAAAAAAAAAGTAAAATATAGCAAATCAAAATGAATGCAACAGTTGACAAGAATTACCTTGTTTCTGAGTACCACAGCTATAGTGAAAGTGCACTTGTGGCGGTTTTCACTGACTGACACAAGTACACGTATAGAGCCGAGTTGAGGGGATGTCACATACTGTAAATCTTACCACATTCTCAAAAAACAGGAAGGTGTCTTTCAGGGTGCAACACTGTTGACCAAATCCCTCAGTAAAAGTCAGTATGTGTGCACACTACGGTACACAAATACAGTGTGAATAACATAGTCATGTGACTTACAAATCCCTCTAGTTTGTAGTGGAAAACCCCTCTCCATCATACTAGCTGAACCAACATGTTATAGAAACATTTTGGAGTTTCAGTGTGCTCTCTGCGTGATTACAACCAGCCCAGATTTTAGTCAGACTGAATCTGTTTACATCAGCTCATCAAGTCTGTGTACTTTGATTAAATGTGCTGGAGTGTTCTGTACCTTTCCAAAAACCCCAGTGGTTTTGCTCAGGCTGTGCTATCTAGATGTCATCAAGGTTTTGTATAAAATTAAGATATTATAGAGAAATGGAGTTCAACTGTAAGGAAATACACCCTTGTTGAACAGATCAATGTTAAAAGGTGAAAAGGTGTTATCTCTAGGCCATTAGTGCCCTGTATCAGAATAACAAAATGAAGGACTGTTTTCAAACAGGTTTTCTGAACACTCCCCATCTGTCATTGGTCAGAGAAAACAGATAGCACTGTCCCAAGCTCACACCATTGGTTGAGCCAATGTTGCTATGTTGGGCTGGTCAAAAAATAAACAAACATTGTTTTGATAGCACCAAAGTTTTTACAACCTTCAGGGGACAAACGTACAAATGGCTTGTAGCCATTTATAAGAAAGGGGCAGATTTAGGGTTTGTTTACATGCCAACAATGTACTAAAAACAGAAAAGCTTTGTGTTTTTGAAAAGTATTATGTGTGTATTATGCGTGCCAGGCCAGTAGTTGGCAATGTCACTTTGTATAGAAACTCATGCATGTGTACATACTGCACATGACATTATCATTTTCACAAATTTGTGATTTTGTAGTTTACACTGAGACAATTGATGTGCCCCAAATTGCGTGCTTATGCACAATTCTATGACATTTTGTAGTATAAATAGTGCGAGTAGTATGTTCACACTGAAAATTCCACAAAGAAAAAGTACACTTTAAATACCCAGATGATGCACTTAAATAACCGAGAAATAACAATTTGTGGAATGTTGGACACTTCATGCACGCAACTGTAGCAGCTTTAATTATGTAGTGTAGCGAAGGGGGAAGGTCTATCAGACTGCGATTATTAATGACAAAATCTTATAAAATTCATACACTACATGGTCGAGTACATAGTACACAAGTACGTATAAGTGCATAGTGTATAGTATATCATTTGGGATGCAGTTAACAATTGTATCATTTTCAAAAACATGCATTTTTTTTTTTAAGTTTGCATTTTCAGGCCCTCAAAATGGTGTTGTTGTGTAAATGAGCAGCCAAAAATTGTGTAAATGCCCCCTCAATGATTGAAAAAGTACATAATACATCACCAGAAAGAAGTCATGCGGGGTCAAGATTTCAATAATAAAAAAAATAAATAAGATGAATCGTTCAAAATAAGATCAATTATATGCAATTAGAAAATAGACAGAATTTCCATTTTTTTTGGTTAGCGACCATTACTCTCTTGTGGCTGTACTTTGGAAATAATGTGGATTTTTATCTTTATCCCGTATTCTAATTGTAAGTGTTTTACAAACCAAGTCACAATTTTCAATAGTCTGTGATAGCTTAATTTGTATTGGACCCAGAACATTCTTTAAACACCTCATATCTGCTCCACAGAGGACCATCAAGATGTGTCAAGAACCACAGAATCCAAACTGTGATTTTCAGTGTTTGCGATCACAGCGAGTATATTTAGAATTCAAGACCATCCAGCAAACCCAGTGGTATCCAATCGGAAGAGCAGACAGGTGCTCTCTCAGCCAGACATGCTACAAATATAAAAATGTGTCTGTCAGGCTCCTAGAATATTCTGAATGCTTAGAGCGCAGACACACTGTTGTGTGCCAGAGGGTGCTGGGTTAGTTTCTACCATCTGTGATACTGGTTTTGACCACTTCCAGTCCCCACTCAGTGTTTTTACAGCTTTATAGTTTATCTAGTACTGTTTCACATCTCATTTCAGAAACCATGTTTCTTGCTGATGTTTGGGAAATGTTGCAGAGTCGTACGTCACTTGCCAGCGTGATAGTAATCTCTAGCGGGCGATATCAAAACCCACATGGCTTTCTCAATCTGCTCCGTCTCGACCTGCCAAAACAGTGTGCTTGAGACTCTGCCACGGTGCTCTGGAGACATTCAGAGCGCACACTTGGATGACCTCACCTGGGTAGCTCATGTTCAAAGGCGTCCATCTGTCCATAGGTTGCTTATGCTAGAAACTGACATTCTTAGAGCTAAGGGATATCGGTAGTTGAGCGCTCAGCGATGAAGAGCTTAAAGCCGCCCCCACAGACACACACACATACATGCACAACACTGAACAAACAACAAACAGTGCCACTCCTACCTCGGCTTGTTGAAGCTGGCCTGGCTGAGAGGTAAGCTTCACACAGGAAAATGAATAATTTACACAGTGCCCTTAACTTCAAAAGCCCAAGGCAATAAACAGTGGAAGGGGAGGGGAACGATGGGAGCAGAGCGAAGAGAATCTCCAGCAATTTTAGCTGTCAAACACTCTTGGTGCCACGGCCTGCCTAAACATGTGTGGCATCATCATTTGCACCTACATAATGAAGATATTGATGAACGTGTGAAGACCTGTGATGGACCAGAACATGAATATTCAAAGTTAAAGGTGGTTATGGTAGTTCTGTAGCTAGAGCTACTAGGTCTAGCTGACGCTCAATTAGGGTTGTTGGCTGGCAGTCAGGCGAAACAAGAGCAGGAAGTGCGGTCCATCACAATCAATTTCTTGCGTACGTTCACGCATGAATGGTCAGTGTGGGGGTAAAACCAATTGAAGTCCAAAAAACATGTTTTTATTTGAAAGACGGTCGGTTGGCGGAAGGGAAAACATGTTGATGCACGCTCCACCCATTGATCTCTTCCTGTATTTTTCTCTCTGATATAATGATCTGAAGCTGATATAGGCTTGGTAGATCACATGCTTTGCAATCTAATAAATCTGTGGCTTGTAAATAAAGGCTCTGAAAGGTGTTTGCAGCCTGGTGCCATAAGAAAACCATTTAAAGTTGTGCAGTGGTTCTTCAGAAAACCTGCTTCAAAGAACCCAGGTGGGCTTCATGTTTCCCTGTTTACACATGATAACTTGCACCAATATGCTGAAGAACATCAAACTTTTTTTTTTTTTTTGTAAATCCAAAGAACCAAACAGCCAAATTAAAAACTCTATAGAAATGCAAATTTCTTAATTAGAAGATCAATAACTTAAAGCAATAGTTTACTTGTTGTTCCAAACCTGTATGAATTTCTCTCAATATTTTGAGAAATGTCTCTTGTGTTTTTATTTTATTTTATTATTTTTTTGTCCATACAATGGAATGCAATGGCTACCAAATCTGTTTGGTTACCAACATTCTTCAAAATATCTTCTTTCTTTTCCACACAAAGTCATCCAGGTTTAGAATGACATGAGAGTGAGTAAATTATTATTATTATTATTTTTTTGGGTGAATTACCCCTGTAAGATGCTGCAAAGAAACATCAAAACTTTTTTGTAAGAATTTATGGAGTTTGGTCCCGAACAACAAAAACACTGTGTTTAAGTTAACACGAAAATTTAAATATAGCCTAGTATGAATTCCATCCAGCGGTTTTCAAACTGTGGGACGAGGTTTGACAATGGTGGCACATTCATGTCACACAAAATAAATAAATAAAATAAAAGTTATACTATTAAGTTAACGAGTTTGTTGGTGAGCATAACATGTAGGCATACATATTTCTGACATTTTGCGGCGGTGCTCCTCCAGGCTTCATGTTCAGAACACAGACCACGAACACTGTAGTTTGATTCATCAACAAATTACTATGTATCATATCTTTTAATTATTCGGTCATAAATGTTTACGAAGTCAGGAGTTACTGCTTCGAATCCTTCTAATGAATCAACTGAATGAACTCACCGAATGAACATTAAGTATGTAATGTAAGTAATGTTTAATATAGCCACTGCTCTTGCTTGCTGTGCTGTCAGATATTGTTTGCAGACATTTCACTACAGTATTTAATTCACTGTTCTTTGAAAATGTTATCAAATATCCTCTCCTTCGAGATAAAGACATGAATTAGTAAACACATCAGCCACAAACTGTTGTCAGGAAAGCTGTGTAAGAAAGAGAAATTGCTGACTATGTGATATGTTGAAGAGGGGTGGTCTCCAGGATCCTTCATGGCTACTGGGTAAAACCCTACACAGAATTTCCCAGACTACTCTTCTCAATTTCAGTAAGTGGCTTTTTTTCCCCCAAGACATTTCTTGTTTTTGACCTTGTCATTTGCTCATTCTGCTGAATCTAAAGCTGTTCAGAGAGCTCTCTGTCTGTTCGTGTGTGTGTTTAGAGATTATTGTGGGTGGCCTCAGAGAGAGACAGCAAAAAACAGTCAACAGTACATGTCTCCTGTCACACCCTGTTTAGCGTATGTCTAGTCTGGTTCCCCAGAAGTGTATTCACACCAAGAGTTAGACAAAGAGAAAATATATGATGGCGTAATACTAAAAGGCTTTAGTACTCCAAGTATTCATAAATAAGTTAATTATGAGAAACCGTCGTTCCATTGCATTCTTTTCTGTACAAAACAATTAGCTAAGAGCTGACAGTAATAATCGGTCACACCCAATTCTTATCTAATAGGCAGATCAGTAGTCCCATGTGGCTGAGGACACCCAGGGATGTTACATGTTATAATGTTCTCTTTCACACAATTGATGTATGTTCCATCATCTTAGAAAGTAGCCACACACACCTTCCCTCTCCCTGATGTGCACACACACCTATATTTATCTTTTTAAATCGCAAAGTTCACAAAGACAGCTGAATTTCCCAGAGAAGATGTGAGATTACTGATACATCTTTGAACTGAAAACCCCCGCTTTTCATTTCAAAAGCGTGCAGTCGAAATTCTTTTGAGCTGTTTCTATCTATATATGTTGGATTAAATGTCACTTGGCACATGTTACTCTTACAACTTGTTTACAGTGTACTCATGTACAATCGAAACATTCAGGTCATTCAGGTGCATTTTTAAAAATCTGGTTAGGGTTGTTATTGTCACAGGGTTTTTAAGGGTGTTAATGTAAATACTAAAATAATACTTTTATACTATAAAACATTTGGGGATTTTTTTAATGTATTTGAAAGAACTCTTATGATCACCAAGGCTGCATTTATTTGATCTCTCTCTCTCTCTCTCTCTCTCTCTCTCTCTCTCTATATATATATATTAGATACATATATTTTAAATTTTAATTTATTCCTGTGATGGTGCAGCTGAATTTTCAGCAGCAATTTAATGTCACATGATCCTTCAGAAATCATTATAATGTAGCCTAATGATTTGGTGCTCAAGAAACATTTGTTATTATCAGTGTTGAAAACCATTTTGTGGAAACCAGGATCCATATTTTTCAGGATTATCTGATGAAAAGAAGTTCAAAATTACAACATTTATTTGAAATAGAAATTTGTAACGTTATAAATAATTTTACTGTTACTTTTAAACAATTTCATTGCTGAATGAAAGTATTAGTTTTTAAAAATCTTATCCCAACATTTTGAATGGGTGTGTATGTTAATAAAACTACACATATTGATTAATGAAAAATAATTTTAAAGTCACTTTTAACACATTTATAAGGGACACAAACAGTGCCCCGTCTCCCATATCTATCCCATTTCATTTATAAATATATATTTTATTGCTCAAAATAAATAGAATCTCCAAACGAAAATGACTGTCTGTATCAGTTTGGATAGATCTAGAGGATCAATCAGTAATAAATTAGAAATTATATACATGAAGACATCATGAATGTGAATTTATACTCATTCAGTCACACCATGTTAATTCACAATACATAAGCTTCTAATTTTGGTGTTTATGGGTCCAAGACTTGGCATCAAGACCATCTAAAGGAAAGGGCACCAACTTCAACTCAAAAACAAATCAGAGACTAACAGACAGTATTGTTTTTGAAAATAAACAGGGTGGAGCCAACACTGAAACCCTCTGATGGTGTCTGTTAGTTCATTCTTGGCATTCACTTTGTATTATTAAGGCTTGTTCTGATACCAGAGCAATCAAAGAAGAATCCAATGCAAGTGCCTCTACACAGTAACCATACTGACTTTCTTTGAGCCCTTCCTCCGCCGAGGTGGAACAGGAAGTGACAGTGGAGCGTTAACGGCTTGTCACTGCAATCTTCACCCTTCCCCCTGCCCGAACCCCCTCACCACAGCATGTCCGTAAATGGACAACACTTTGCCCTCCATTCCCAGGACAAAAACACAGGCCCAGGGTTCACATAAAGACTTGTAATGTCAAGGTAAGCACAGATTAACCTGGACAGTTTCCACTACCTCCCCCATACACACCTTTATCACATCTGAAAGTAGGTAAAAGGTTCTTGCTTTACAAGCAGGCTTGTATATAAGACCTAATAAGTGCATACAAATGGAGAAAGTAGCTATTGCAGCATAATTCAACCACTCTGGACTAAGCATGAAACTAGTTTGTTTTAAACCAAGAAAGGTTAGTCATTGGAAGCTGTGGTGCACCAACGCTTTTCTGAAGTCACTAGACTAAAAAACAGCTTTTAATGGGAGTCATAGTAATTGTTTTTAATTGCATATTTAAGTTTAACACCATGTATAGTCAGCCCTCTCAAAATTAAAGTCAGTTAATTCACCTTTGTGCTGTTCCAAACCTTTATGACTTTCATCTCCATAACACAAAAGGATGATAATTTGAACAACATTTTTGCCCATTCATTGAGGTCCAAAAACTACTGGACCCAAATGACTGTAATTGTATGACGAAGGAGAAAAACGACAACCTAACACAAACAAACATTTCAAAGTATCAAGTCTGTTCCAAAGAAGAAAGAAATGCATAAAGTTTTGGAACAACAGGAGGATGAATTTTATTTTTTAATTGAACTATCCCTTGATTATGATAATGGTAGATAACTAGAAGTAACTGCTTTAACCAGGCAAGATTGCAATTAGAACCATTTCAACGAGTAAACTTACATAGTTTGATATGGCATGGTAACTAATCAAATAAAGCTAATCCAAGCTTCATATTTTATAACTTTTCTGATTGCTTTTGACAGATATACATGCTTCACTCACCCCTTTTCATTTGCACAAATAAAATAAGAGACTGATTAAAAATTAGGCCAGAGTTAAAAAACTTGGCCAGCTTTATTACAAGTCACACATAGGTTTGAGCCCTCCTGGACTGTTGGGGTGGGGGTTGGGGAGACAAATAAATAAAAGCAACTTGATTTAAGGCAATTCTAAAGCTTAGACAGAACAGTTGTATCACGACAGGCATTAACCACTATTGTAAGCAAGCAGTGGTTTGGGTTTGCTGAAACTTTACCGTCCAACAAAACATCAGACTTACAGTTTGGGTCAGATGAACAAAGTTCTCAGTCTAAATGATCAAAAACAACAGTTCAGCAATACCATTCTGGGAGTTTCCCATAAACCACAGGTTCTTAATGTCATTGCTTTTTTGTTCTATGTTAATACATCTGATAAGCAATAAATAAATACATTTTTAAATGTAAAACTGCATCGAAGACAAATAAGGTTTGAGTGTCTTTACATTGCACCAAGTTCACAGTTCTGAAGTGTTGTTACATTCATCCATGGATCGCCGCTCGGCGTTCCAGACAGGAACAGAACTGTAGTCCTGACAGGAGCTTGACCACCCGTTTCTGTGGACAAAGACGCATCTGATCGCCTCTTGTCTTGGCGATCCCAAAACAAACAAACAAAAAAAATAGATTAAAAGACAGCAACTTTTGCTGCCCATAATCGCCTTCAAACGTCCATATGTTCCAGTCTTAGCAGCTAACAGTGCTCGGCTGCTGTTTGCTCACAAAGTCCGAGATAAAGTCAAACTCGTTCTGTCCCAGAAAGAGTTCAGGGAGTTCCTGCACCCTATCCAGTCCTAGTTCCATGACCAGCGACGTCAACACTTCTTCGTCAATCAGATCAGCGTCCATGCCATTGAGACTGAGAGCCGGGCCGGCCATATGCTGCATGTTGCTCAACTGGACCTGACCCATGCGGAACTGTGCCCCATTCCCCATGTGGTTGCCATTCATGTGTCCCAGAGGGTGTCCATGGTACTGGGTGTTGAGTTTCTGAAGGTGCATGCTAGCCATGAGCTGTTGGGAAGTAAGACCCCCGCTCATGTACTGTTGTTGTTGTTGTTGTTGTTGTGGCGGAGGCTGTTGCTGCTGCACTTGGTGCATGTGGTGGTGCTGTTGGTGCTGCTGAACATGATGTTGCTGCTGCTGGCCCTGGTTGTTGAACATCATGTTAGTTGACTGCATTTGGTGGTGACCCATCTGTCCATTCATAGGCCCCACCATGTTGGCCCTCTGGCGCATGGCAGCCTCCATGTTTCCCTGAGGCCCCGCTCCATAGTGCATCATCTGTCCATTGGGCATTGCTCTAAGGCCGGGCTGGGGCGCATGCTGCTGGGGGCCCGCCTGCAGGCCTCCATTCATGCCCATCCGGTAGCCATGCAGGCCCCCATTACCCTGTCCGTGGTTCATGGGCATCATCATGTGCTCTGCCATAAAATCTACTTTCTATGAAACAGATGATATTAGGTTTAGAATTGGACTATTGACAACAAAAGCAAGTTGTTTTACTCTCATCCAAACTGATAAATGTAAAAACGTCCAGATTAATTGCCCACAAATTCTATAAGTGCACAAAGAAATCTGACAGTTTTTATTTCAAATTTAGCAAAGAATTTCCACTCTCATTGACAGGTAGGAAAGAGGTCTTTTTTGCACCCTTCAGCCCACCTGACTGCCCACTCAACACACTACAACCTCTTAAATCCCAATGATGCACATCCAAACAACACTTTTGAAATTGAATGGAGTATTATTTTCAGTCCTAAACCTTTCACACAGCCTCCATCTAAATAAATTTAAAAAAGTATTTTTTCAACACTAGATCTAAACAATGAGGATAACTGAAAATGCAGTTTAATTAAACCCTTACATTTGTGCAAGAAAATAAATATTACACGCCATTTTGTTTTATTATAATCCTGCACTTTACACACAGAAATTTAAAGAATGCACAGCATCAATCCAAAGAAAGTCACCGTGCAGTGAAGCAAACAATGGATCTGCCATCCTGAGCTTTAAAATACTGGCGCCGTCTTAAATCCTAGTGAGCTGCCTACCTAGACAGCATTTTGGGCATCGCAAACGCGTAAAATGCTACACGCGCTTATGACGACTAAAATGCTGTCTAGATAGGCAGCACACTGCGGTTTAAGACACTGTGTGAGTTTCGCAAGCATTTTGAATCTCTTACCCCGTGTCCTGTGCTCAGTGACTCCGCCGCGGCAGGGCAAATGAGCTTTTTCTGTTCAAAAGCCTCTGAAGTATTACACTTTATATTCCGCAAGGTGAAGCTTCATACTCCAGCGGACCGACGCACAAAAGAGCGCTGCACACTATCTTCAAACGAGAGAGAGTGTGTGTGTTTTCTGGGTCAACTCCACGCGCTTATATATATGAGAAAAGCGAAGAGGTGGAGCTATCGTTCACTCTATCCTTTGTTGCCATTGGCCCTGCTGCTTAATATCAGTGTGCATAGAAACCCCTAGCGGTTTCCGTCAAACACTGGCCAATTTCTGTCTACAGTTTTTGGTTGTGTTTCTGTTTCTGATTTAAAGTGAACAGGAAATCCCTTCAGGAGAAGCTGATCTGTTTGATTTGAAAGCTTAAGGGCAAGATAGATAGATAGATAGATAGATAGATAGATAGATAGATAGATAGATAGATAGATAGATAGATAGATAGATAGATAGATAGATAGATAGATAGATAGATAGATAGATAGATAGATAGATAGATAGATAGATAGATAGATATTTCCTTTGTTTATGTCTATGTAAAATGTTGAGGATGCTCAGATAGATAGAGTTGGTTGGATGGATGGACGGACGGACGCGCGGACGGACGGACGGACGGACGGATAGATAGATAGATAGATAGATAGATAGATAGATAGATAGATAGAGTAAAAATTAAGTTGTAAATAAAACAAAGATTATTGGAGAACATTTTACTAGAAAGTAGGCTACGTTATCAGTGTTTCTATTTCAGAAGGCTATTTAATGTTTAATTAAATGCATTACTTTGTTACTTGTTTTATTTTCCTTATAGATAGATAGATAGATAGATAGATAGATAGATAGATAGATAGATAGATAGATAGATAGATAGATAGATCGATAGATAGATTTACAATCTTGATGCTGAATACATATATTATGTGTGTGTATGTATATAGTGTTTCAATAAATCTTCATGCATCTAACCAAAGATAACAAACATATCCACTCTGACTGAAGACAAAACATTTTTAGATTAACAATCCTATTGTTTATCCGTCTAGTTTAATATATGTCCTTATATGGCTGTTTTTGTTTTGGTCATTGTGAGTGCTTATACATTAGTGTGAGAGTGTGTGATCTGGTGGCTCTGTGGCAGTCCATGTGACCCAGCGCTCGCTCTGCTGTGCCGTGTCTTTGCTGGGTGTGAGAGAGAGGGGAGGGGAAAGGAATGCTGGAGCTATTCTGGACCACCGGCTGGAATGGTGGTGGTGCAAACCTGGGCTGCATGTGCAACTTATTGGAAGTTGCAGAGCACAAGGTAAATAGTGGTTCAGTAACTACTGGTTCAGGTCCGATGGTCTTGATGAAGATGGTGTAACATACCCAACTGGACCCTGATCACTTGCTCTGAACACAACAACACTGGGCTTGTCTGTTAGAGAGAACGGGGAATCAACATTCTCTGTTTTGTCACAATAGCTCTCTGTTTACTCTGAGGTCAACACTGGCCAGAGCAGAACCTCACACCTCTAAAGTGCATTATCTTTTGACAAATTAACATCTCAATTCCAGTGTCTTTGTTTTGTGTTATTACAAAGACCTTGGGTGTAATTTGTATGATAATCTGTTCACACCTTCAACAGCTTGCTGCACTTCTAAACTGTTAAAGACAAATTTAGTGGTGTTAGGAAATATGGGACAGAAGTCACATCACATTACAGGTCAAAGATAAGTTATCATGATAACGAAGTATAAACTGACAGTCCACACTAGACCAAGTAAAAAGTTCAGCTTGTACAAAACTGTGCAACAAGATCATCTTCAGTAACACCAGTGAGTTCTTCATTGTTCCATCCCTGTCATTGTTTATCTGGATACCAAAGGTCATCTGGAAGCAGTTGAAAACTGTGTATGTTGGGTTTGCTCATGATTATAATACTATAGTCACCTTATTATGGATCATCTAGCATTAACATATTTAAACTTCTCGAAGAAAAACTTGAACTTCTGCTGCATAAAACATACATATTTTTTTTTTTTTTTAAACAGTTACTAAATAGAGATATACACAAAGAACTAGGTCAGTAATTTGGTCTCTAAATGACTGCTTTCATTTTTGTAGTAGCTTTTTATGGGTTGTTTTTGATGGTTTTGTTGTTGTTGTAAATTTCAATTACTTATTTTGTCAAGAAAATTTTATTCAGTTTTTATCTATGAAGGTAGATGATGTAACATTTCCAAATGCTTTTTTAAAATCAAATAAAATTTTAATGAACATATAAAGGAAATGTTTTTTTTTTATTATTATTATTTTTTTGTTTACCATTTTTACTTATGCTTTTCCTGGTGTATTTTAAACGATCCTGCAGTGTGACAAATGATTTTTAAAAAACAAATATTACAAATATTTCACTAATTAAGATTAGTGAAGGTCACTAAATAGGCATGCAACATAATTGTCACACCACATGTTTAACTTTTCTAAACTCTTTAATGTAAATTATCATAGCGTGAAATGTAAAGGGTCTTGGAACCCAATTAGACTAGGGATGGGGATCGAAATAAATAATGGAATACAAAGACTTTCACCAAGCCGTTTGTACTTACAAAATGTAAGATCCACAAGATCTCAGTTTTTAATAATCATTTATCTAGAGTCAGGTGTTGTGATTCTCTAATAGAATTAAGCAGCTGGCGTTAAATCAATATTCCAGTGAGAATAATCACACAGCATATTCACAATTACCTGTGCATTAGACCTCATCCGTTCCTCGAGGCAGATGCACGGTCCATTGAGAACTCAGCTGTGGGAGCTGCTTATTTACCTACAATGCCTCAGCTTTACGAAGGTGTGCATGTAGACATGGAGGATTAATGTCTATTGACACAAACAATTCAAACATGTGATTAAGCCTACTAGACATGCCTGTGTATATCAGCGCCACTGCCCTGAAGACCTGCCCTACAGTTAGTGGTTTAGTGTCCAGCTTAGACACCTAGTTTGTGGGCTTGTTTGTACAGTGTGTGTCTGGCCGACCATGGGCTCGTCCTCCCCCACAACTGATTAGTAAAGAGGCAAGAAGCTGGAGGAGGGGCGGGCCAACTGCCACCAAGAGCTGCCTGCTAAAGGACTCGAGAGAATAAATACAGTTGATAACATATCAAGACTGTAGATTGTAGGTGTAAAACTGACTGTTTTATCAAGCTAGTTTTGCTCCTGTTTACATGGTCACCAAAGAATTACTATTTCTTGTGGAGAGTTGCTATATTCTTCTTCAACCCAGTCTCACAGCAATTTGTATGAGATGGCTAATTCAAATGACCTTGCTCATACCAATTTGTACATTATGTGAAAAATCATACTTGTTTTATGAGGTGGCAAATTCATAGGTATTCGTACAATTGACCTGCCCTAACCCTGCCCCTAAACCTACCTTTCACAAAAAATGTACAAAATCATACGAGTGAGGTAGTACTAATTTGTACCAATTAGCTACCTCTGCACAACCAGTATTGGTAACCAATAAATAGCTTGGCATTGTTGTAACTTATTCTGGTGCCATTGTGATATGCTATACCCACATTTTTTAACATCCAAAAGATTTCTGAAATCCCATCCTACAGTTTTTCTTTTAAATAGCTTCTTTCTTTTTTAAAAAAAAATTTGGAAATCCGCTAACATTCAATAGTTTGAGGTCAGTACAATTTTTTTTTTTTTTTTGGGGGGGGGGGGATTTTTTAAATAATTCAAGGATGCATTAAATTGATCAAAAGTGACAGTAAATACATTCATAATGTTACAAAATGCTATTCTTTTAAACTTTAAAATCATTAAAGGATCCTAAAAAAATGCATCATTGTTTCTAGAAAAATATTAAGCAGCACAACTGTAATCAACATTAATAATAATAAGAAATGTTTCTTGAGCAGCAAATCCGCATATTAGAATGATTTCTGAAGGAGTATGTGACACTTAAGACAAGAGTAATGGCTGCTGAAAATTCAGCAGGAATAAATTACTTTGTAAATGTACATATTAAATATATAGAGTTATTCTTAATTGTAATAATATTTCAGAATATTATACAATATATTTCACTGTTTTACTATATTTTTCATCAAAATAAATGCAGCTTTTAGTTAGCATTCTTTAAAAAAAGCCCCAACCTTTTGAATAGTAGTGTACATCACATTGTGAAAGTAAACAGAGCAGCAAACAGATATGTTTTTTTTATACATTTCCTAGAAAACCATAGATGTTATAGATGTTTTTGTCACTCAGACACTTTACCCCACTTTGCTATGAGATCAGACTCTGTCCCAGCCACCCCAACCCCCTCCAACCCAGTTACAGAAACACTTCACTATCTACCTTGTTTATTTAGCTCCAAAGTGACCCCTCGCTCTCTCTCTCTCTCTCTCAAGAGTTGAGCAGCTGGATATTGCTGCAAAGCTGTTGTTTTCACCCTTGTGTTTTCAATAGATATCTTAGTAAGGGCTAGGAACTTGTTTTCATTACGAATTCTCTACAAATTGTAAGTAATATGTGTCACCAGGGTCATATCAGGTCAGGTTATGGGTGCTGGCTGCCTTGCAAGTGCACTCCCAGTTAATATATGATGCAGTTATTAGTTTCAACAGATTGAGTATGATTTAGTTGTGCAATTTGTTGTTGACTTCCATGGAATGTTAAAAACAGTGTAAATCAGTCCGAATGTTATATATGTGACGACTTGGGTTATTTTTATATGGGTCTTGCACAAGACGTATGATACGGCATGCTGGCTGTAATATAACAAAACTGGCCTTTTATCTTGTGACTGGTCCTATAACTTGCAACGTCACAATAATAGGGCATAGTTCATTTTTCCCAAGACTACATGTATGACAGCAGGAGCGGGACCTTCTACAGTTTCACCAAAACAGAAACACACCTGCTGGGCTTCAGAGAATCTTCTCCCCACCCCCACTTATCCAACCCTTCCCCCAAAACCCTGCACATCCATAATGCTTTGTCTTATTCTACAGATCAACTTCTCCTGAAGCACCAAGACTTAACACACACTTAACAAAATAAAGAGCGTTACCACCCACTTAAGACACGGGCCATTGAAGGTGTTCATCTCAGCGCTCTAGAACCAACACAGGCGTTACCTTATAAAGCTTAGCGGCTGGCCCATAATCACCAAGCTGCCTGTTGGAGCATTCGCAGATAATTAAGGAAAAGATGTTCTCAGAAGATCAGGATGACAGCACCATCTGCTATTTTGTTGACTGCTTAAACACTGATGTTGGTTAGCCTACTTGACTTTTGGCTACATGCAGATTTTGGTGTATTCGTGAACTTCAGTTCTGGTGGTTTCAGCACCTGCAGACCCAGTTTTGTTCACGCAAAACAATCTGTTTCAGTTGTGATCTGTGCACCATTTTTGCATGATCTTGTCCTCTCACAGAGCAGCTGACTGGTGCAGCTGCGGGACCTGTAAGAATACACGTCCTGCGTGTGTGACTCAGTGTTTATGACTCTCACTGTATGTACAGTGGAGTCGGTTTTGACAGGAGGCATTGTGGGTGCCCACAGCCTTGAACGTAAAACAGCCAGATGGCTCTCGAAACTATTAACAATGTATTTTTTTTCTAAGCTTTAGAAAATGATGTTTGCTGCGCGCGCGTGTGTGTATACATAGGCTACAATAACATTAACAAAAATTAAATAGACAATTACACAAATTAATCAAAAATAAATAAGTGGAAAATGTGAAAAAAGTTTTTGGTATCTAATTTTCTTCATATGTGTGAGTGAGATAAATAAGATAAATATTTAGGCCTTTTAAATGAGTTAGTAAAAAATACATGTAAAGTTAATAAATAAATAAACATTTTAAAATACATTTAAATATTTTAAAATATGAATTGAATATCGATTCAAAACATAATCCCGAAAACTATATTTTACAAATTATATACTGTCAAACAGGTCAAGATCTCTGAGGTGTGATGGATGGAATCTGGGAGAGTAAAGATATTTAATGTTTAAAACTTTCTTTTCATGCTAGGTTGATTGTATATCATACTGTAAAAAAATGTTGTTTCAGCTTAAAATAGTAATTGTTTGTGCAACCTTTATATTTTAAGTTTTGTCAACTCAAATATTCTAGTTGTCACTTAGTACAACGTAACATTCCAAACTGATTAAACTCAAAATTTTAAGGCAGCACAAACATTTTTTTTAAAGTTGAAATAACAAATTATTTTACAGTGTATACAACAGATTTCAAATAATAATAACAATAGAATAGAATAATAATTTGTGCTTATAATGCTTTAAGTCACAAGACAACAGAGTACATCATATTCATAAAAAGGGTTTGAAAGCGAATATTAATTTTTAATGTTCTTCAGAGACCATATACACTCTTAAAAATTTACATTTATGCATTTAACAGGTGCTTTTATCCAAAGCGAGTTACTGTGCATTTAGGCTATACATTTGTTTTTGTTTTTTTTACCAGTATGTAAAAAAATAAAGGTTCTTTATTGGCTTAAATCCATGGAACCTTTCAAATGGTTTCTTTAGATTTATAAAAGTTTTTTTTTTTACCAGTATGTAAAAAAATAAAGGTTCTTTATTGGCATCAATGGTTCTAGTTATAATGATGTTAGAATGCAGGCACCAAAACTGCATTGCAACCCAATTTTTTCCCTGATTACTGTCACACTGAAATCACCCAATTCAGTGTTAGCTGTCAAAACCACCTTGTAAACTGTAACTATAGTGCAGTGCTCTCAGTTTTATTTTCCTGTCATCATCAAACAGGGAAACTAAAGTCTGATTCTATATGCACTCAACCCCCCCCCCCCCCCCCCTATTTTGTGTTGTGGTGTTGAAGTGGCTGAGGGGGTGGGGGTTTGTTATTGTTCAGACTTCTCATACGAGAAACGTCTATAAATACATGCAGTGCTTCCTCTTGGTGAACAGAACGCCCCATCTCTGGGAAGTGGAGGCTGCTGGACATGGTGAGTCAGGGCCATGGGAGAGAACAGTGGGTGGATACACTGCCACTGAGGAAGAATCTTTCGCTTTTGCACGAGAGGGTCTTGTTTCAGGGAGCAAGAGCAGTGTTTGACTACTCTAAACCCCTTTTTAGAGAGTGCCACATCCTGTTGAAGCAGCCCTGCAAATGAAACTAGAATCATCAACACTGGATTCACCGAGGTCAATGGCATCTTACTACTGATAAAAGCACTAAAATATTATATTCAATAGAGAATTGTGTAGAAATTTACTGTGCATGGTTTGTACTGTACTGCACTGTCACTATAGGTGTGTGATTATTACAAAATAACCAAAAGTTGTGCAGCAAGCCATAAATGCTCTCCAATTAAAATAACTGCATATTAAACATCCTTTCTTAGTAGTAGTACCGTAATACAATTTATTGTATGCAAAATTATAAATATCGACTCAGGGGATGTTCGGTAAAAAAAAAAAAAAATGTATGTACATTTTTTTCATTAAATAAAATATGAAATATTGCTTGGGAATGGATTTGAAGTATGTCATATTAACAATTCCAAATTGAAGCTATGCTCGAAATGTGGCATAAAAGAGAACCACAATTACAAGAAATAGAAAGTAAATGAGTGACTTTTTGCAATAGGAGGAACTAAGCAGTAATTCCTTACCATGGAAACTCCCATACACATTCAGTAACACTACGATCTCTCTGCAAGTGTCATGTTTATTCAAAAAATGGTCTTATCAGTGAGTGCTGGATGTGATCTTTAAATGTTTGTAAATCTCCAATCGTTTGTGTCATTCAGGGATTATTAAACTGTGGGTATTTTCCACAGGAATTTCATTATGGGGGTTTTGAGCTGTAAAAGAGGGTATTTGCATATGGGATGTAATGGAGCACAATGGTGACATTTTACTTCAGCCACTATTTGTTGACATTTGAAAACAGCCATATCTACCCATTGTGTTATCGCAAGTGTGAAAACATTGAAACCACCACACTACTGGGAAACCCTACTTTAAAACATAAAAATGCGACTTTATTTGAAACAAGTTATTAACAATTTAATAGATGTTATTTCTCTGTGCCTGTGATTTCAGTCTCACATTATAACTGTTTGACGTTTAAGATATTTTAATGCATTTTCACTTTCGCTTTTCACAATAGTGAATCATTTTAATTCACAACCTTTCCTCCAGTCTCCGATCTGAAGGCACTTGGCACACAGCCATGATACAAGATGGCTGGCAGCCTGAAAAAACTGAGAGAGTGAGAGGGACCTGTATGGATAACAGATAAGTATCTAGCGTGAGAATCCTCAGGAGACAATACGAGGTGGGAAAGAGTGAGAGAAGAGCTGAGCGTGCAGCGACGCTAAGAATCTTGCATGAATCTTTTATTATCCCCTAGCCCAGTTAATGAGGTGGTGCTTCTTTAATAATTAGCGGGGAGACTAAGGCGTATTTCCATAGCAGAGCCTAAGGATGCAGAGGGCATCGGGGACAGTACGAAGAATGTGGGACGCTTCAGAGACAAGCTTGAAAGCACACGCTGAGCTGCGAAAGAAAGAAACACATGTGTGTTTTCGGATGTGTGTGCAGAAGTTTACTTGTATGTGTGCTTGGGATATGAGCACTCCGTTTGGAATCCGGAGGATCTGAGAGGGTGTTTACACTTGGTCTAACCATCCGACTGGGATAAGACCCAGTGTAAATGCAAACCTAGATTCCTCAGGAGGTGGTTTGAGAGACAACAAGATGCATTTACACCTGTGACTCAGTCATCTGGTTGGTCAGGCCACATATGTGAACTTTACTCCTCTTAAATGGAAATATGTTGGATGTTTAAGTGCCTCACAATTACAGTGAATACTCATGAATGAGACACATGGATGGAGAAACCACAAAAATAAAACACTAATTGAGGCTAAGAGAGTGTTCAACAGAAAATGTCATACCGGCATTAATTTGAAGTATGTCATTAACAACTTAAAGTAAAATAAATAAAATTGTAAATAAAAGTTTAATTGATCAAGAGATACAAAATGACTAAACAGGCCTTTTGAAGTGTTCACAAGTTGGATAATATTATTAAGTAAAAAAAAAATATATATATAAGGAAAATAAAATGTAAAATGCAAAATAAAATTACAAATGTAATTTAAAAAAATAAAAATAAAACTTTTAGGGTCAAATGGCTCAAAAGAGTGTATAATCCCATGAATAAATAAAATATCCATAACTAACTGGACAGCAATCCAATCGACTGAGACACACAAAATTACCAAACAGTCCTAATGAAGTATTCAGAAGTTGCAAGGTGCTCTTTTCAAGACTGGAACTGTATATTAAGGATTTGTGGAAAGTAAAATAAAAAGTAATTCAATTCAATAAAAATGGAATTAAATAGAAATTAAATCTGAAAAATAAAATTGTGAATAATATTTAAAATAAAATGTAAAATAATAACGTAAAAAAATAAACATTAAGTAAAATAAAAAAATAAAAAATAAAATGAAATATATTTAAGCTTAAATGGTATCTGGCACCTTATTGCTTGCACTTATTCATGCACAAGTTGTAAGAATGTAAGATCCCTTTACTGTTTCACTAAAACACACAACATACAAAAGAACAAGCCAAGAGCCACATTCTTGACACCCAACCCCATCACCCTCCCCCATTAATATACACCCCTCCCCCACCAAAGCACACCGGCCTGCATTCACACACAGACTCTCAGGGGCGGGCTGACTGTGCTACTTGCCCTCGATGTGTGTGTGTGTGTGTGTGTGTGTGCAAGGTGGAGGGGGGGATGTTTTCTCTTTAGACAGCTAATTGACTCACAGATGTCAGGATGAGCTGACAGAGGGGTGGCACTGCAACACACACACAGTCAAAACGATCTGCAAACAAATCTGTTATGGCCATGTCAAAGCAAGGCCTAGTTCTTCTGGTATAAATAAATCCAAGGCACAAACAGAGTTAGTAGAGCAAGAGCACACGACCACAAGCCAACCAGTCTTCGTACACGCACATGCATGCAGACCAAAACAGACACACTACACCTCGTGAGACGCTTTCACTGCTGCAAACAAACCAGCCCCTGCTGTAACTCAACCTGAGCTGGTGTTTTGAACAGCTCACTAGTACTGTGCTCTGTTATGAAGAGACTTGTTTATAATCCATAATGAAGGGTTCCCCATGCAAAAGTCACTTTCACTTTCTTGAGAGAAAAAAATTGAAAGACATAGTGATGACATAAAAAACTTTCAAGACAACCATGCAGGTTTTTAAAGGCCCTGGGTTTTTTAATCATTACCAACCTACCTACCTACCTACCTACCTAAATAAATAAGTGTGTGTGTGTGTGTGTGTGTGTGTGTGTGTGTATATATATATATATATATATATATATATATATATATATATATATATATATATATATATATATATATATATACATACATACACACACACACACACACACATACATACATACACTCCTAATATAATAATAAAATATCAAATACTACACATACAGTGGTGGCCAAAATTATTAGAACACTAGTATTTTCACCAGCTAAAAAAATTATTTAAGTCAGATATTTCTATATTTTGCTGTATTGTGTCAGTAGGAAATATCTGTTTACATTTCCAATCATTCATTTTGCCAATAATTGTAATAATCCAGTGAGATTTTTATTTGCACAAGGAGTCTGACAACAGCTAGTGCTAGCTAGTGCACACCAAATGTTGATTTAATTTAATTAAAAGAAGAATTGTTTTCTTTGTGTACAAAAAGTATACTCGTAGCTTCGTAAAATTACGGTTGAACCCCTGATGTCACATGGACTATTTTACCGATGTCCTTGCTACGTTTCTGTGCGTTGATAGTGGTTATATCCATGCTATCTATGGAGGATCAGAGAGCTCTCAGATTTCATCAAAAATATCTTAATTTGTGTTCTGAAGATCTGAAGATGAACGAAGGTCTTACGGGTTTGGAACGACATGAGGGTAAGTAATTAATTCTTTAATTGATAAAGAAAATGTATTTAAGACATTATTCCTCATCCTCATTTTTGACAGCATTTTTACATAAGTGCCTAAACTTTTAACAGAACTGTAGCTTTGCAGGTAGGTTTCTTGAAGCATCTTGGAGACATTTTTAGCTGGTGAAAATACTAGTGTTCTAATAATTTTGGCCACCACTGTATATATATATATATATATATCAGATTTCATTTCAGAGCTGGTTGGTTTGGTTTGATTTGGTAGGCATATATTTTTTCATATTAAATCTATGATTTAAGTGTCTGTTCAGAAAATGAATAGGAAAAGTACTTCTGGAACCAAGGCCATTGAAATGGTGGGTGGCCATTGTTGTGTTTTATTGAGAACAGACACCTTGCTTCACAATATAGCCTGTTTTCTGTCAAAGAAAGAATCCAAAGTTATATAGATTTTTTATGAGGATTTTTTGAATTGACAGCATGTTTGTTTTTTGTTTTTGTTTTTGTCTGATATAAGATTACATTATTACATTTTCCTGATAAATATCTGTCATATGATATAGTGATGTCATGTTCTATCTGCTTTGATGATGTCATAGCAGTTGTTATCAGAAATAATCAAAGACCTTGAGCCTCATGAAAAACAAGCGCACACTCATGCACTCCCACACATGCTCATACATGTATTAAGAAATCCCTGTGTTGTTTTGCAATGCCACACACAGCAAATCCCCTCACCAGACAAAATATCACGCAGACCCGACAAGAGAAAAACACACCAGGAGAAAAACCTCAAACCCTAGAGCTTTACTCAGTGTCACTGTATGTGTGATTGCAAAAACATGCAAGTGTCTGTGCCACAAGTTACCCAAATCTCAGCTGAATGTGAGCCAAAGCTCACGCTGGATGTTGAGTCAACCCTGTGCACTGCCCACAAGTGCAAAGTTTGTATCCTGTTATTCCACTCACCCACGCTGCTGTTGTCATCCTTTGCTAGGAAACTGTGGGGGAGATGGCCGGTGCCACCAGCAGGGTTTCACTTCCAGTACTGTGGAGTGACAGGAGGCTGGAGAATGTAAAAGGACACACTGAAGGGCAAAAAAAAAAAAAAAAATGTTTATAAAGGTCATTACATCACAAGATATCAAACCATGTATGACATACGTTCCATGCAAAAATAGGTTTCAAAATAAATCAAATTTTGTTCTAAATTAAGCGTTTGAACACTGTCTGGTTGCTAAACGTTTGTGGAATGTGTCCATAGTTCATAGGATAAACAAACCTGTGGTTAATTTATAGGACACCTGTGGGAACTTAAGGGGAAATGACTTCATACATCTACTAAACATGAACTTGGGACCAGCTGTTTAAAATAACAAAAAAAAAAAGTTTTGAGAAAAGGTCTAGCATTATTTGTTTTGCTGATGCCGACTGGTTAGTCGGCTATGATAGAGTTAGACTGCTATACAGAGACAGCGTTCCATTAAAGACTCAATAAAATTGAAGAAGTGACAGATATTTTCTTTTGTATTTTGATATACAGCTTTTTGAAAAAAAAAAAAAAAGTAGGGTACTTCTATCCATAATTTGGTAGTTGGATTTTAAGATAGGTCTATTATATTCAGCAATGAAGTCAGTCTGAATACGAGCTCAACATTAAAGATTGGAGAAGTTCAACATACATCACCAGAACGAAATCTGTCATTTCAGTGGAAGTTGACACATTAATTAAAAATTACATGGTCAGAAAAGGTTAACATAATACCATAACAACATAGATCCATAACATGCATTTAGAAAATAAACTGTGAATTTTCTTTACATGCCAACTTTAAAAATGTGTTATCTTTCAGGCAGCTAACATGTTGACAGTTTAACTGACCTGTTCAAACTGAGAATAGTTAACCTGAAAGAATTATAGAATAAGAATTTATGCTAATATACATAGCTAGAAGTGTTTGCATTTACATTTGTGACAGGCCATAAGCTATAAATGCTCAGGTGGATTCTGATTGGCTGTCAATGTTTACATCACACAAAAGCTGAAAAAAAAAAAAAAAAAAAACGTTCGGAAAGTGACTCCAACGATATTGTACCTCTGTGTCATTATAATAGTTGTTATTATGTGGTGTGGACTTACTATTCTTATTATTAAAAGTTTAGAGTTATATTTATCGTCCTTAGTGGCCGTTCATATATCGTCACTGGTGGCTTTAGTCATAAATGTAAATGCCCACACTGTGTTCTCACATGTTCTGTCTTTGGAGTGTCCACTCTTGCATCACAGGAAGTAAATATGAACACTTTGACCTATACTGCAATGCATGACTATCATCATGTGTTTCTTGTATATCTTGTTAAACAGTCAACAGAAACTATTACTTCACTGGTTCTTGATTTAAAGATTTAAAATTTGATTAATATATAGAAAAAGAAAAACATCTCTGGTTTTTACTTACTAGACATTGTCTTTATGTTTATGAACCTAAAGTAAAAGACAAAGACAGCATGGACAGTGGAATATGACAATAGAAACCTCTAATGATAAAGACATCTACCTCAGCGCTATCAGGATGATAATGGTTCATTAGCATTCAGCCCCATGTGCACAATGATGACATTATCATCAAAATGAGCTGTAGCTTTGTTGACATGCTGGTACTGCTGGGGTTTCCAGGAGCTTTTGGGAACAGGATATAGCTGGTAGCTCACTTAACCTCTGTCCTGGCTGTAAAAATTGAGAAAGCTAAATAACGAAGACTTCGGTTTGTTTTTTTTGGTTTTGTTGTTGCGTGTGTAGGCCATGCATTGTCCTGACAGTTATTATTTCCTGCTATGTTGCACAATTACTCATTTGAGCCAGGAAAGAAATGCAGAATGTTTAAATTCTGATCATCATGTCAAAGGGGTGGGCTGAAACGTTGAGGTTTCGATTTTCATAAACACACACACACACACAACAGGATTTGGAAACAAACAGCAGGCGGTTACTTCCTTTCGTAGAACCCTTTCGAAGACGAGACTTAGAGACAGAGAGAGACTTCCTTGAAAGGTTGTTCTTGTCTGATACAAAATGTATACATTTTGAACTAATCTGACTTATGTGATGCTTCATTCCACATGTGCTTCTTATGCAAGCGTTATCATAGCCAATAATTCAGGTGAGAAAATCAGTCAGGGAAACATCCAGAAATATATGCTTAAATTGATCATCAGACATGCATCTCCAAAAGTTAGACCACAGATGTTTATGTGTCAGTGATCTTAAGTGTTACATTGTCAGAGTCAGTCTCCTTCTGAAGAATACTGGATAGCCAAATCAATATATTGAGTGTCACATGATTTCCTCAGATGACCTTCACACAGAGTTTGGATGAATGGTGTGGAGAATCAGTAATGTGTAGGCCGTGGCCCATGTGATACTTCCCGACTGCAGTACAAACACATGTTTGTCAACCTTCACAAACGCTCCACTATTTGTTTGTATGTGTCTCTGCTGTAAATGTCGCCCTCAGTCGAAATGTGCGTGTCTTGGAATACTCAATAAACACGACAACTTACAAGTCAACCTAAAAAAAGTCAACCTACTAATCACTTTGAATTGCATTAAGGCTTTTTGAAAGCAATAAAAAATAAAATATGCAAGACATTATTGTGAGACACAGTAGCCTATACAGGTGAAAAGATTTATTTTGTTTTCTACGTGGTGCAGTAACCTAATATCTGTTCCAGATTCACTGACAAGAAACTTACAGTTCAGAGAGTCAAATGTTGATTCAGTAGCTAATCCGATGGATTCGACGAGTTCATTCAGTGAAGAATTCTTCAGAAGGATTTGTGAAACTGATTCAGACAAGTGGGTTCGTGAGTCATTCGTTGAATCATTAATTAAAAGAATTGATTCATAATCATGTGTTTGTGAATCTGTACACCACACAAGTCGTGCTGTGTTTATCCGCTTAATATTTTTACTCTGAGACCATTTCCACTCATGTTTTGGCGGTGTTCCCGTTCAAAGGAGATATCAGACGTTCACTTTATCTGTCAAAATGCGGTCATTCAGAACAGCCTGTAACGTCATCAAACACAGACTCAAATGAGGTCGTGCTGATTCAGGCATTTTGATAATATAGTCTAGTTGGGTAAATAAATATATTAATAACGGTACCTTCATACATATATAAATGTATCCATTTGTCTTTATAGAAAATACAATATTATATTAGACTGTAATATCTAATATTTATAATTTGTTACTCAAAACTCCCAAATTAAGAGGATTTGTAAGTGCATCAGATGGACATCTTAATATCCCATGGAACCACGGGAGACAATTTGTGAATGGCAGTGAAGTGATGTAACTGTCAAAGACAACCTGAAAAATGTATGTCAGAATTAATTTCAACTACACACATTTATACAACATAATTTTAAACAGTCACAAAAGTATTTATTCAAAATGAGTAACTACTCAGAGTATAATTGCATTAACCGTAGTACTACACTTCAGTAATACTGATGTACTGAGGTGGTGTGCAATGACTAGTGGGTAAATTCACTTGTGAAGTGATGTATCGATATACTCTTGTTCCATTTGCTGTATCCAGTGTCCACTGGACTGTCACAACACTACAGTACAGTAAACTACACTGTACCTTACAACGATCAACTACACAACAACAACTGTTGTATTAAAACTATTTCTCCTCTGTTTGCAGCTGTGTTGCTTTGTTAAATCAACATTGTGATCTGTTCTAATGGGAATGGTGGAGAAAATGAGGCGGATGTGTTATGAAGTGCTTTTCAGGTGCACTGAAAATAGATTGAGAATGATTAAAAGGATAATTTTAGTGATTGTATAATCCTCTTTGACTGTAAAGCCGAGCATAAACGTGTTAAATGGACAGCATTCAAACTGCGTGAATAAAATGCTAGGCAGCAATGCCAGATGAGAGAGACAGTGAATGGGAGCACGCTCTGTCTATATGTGGGCCGTCACTTGTGTGGATGGTGATTTCCATATCAATATTTGAGGGCTGGTGAATAATTTATGGACTCACTGATACAATGAATGCCGAGCTGAAAGATACTTACCCCGCTATCCTCTGCACAGCCCTCAAGGGTGTATATGTGTGAGACAAACACACAAACCCAGTGGTTGTAATGGTCAGCATTCATTGTTGAGGGGTCCGTATTTCAGTCCACTCTCTTCAGTTCCTTTCCGCGTCATTGTATAATCTATGGGTTTCTGCTTCTTTTAGACAACGTGCAGTCCAAAAAAAGACATCTGCTCTGTAAGAGAATGCCCTAATTATTCATGACCATTTAAGCTTTGAGGAGTTAGTCTGTGTAGCATATGTGTCCTTCTCACTAGCACATTGTTCAGACCTCACTGGTTAAAGACTCGTTCATTGTATTTTTCTCTTTGCCTGACAATACTGTTAAGTATTCATGCAAAGGAGCGCTGGATTCTGCCCAGAAAACTATTTTTGGATTCTCTCTTGGTTTCACAGATTCACGTTTTTTCCTCCTCCTCTTGTCACTGCCCTACATCTTTCAGCGTCTTTTTGAATTACATCTACCTTCTATGTGCCGATCGATATTTGTAACACATTCACATTTCCTGCATATTGATATTCCGGTAACTCCACAGAAATCTGCATGTCTTGAATATTGTAAAATGTATTCTTGCGGCCACAATCACACCCTCAATATAATCCTGCAGAACCCGACAGGCAGCAATTACAACAGAAGTCACACACACACAACTATCATTTGCACCTGGGACATCACCTTGGCTCCAGACAAAGGAGTCTGCTTCTTTGTGTGAATGTGTGTGTGAGTGTGTGCTTTTGTTGCAGCGTCAACGCCTGTTATTCACAGTCCTCGTATGCAATCAGCCCATGAGAACAATAAATCATTGGTCAGTGTCAGAGGTCACATAAAGACCCATGCTAATGACTGGATTCACTAGCTTACATATCTACAATCACATGCAACTTTTGAGCTTTTGAAATCCCCCTGAAGGGTTTTCCGTGACTTGTATGATGAAATGTACATGTGTAATGTTGCCTCTCATCATTGTTGCATGAGTCATTGTTAGCGGTCTGTAAAGACCTTAGCCTAGTTAATATGAGATAATCTAACCAGAGGAGCTGTTCTCTATGTTCTCATGTCAGCACTTATGTCATAATCACAGTAGTAATATGAGATTCTGAAGAAAATGTGAGAAATGTAGGGTGGTGTTAGATGATTGCTAGGGTGTTTTGTGTGTGTATGTGTGTGATTTTTTGAAATTCTGAAATTCCTATATGGGTCCGATTCCTCTGAGAATATGAGTCTATAAGAATGTTTTTGTTCAGGAAAGTAACAGCACACCTATCCTTGCTAAGCTGCTCTATTTGAAGTATAATTTATGTGGAAAGCGCAAACGATGCCAAGTTACAAGCCAAAGTTAAAAATATGCATGGGTTTTCCATTTTCTGCTTACTTAATGCGCATTTAACTTAATCATCAACAGGGTGCTTAATTTTTGTGTATGTTGTATGCACATGCCTGATTTGGACTTCATTGATTTGCACTAATTTACGTGTCCTTTAGGTGGCAGCTCTCACAGTTGGATCATGCCTTCAAGAAGTAGCAGAAGAAGATGGAAAATTCCGATTAAAACAACAAAATACCATGATGGAAACAACAACAATTTATCTGAATGCTTGTGCGAGGAGGTTGAGAACAGGTGGAGTATTGCAAAGTAATTGTAGTGTGCATGTGTACAGGCTCATGTTTAATTGAGTGTGCTTGGAAAGACTTTGAAAGCTATGCATTATACTTGGGCTTTGTCCAAAATCATATACTTTCCTACAATCCACCTTATTCTTCCCATAAGAGTGGGCAAGACCATTTGTAAATTTTATCAGTCTGGCTTCCGTAGTCATTCACGTCCAGCTATTTTTAGCTGTACAAAACAGCTTGTTTTTCTGTTGGAAATTGCAAATTGGTGTGTCTTACCATATTATTTTAATGTATTATCTTAATTATGAACACACTGGTTTGTAGCGCAAACAGTTTTACCATTTACTGCATATTGTTATTCTTCTTGTTATTTCCCTACAGTGGCTAATTGAACCATAATTTTTGCCCATAATCTTACTTCTGCATTGAAGAATATGGTGAATTTAGTATGTGTGAGAAAGTATGTGAACAGAGTAGCTGGACTGACAGTATTCATAAAATAGTGGGCAAAAACAACTACCTGGATGACCTGCTATTTCTGACGAGATTCTGAAATACGCATTAAATGGACTCTTACCAGCTAGGTCACATGACTATGACAACATGACAAACATATTATGTCAGCATCACATTGATATACAGGTTCATACTGTATAAAACATACTTTTTTTTTAAAGGCTGCAAAGTAATTACTTAATCAAAAAAAGTACTGTAAAGACTGTATCTGAAATTGCATACAGCATGAAATGAAAATCCACTCTATTTTTTAAATGCATGTTATTGATCTTTTTTTTCTCTCTTTTTCCCAATTTCTTTAATCTCAGAATTTTTAATCAAAATAACTCAATCTTCCAGTGAAATGACAGACCTCTTTTTGGTGATGTATGAAGGACTTCTCCAAACATTTGGTCCATTTAAACCCCGCCCCTGCATGCATGCATTCTTCCGCCCTCGTTGTTGAGTGCAACGGCCACATCTCAAAACCCAATCAACAACCAATTGATAAAATTGATAGAAGTTCCTGCCCAACATTTTTTGATTTACGATAATCTGTTACACTGCAAAAGAATTGGAGCTCACAAAAGAAAGAAATGATCTGATGCTACAACCGTTTCACTGTGACTTTAAAGGAGGTGTCACATCATTCCGCTGCCAGTCATTCCAAAAGAAATCCACGCGATCTGGAGTTTTGTGTAAGGGCTAAAGATTTTCCCGCGCAGATTTCGCTCATGTTCAAGTTGGTCACACAAATTTGCCTCGTAGACCAACAGAAAGCTGTTTGCATTGAAATTGACTTCTTTGTGACCAGTGCTTCATAAACCTCTACGCTATTGACAGTGGACCTGTATTTGTTGGCGAAATGTCATATTAGAGTTTGTTGAGACCGTTTACTCAAAGTATGAGTAATAATAATAGTGATGTCAGCACTAATACACTTCATTTTCGGAATTCATTGACCACAGTTTCATGATAATAGTGGAATAAGTGTTACACTTTCACACTCATCTGGAGTGTAACAAGGTTTACGATCAATAAACGCATAAACAAACGAGTCAGTGAGACGTAGGCAGTAGCCTGTTGTCAGTCAGCGCTTTTTTCCCCCAACAAAAGACGCTCCTTCTCCTCATCTGCCACAAAAACTCCAACCCACCCCCATCTCTGCTCAAGTTGCACTCCCTGCATACCACTTACTTTTCTCTCTCTCTCTCTGCCCTTTTCTTCCCTGCACCCCCTCTTCTCTCCTCGCTCATGTTATCTTTTGTCAGGCCTTCCTCCTCTCTCTATCTGTCACTCCCCAAAGCTGTCTTGCATCAAGAAAACAGTAGCGTTTACCCACATCTGAAAGCTGGGAGATTCACATTCATTTAAACTCCTCAAATCAAACAAATATTTATATCATCCACTGTTGGATGCTAATGATATAAAAACATACGCTTTGTGAAATACTGTTTTCTTAACAGCTCAACTGACTGCTTGTACAAAAGTGAAACCACTTTTTTTTTATTGCGTTTTAGTTAGACACTTCATTTGATGTTCAGCCAGCCGTGAAAGACTGCGCTCTGGCTTTCTCGATTTTTCTTGTCTGCCCTTCCCCCCTGTTGCACAAAGTGCCACACGCTTCCTGTTTACAATTGAAACAACTGGACTGGGAGAGAAGAGACGAGCTGTGTCATCACTGAACTTCAAGTTTCTTTTCTGTTGCCTTCAGACATGGTTATGAAGACGTGCACCATACACTTTAGAAATCCACCTGCTGTAGTGTAAACATTGTATGTGTTCATTATGAAGAGGCAGTTTTCTGAACTTTATGGGAGGTGTTCACTCAGAAATAAAACTTCTGTCATCATTCTCAGGTCACACCATATCTATATTCTGTTGTAATTCTTAAGAGTCTTTTATACTTCTATGAAATGACAGTTCATGGTGTCTAAAATGACCACAAGAGTATTGCAAAATCTTCTGAAGTCATATAAAAGCTTTGCGTGAAGAACATTGCGATATTTAAATTATTAGTCACTGATAAAAATGCATGCAAGAGTTAGTTATGTTAATTATATATAACTGTCATTGCATGGAAAGAAATGGATAAGCAACAGGAATGTGTTTTCTTTTCTAGGTGAACTAATTCTTTAAAGGGAGCTTCTGCCTTTTAAACATGCCTGCAATACTTACTGTAGAAATAATAAACATCTTGTGCCTTCTTCTTCATCATCCCTTTGGCTCTGAGAAAGTCATTCAGGCCCACTTCCTGAGTGGCCAAGATGACGTAGGCTTTGCCGTAAATGTGGTTCCATAGAGCTGAAATCTCTTTCCATCCATACACACCACAACAATTTGATCATGGACTGATCTAACTCCTGCCCACTTACTGTCAACATTTGTGTTTGATGATGTCTGATGTCAGACCCATGAAAGATTTAAAGGTTTTATGGATAAAACTAAGGATGGGCACTGTATGTGGGCACAGCATTCTTTTTTTTTTTTACAATAATAACATTTTTGTGAAAAGGTGATTTAAAAACTACAGGAGGAAAAAAAGACCATTTAAAGACATATATGAATACTGTTTCACAGTTTGGGGTTAGTATGATTTTATTTTTATTTGATTGTTGTATTTTATGCTATCTTATTTTATTTTTGAAATAACTTATTTAGCAATGACATATTACGTTCATTAAAAGTGACACTAAAAACATTTATAATGTTACAAATAAATGTTGTTATTGAACTTTTATTTAGAAATGACATTATATTCATCAAAAGTGACAGAAAATACATATAAATGTTATTTTGAACATCCATAAAAAAAGTGTTCACAAAAAGTATTACTATTAAAAGCTCTCCATTACACATTTCTTTGCCCATTTTCATATTTTGGATATTGCCTTCCACATTGGCAACTCTACTTACTAAATATAATTGGACTAATTTCAAAATTATTTTATAATTTATTGAAATAACTTTTATTGAAATAATTCATTGAAATAATCACATGATTTCCTTCTTAACTCACTTTTCTCTCGATGTTTATGGGCAGCAGGACAAACAAACTTTGACTAGTTGACATCCCATTGGAATTGATGGACATTTTCTTTCTTACCATCTTCTTCTCATTTTCATTCTAAATATACAATGATTGGAAAGGATTGGAATGCAAAGTCCTTGCAATGACGCTTTTCGATTTTTCATTACTACAGATTTCGAACAGGTCTGTTGCCCTATTTTGGTGACATTTTCATTCATATTGTTAAAAGCCAACTGGTATTTTCGCAACAGTTTCACATCCTCCTCCTACTAGTTTTTTTTTTTTTAAGTTCTCCATCTACAGTCAGATACATAATGAAAGAAATGGTATGTGCATTTTGTGGGTGTGCAGGCTGGCATCTGAACGTCTGGTTGATTTACAGCGTATGGCACGTAGTGCACAACCAAGAACATTAGATCATCATTTCGTCTTTTTTTTCTTCCGTCACACTGGACGCAAGCATGAAGCAAATTCAATTAAAACACCAAAACAGACATCCACCAGGAAGAGAGGGAGCAAACACGGCAGCGGACATGCGTCTCTTTATTTTCGTAATTCACTTAGACCGGGGGTTAGTGTTCCACCCACACGTGCTGCACATTTGAGACATCACGAAGGAGTCAGGCGACACCTCAGGCCTCTACTGCTCCTTTCAAACACTTTAGTTCTTTCTTTTGTAGCCTTCCTGCACTGTTATATATGAGTTCCTACAGGGAAGGGCCAGACACATTCACAGATGCTCAAACATCATTTACATAATAGTCACTGTGTCCACTTATTGTTTTTCAGAGAACATCCTGTTGAATTGTCTAATGCCTCAGTCTCAAGTACAACTATCATTTAAACAGTAATTTGTTGTATAATGCTGTTGTAGTGGTTGTTTGGTGCTTCCTGCAGGCTGTATTATGTAAAATCCTGCTGAATGTCTGTGACTAATAGACTCGTCTTTCTATTATGAAGGCTAATTATGGTTGAGGAGCAGAATGAGATGTTTGTTTCTCTCCTCGATTTAGACCACTGTAGCTACCTAAATCAGAGGCTAACATCATGAGAAACAATGACTCTCTCTTGTTATCCAAGAAGCGGGATGTGTACTCCTCCATTTTTTTGGTCCACTTAAATACTCATAGGACTAAAACAGGAAAACAACACAAAGGTCAGCTGAGAAAGACTGATATAAACCCTGCCTTTGTCTAGAGGACATGAACTGAAGGTCATGAGATGTTGACTTGAATACATAAAAAGCCTTACAGGAGGCAGATCTGTGTTTACACAACTTCATATTGTGACATAGCATTGGAGTTTATATTTTTAAACATGCAGGCGAACTGGGGATACTCTGCACTTCTAATTTTCACTTTGAGTAAAACAGTAAATCATTGTGGCTTCAAAAAAAGGTGGTCCAGGTGTGATAAGAGCCTTCAGGGTGCTGTTGCTATTGTTTTTTGCAATGATGCTACAGTAGAGCACAACACATTAAAGCCTATTCAGGGCACAAGCAAACAAACCTATTCAGAAAGACAAAATGACTATCAATAGTGAGACACTTCAGAGTCATTAAAATGAGTATCCAAGGTGAACACAACATCGGTAGTACAATTGTTAAAGGATGTGCTCTAATTTTTGTTAAAGTGCTGATAGTACTTCAGTGCAAAACTGGGTGTTATTTTGAGCTAAATAAAATAACTTTTACTTATTTCTAAAATTCTGTCTAGTTCTAAATAGTACCATGTGTCTGTCAGGCAGAATTTACTATTTACCTCCTCTAAATGGCATCGAGTCTTGACAACAATTTTTGTCATAGGTTACATTAGGGCCTTTCGCACCACAGGACCCTTTTCAAAGTACCAGAACTAATTGTGGAATTACCCACTTTTGGGCAGGAACTGGGTGCGATTTTAGTACTGGACTGCCTTTTTGGAGAACCAAATTAGCTCCTACTCCGGAGCAGGGTCTAACCAGCACAACTGGTACTACCCGTGACGTAAGTATACAGTGATTGGTCAGACGAGTTCAAAAACGCCCTCACCCGCCATTATTTAAAACGCCGTGTAACATACTGTAAACATTGTGTCAACTTATTTCGCAAGTATGACGAACAGCGATAAATATACAGATGGTGAAGTGCAGGCACTTGTAGCAAATGTAGCACTGCCAGTTGTCGTTGGAGAATCTTAGTCCTCCTTTCCGTTCTTTCAATCGCTTTACGTATACGTCGACATTCGTAATATGTCCATTATTGTGAAACCCGCAACACACAACAAAAACACATCTCCGATCACAGCCACCTCAATCCTCCTGTTGTTAACGTCGTTCTTCATTTGTTAACGTTGTTGAAAGCCGCGCACAAATGACATCGCTGTCGACCGGTTTACGTCACATCCTAGTACACACTCTTGGTGCGAATGCAACCCTTTAAAAGGTACTGGGAAACAGTTCGCGCAAAATCATCCCAGTACTTTAGTTCTGTACATTTAGTCCTGGAACTAAAGCTGTGTGAAAGGCCCTAATGTAAAGTCTGTCTGATTTTTTTTCATGAATTGTTTACTCAGACAGTTCATGTAAATGAACCATTTTCACAAATTTGCTGATTTATTGCACCAATATCCTGCATCATACATTGGCCGTATGATCTTATGTTTTTTTAATCTTTCTTAAATCTCTTGAATTTTGAATCTTTTGAATCTTGAATCTAAACATGTACAATGTTTATTTTAGTGTTTATTCTGGTACAATGCCTTGCTCCCTAGACTTCCACTGTAAGTGTACCCTACAACTTTTGCTTGTTTTTACAAACTGAAATACAGGTCAAAAGCCGTTAATCTTCAGAACACAAATTAAGATATTTTTGATGAAATCTGAGAGCTTTCTGACCCTGCAAAGACATCAATGCAACTACCACGTTCAAGGCCCAGAAAGGTAGTAAGGACATCATTAAAGGGTTAGTTCACCCCAAAATGAAAATTACTCCATGTTTTACTCACCCTCAAGGCATCCTAGATGTATATAACTTTTTCTTCTTTCAGACGAAATCAATTGGATTTATATATATAAAAAAATTCTTAGCTCTTCCAAGCTTTATAATGGCATTGGCGGGTGTTTTGTTCAACAGTCCAAAAGTAGTCAAATAAAGTGCATCCATCCATATTAAAACGTGCCTCACACAGCTCTGGGGGATAAATAAAGGCCTCCTGTAGCAAATCGATGTGTTTTCATAAGAAAAATATCCATATTTAAAAAGTTCTAAACACCTTTCTCTCACTTCTGCTAACTGTTGTCGGAAGCCGTTCCGGGCGGAGGATGTAGGACGTATGCGTATTGCATGCACCAGTGATTAGTGACGAACGCGGAAGCGCGACGGAGAGAGAACAAAACAAAACACTGGGTCATGAATTAGAAGTACAAAATGAGGATTTGTAATGAAAAATGTCAGAGGATTTCGATGTAAGTTAAGAGGAGACTGGTTTTCCTTTGGTAAAGTAAGGAAACTTTGTTTCTTTGCTCCTGTAAACAAATGCCATGTGCTAAATGTACGTCCGGTAGCATAGACCGGAAAGGCAGTCTCTCGTGAACGCACATATGACAGTTAGCAGAAGTTACACAAAACTGTTTATATGATTTTTTTTTAACAAAAACGCATCAATTTATTTATTTATTTATTTAATTTTTAGGTGAACTAACCCTTTAAAATAGTCCATGTGAAATCAGTGGTTCAACCTTTATTTTATGAAGCTATGAAAATACTTTTTGTGCAAAAAGAAAACAAAAATAATGACTTTATTCAGCAATTTCTTCTCTTCCGTGTCAGTCTTCAATGCTGGGGAAAGTTTGCACCGACCGTCAGGAAACTGCATTATCACCCGGATGTGGGTCACTAACACAGGGGTTACAGGTTCAATCCCAGTAAAGCATGAGCCAGTAATGGACCCTGGAGAGTTTCTAGATCATAATCCAGCCATGTTACAAGTGTGCCCTTGACCGAAGTGCTTAACCCCAGGTTACTCTAGCGGGGCTGTTCCTGTAATTAGTGTGCTGTCAGTTTGAATGAAGAGCATTAGCTAAATGGCAACTAACTACACACGTATCTATCCTACTTTAAGGTCACATGACTTTTTGGTGTGTTGAAATAGCATTCAGTTGTATTTTAATAAGGTACAATTAACGGTCACTGATCACTGACAAATAACTCAGTTTAGTTGAAGAGTGGCATGAAAGTCAGTGACATTTATCTTTGTTTGCACGCACACACAAAGTGAGAGCAAAACATGATCTTTCTATTCTTTCTTTCCATTCTAATCAAACAAGCCCCATAATAACAAAGCATCATAATCTCATTGATTAAAGTTTTTTGGACAGGCTTTCATTTGGATTCAGGCCATTTATACTGTGATCCAGCGACAGCAGCTTTTTATCCCCATTTTGGATCCAGCTTTAAGTTCCTAACCCAATGTCAGCATACGCTGCTTTACGGTCATTTAAAACACTCAACTCTAGATTAACTAAGATTGATATGGGTTTCTGCAGTGCCCTAGTGCACAGTACGTGCTTATCAAATGCCTGAACTAAAAAAGGATGGGTTCGCTGCACTGTGTTGTTAAACAAGACAGCGACCCAACACCCTACACTGCTCTCCAAGGCACTTCTTGTTAATCGTTTCCTGTCATTGTATGTTAGAGGAAGGGGAGTGGAAGCGATCTGTTTTCATTTGAAAAAACAGCTTGTTTGTTGAGTCATAGTCTCTGACAGCCTTGCAGAGCTGGTGTTCGTCTCTTTTATTTGTGTGCTTTTGTTCGGCAGAAGGATGTGCAGGTCCAACTCCGAGGTCCAACTCCAAGTTTTAAAATAATTTGAGTACAAGAAGAATCATTCTTGAATAAAAATCATTTGGTTGGATGTTTTGCTGCTTGCCAATTAACTGAATGGTTAGTACAGGAAATCCTGGGACTGAGTAGCAATTGCGATAATCATAGTAACAGTCGGTGAGGGACTATTGATTGGATTTATTGATTGTGAGAGCTGAAATCAGTAGGAGCAATTTGCCAAGGGAAACAGAGAAATGTGTAGTGTGTCCTTGAATACCATCAATAACCATAGTGGATGTTTCTTATGCACGAGGAAGAACAAAGATAGGAAAATGTTTTGACACAGAGTAACTCTCCTAACTGTAGCTCAAAAGGTCAAACCTTTTATCTTGTATCCTGTGAGAAATTTATGAACAGTTTTACTGAACACATATTCCTTCACTGAATCCTTCGCTTCTGGGTTAGAAACAGTTTGGCATGGACACGTTCAGCTTTTTGGCTTTTCACTATTTTGTTTAAATGAATATGTTGTTCAACCAGATTCACTCATTAAATCGTAAGGGCAGATTCACACATTCTCATGCATGAACAACAGATGGTCAACCTTTTGTATAGTGCAAAAGGAGGTGTAGAATTTGAAACACTAAATTGCTGAAACTACATTCTAAAAGCATATGTTTCTCAAATATTTGAGGCCAAGTACAACTGTCACCATGACATTCTATTTAATATAATTTAGCAAATAGAAATATATTTGCTTAAAGTGATATTTCACACAAATTAAAGTCCTATCATGACTTTTATTAAGATTTTAGCAGGGTAATGGATATGACAATGTTAATGTATTTGGTCTTGGAGGAGTATATCTGCTACACTGTTGAATTGCTGCTGATTTTAGTTATTGCTGTTGTTGTATATTATTGCTGCTGCTGAAAAGCAAATCCAGGAATTTGTAATGTAATGCCAATACATATGCTGAAACGGTGCTGTGAGTATTTAAGACATACTGCTGCTGCACAAGTAGCATATATAATAACCCGTAGCAGATCTATACAGGTGGAGCTGGGGAAGGTGGAGGGTTTCAGAGGAACTCTCAAAGTGCACTGCAAAATGCTCTGCTAACCAGCCATTTAAATATAAAGCAGTAAGCTCATCAGCTATTGCCAAGTAGTTTAATGCTGTGAATATCATCAGTTTGGGTTAATGACCCATCATTTCTGGCAACTTGGCATTTCTGTCATAATTTATACACCCTTATGTTGCTTCAGACCTGTATGACTTCATATCTTCTGTGGAACACAAAAGAAGATATATATTTTTAAAATGTCTCAGTGTTTTGCCCATACAATGAAAGTCAATGAACTTAGGACCCCAGCATTCTTCAGAATATCGTCTTTTATGTTCCACAGTAAACAGAAAAGTCATAGATGTTTGGAATGACATGAGGGTTGATACAGAATCTTTATTTTTAAAAATCTTGTTAAGGCTTGTGAGAAACATACACAAAATGCTGAACTCATATTTTGGATACTGCTGTTACAGAAGAACAATAATGGAGAGAATCCAAACAGTAATGGAGAGATCTCTCTTCTCTCCAAGTGTGCATTCCATTTTGAACAACACCTTACTCATGCACCTCAATTTCATCTAATACATCTTGTGTTTTTATGTAGTTGAAACATGGCGCTAGCAACAACAAGGGCATGGGTTCGATTTCCAGGGAATGCATGACCTTAATTAAATGTGTATCTTGAGTACAATAAACTTCTGCGTAAATGTAAAATGCAAATGTAACATGAATGGTAACATGCAGCATGCATTTGATTCCCAGGGAATGCATAAAGAAAATGCCCTTTGAATGCAAGTCATTTTAGATAGAAACATTTGCCAAAAGCATGTATCTAAATATGCCTAGACAAGCATGTTTTTAAAAAGTACTGAAACTGTGGCGTAAACTCACTCTGTTCAGACACTTACCCTCCTCCACACTGGAACAATAAGGGTCAGTCCTTTCTATTAGTCATTACACAGCCTCTGACCAGAGAAAACAGCCAGCAGAAAGGGAGACTTTGTGGGGGGCTGCTTCCTCAAAGTATCCCCTTACTCTCAAACAAAAGGCTTGTTCAATCTGCTGAGGGTCTGAATGTGGAAGACCCTGAGACTGGGACAAACCAGTGAGGACTGGTCAGGAGAATGAATCACAGTGTCTGATTTTTAATAATATATATATTTTTGTTTGTTTTAAAAATGTCAATTTTTTAAATAATATATATATATATATATATATATATATATATATATATATATATATATATATATATATATATATATATATATATATATATATATATATAAAATTTTAAATATCTTTAAATTATTGAAATAAATAAATAATATTTATATTTTATTAATATTTTCTGTAATATAATATTTTATTGATTTTTTATGTTTTTTTATCAGTCAAAAAAGAAAAATTCTGTAAAATTAGCTACTCTGTGAAGCTATGTATAATATATAAGAAAATGTTTGAAAATATATTTTCAAAAGGTAGTGCAATTCGATTAGAACAAATCTAGGTCAAAATACGGCCTGATAAATGGAAATAAACGAAACAGCGACAAATACAAACCCATTATTCACAGCTCTCCTTAGTCAGTCCTGGCCTTTGTCTACAAAACCCAGCCAACAGTTTTGGCAAGTGTGTAATCATTCTTCTGTCTGCATAATTCAAACGTGGCACACATGAATTATGCACACGGCGGAATGATTAGCGTCTGGATTTAGCATCGAGAAAAATAAACACTGAACAGTTTTAATTTGTGAGAGACTCTCAAAGGTTATGTATTTCATTGTTCTGGAGTGCCTTTACGTGAAGAGTGAAATCAGCAAAAGTTGATTTCTTCTGGTTGCAATCATTTAGATATGAAACTGTTGTTTAAAAGCTTGTTTTGCACATGGTGGTTTGTGCTTGAAGGAGATCTTCTGGAGGGCAGGGGTGATGATATTGAGATATAATGACATAGTTGAGAAGTGCCGTGTTGGGTAAACACAGGAAGGGCCTCATTGTGGAAAGAAAGAAAGAGACGAGGAGGGGTGAGAGAAGAGAATAAAGCCCAGAGGAGGAGTGTGCCAGCAAGCTGGTGTTGGTGTACCTCAATAAAATGCAAGGGGCTTCAGGCAGGACACAAGCCAGGGCTGACTGCCTGCCTATTGTATCAGCGAGACGGTCCCCAGAGAGACGCCTTACACAAAACACCCAGTCCCATCCCAGAATGAAGAATGTGGCATCCTGACTACTGCTAAACAGCAGACATCAAAAGCTGTGGATATGCCACTGGCCGCACCAGTGAGGATATCCAAATTAATAATTAGCCTAACACAATGCTTTCGTACACTAACACACATTGACATCATTACAGCAAACCAACTAGAAACAAGTATTTTAATTTTGATTAGACATTTTGACGCTCTAAATCAGGGGTTTTCAAACATTTCAATTCCAAGGACATCCAAATATAACATTCTCTCTGGAAGGAACCTCTTTCCTAAAATATAAAGTCATGTATTTTAATGGATACAGAGCCATTTACAACTACATATTTATACTATAGCCTGACATTATACAAAAACATGCTGTTTCCTAAATTTAATATTTTGCATTTATTTAAAGCAATTTTTTTCAATTATTTCAATACATATTATATTCAATATAAGCTCACACACACACAACACACTTGTGTGTGTGTGTGTGTGTGTGTGTGTGTGTGTGTGTGTGTGTGTGTGTGTGTGTGTGTGTGTGTGTGTGTGTGAAAACTATAAACATGAATACATATATACATATATCGTTTTATATTATATTCTTGTTACACACACACACACACACACACATACACAAAAGTATACATATGAATGTGTACAATTCAATTCAATTCAAGTTTATTTGTATAGCGCTTTTTACGATACAAATCATTGCAAAGCAACTTTACATAAAATTACGTTTCTACAATATTTAGTAGTAGCTTATACATATACATATTTGTTTGTGTATATGTAAAATTGTTATTAATTTATAGTTAATCATTAATTCTATATATTAATTATTTCATTTTATTATATATTTGTATATATGTGTGTGTATATATATGTAAGTTACGTTAACTAAATAGATAAAAACATTAGATGGATGGATAGATTTTATACTGTTCATGTTGATTCCTAGCTTTTTCTAAACCACTGATTTAATTAGAAGTAAAAGTTTTAAACAACTTATCCTAGAGTATGTAGCATACATTGGGTCTAACATAATGTGACATGATTCACTTTCTTTTGTCTTAAAGCTATTCGGCATTACACAGTAAAGTTAATAAACATTAGCATGGACAGCTGGGCTGTTTAAGAGACACCTACAGCCACAGCTACTGGTCAGGCCACAGATTCACCCCCTCATGACAAGATTTCATGGGTCCTGTGGTGAGTGTGGAAATGTGTACTCAGGTGACTGGGGGTAATTACTACAGGGGTCTGTCCTTAAGGCACGCACTGTAAACGACAAGTAATCACTGGACAGGATAACAGGGAAGACACAGGAAATAGCATATCTAAAAGGGAGGATGAAAGAAACGAGAGTGCAGCATGGAGAGAAAGCCAAAAAAGGCAGTGCGACCCCCTCTGAGTTCATAAATGTTCACAAGCAGCTGTGACTCCTGAATGTGATGCTTGAGTATGAGCTGTCTCCAGATTGAACGTCCATATCTTATACTTCCTCTGGGACATTGTAGCAGAAGTGTGGCCTCTCTGTGTGCCCGCATTGTCAGTTGCACACATGCAATGATGCAGTCTCGGTGAGGCAGGTCTGAATGAGGTTCTTTGAGCTCATCCATTGTAGGAGACAGCTGGCCCCCCTGTTACTTCTGCCCTCACTGGGGGGCAAAGGGCACCCGGCACCAGGGGATTGTGTTTCCCGTCTCATTCATCTCCATTGAGAGAGAACAGCTCCCTCTCTCTGCTTCTCTCTCTGTCTGGGTTCCTCAGAATGACACATTGTTGTTGAGCAGATGACGAGGGTTTGCGCCACAGGCTCAGGAATGTGTGGCATGACTAAAGACTTTTTCATGTTTAGGACTGAACATCAGTGGGGCCTATTCACACCATGCCCAAATTTTGATTTGGAAGAACCCAAAAGATTATAAAATGTAACAATGGATCTCTATGAACGCTGAAAAAGTGTAGTGTGAAGAATTACTTATTTATTCTAAGGGCAAGACATGTTTTATTTACTTATTTATTATTATTATTATTATGTTGAGCAATTAATTCAGGTATGCTTATGAGAATGATTCCATAGAAAAAAATTATTGCTCAGAGGGTTTTCTTTGTTTTATATATATATAGTTTATTATATTTAAATTAATTTAATTTAGTTAAATTTATGTTATATTATATTATATACAGTAATATTCTTTAGATATTATCATTTAAAATAATTGTTTTCTGTTTTTTAAGTATTTAATTCCTGTGATTGCAAAGCTGAATTTTCAGCAGCCATTACTCCAGTCTTCAGTGTCTCATTATCCTCCAGAAATCATAATAATATGCTGATATGGTGCTCAAGAAACATTTCTTGGTTTTATCAATAATGAAAACAGTTGTGCTGCTTAACATTTTTGAGGAAACCATGATACATTTTTTTCAGGATTTTTTGGATGAATACAATGTTCAAAACAGCAGCGTAAGTCTTTTTTAAAAATGTAAAAGTCTTTATTGTCACTTTTGACTAATTGAATGTGTCCTTGCTAAATAAAAGTATTAATAAAAAGTATTGCAGTTTATATAGCCTACATAAAAAGAAAGATTAAAAAATAAAAAGGCAATTGTGAAATAAAGTAAAAAAAAAAAAACATTGCTTATAAATATAAAGTCACATATATGAGAAACAATGTCAAAATGTTGAGAAATAAAGAAATAAAGTTGCAATTGTGAGATATGAGTATTATATATATATATATATATATATATATGTATGTATATGTATGTATATATATATGTATTTTTACTCTGAGCCATAAACATCTCATTGCTGGTTAGACTCACTTTAAATGTAATTGGGCTTCATTTAATGGCTATTCACAAGCTTTATCGCAAGGACTCATTTTAAATCACTCAATAAATATGTTCAAATGCATTAATTTAGACATTGTTAAATACCTACTTAAGGATTTCAAATCTAACATCTTGTATCTCCTATCTAGTTCTTCACCCCCAGAGCTAGACATAAACAAACTGATATGATATCTCCCATTATCAGAGAAGGTGAGCTATCACAGCGCAAGTTAGTTTGGTCAGAGGCTGTGTGGCAGAAAAAGTGGAAAGGACCCAAGTGGCCAAACTGGGGTATTTGAGCTATTTTAAGTCGTCCGTGTCTGTCTCTCTTAGATCAGGCTCCAAATATAGCTCCCCTACATCAAGCACTCAAAACAAGGCTCCTGCTCCTGGGCTCAAATCCCCTTATATAATGTCGGCCTTATTCAAGAGCAGCTCAATCTCACCATCTGGGGCTAATCTCAGATGCCACCCTCCCTGTTTTTTTCGGAGGAGCTTCATTCCGTTTAGGCCTCTGCATTTATTTATGTCCTGCTGCCAGTACAAGGTCAATTGTCTGTGACACATGTTTTGAGAAATGGCAGTGTAGGAGGTTGTTTGCTTCCATTTGGATGTGAAGAGCAAATTTAGGAAAAACAAACTGGGTGCAACCCAGAGGCCGCCCTCTGTATCCTGTCATTTTTGAGTACAATGGAACCAGGGGAAGTTGGAGAAGCTTCCCAGAGCTTTTTAGAGCTGTGTTGTGTCGCTGGGCTCGGAGGCTTCATCTAAGATTAAATTCTCATTACCAGGGACAATGTCCTCTGTGTGAAGTTTCTGGTCACAATGATGAGGATCTGTTCCGTCTGTTTTTCATCATCTTCACAAGCACTCAAACACCTGCACCACTGGCCAAGTGACAAACAGAAGTGTATTACATAAATGACAAAACATTGTATATTATTAAAAATCTTTTAAAATTCTTTACAATGGGCAAAAATGATATTTTAAAATATAATTACATAAAAAAAAATGTTTTGTCTAAAATATGTTTTATAAAATACATTCACCAAAACTTGTATTCACCCAAAATGTATTTTCATATATTTAACATAGAATACAATCATAATTTTAATATAATATATAATATTATACAACACATGGATAAAAGTAATACTTTAAAATATAACAACATTAAATAAATAAATAAATAGTTTGTTACATTTTTATTGTCTAAAAGTATTTTAATAAATACATTCACCAAAAATGTATTCACTCAAAATGTAGCCCTTGAAGTACATTTAGTAAAATATTGAATTTAAAAAATATTGTATTTGAAAAAAATTCAAAACTCCATAACGTAATATGACTTATAGGTAATACAACTTTTTTATGAAGCATAAAAATCTACTTTGCATTTGTGACAGGCTGTTTTATATATATATATATTTATAGGTATTAAAAATTTTTTATGGTGATTTGAAATATTTTATATATATATATATACTTTTTCCATATTTTATCTCCTGAAGGCTTTCTTTCTTTAAAATATATTTTTGACTTTATAATATATTCCACCCTAGAAATGACTCAAAACTCCTTAGAAACTCGGAAGCGTCCCAGAATACACCCTAAAACCCACCCAAATTACATTTACAATATAGTGGTGAGTTCTTCATGAGTAATACAGTTTATTTTATAGAGTGTACAGTATAAAAATCTATTTTGTATTTGTGACAGGCTTCATATTGACAGAGCTCTCACTGTGTTGTATTTTTTTTTCTTCTTTTCTTGAAGGCTTTCTTTAAACATGATGGACACCTCTTTGCTTGTTCATGTCACATATTTTTCTTTTGTCATATTGTTTTTACATGAAGTGTTTTCTTCCATCTTGAATCATGGCCTTGACACTTCCTTGCAGCATACATGAGGAGGTCACAGCTGTGTTTGTTGGTTGGTATGGAAATGATGTTAACATAAAGAAACTGATGTTTGGGTGGATTTTGCAGTAGAAGAACTTAAACGTTTTGTTTGTGACATGTAGTAGTTTGTGTTTAAAGCTGCTGTGTTTCTGACAGACTCAACAGCAGCTCTTTTGTTTGCTCCATGTGCAGGTGCACTGCCAAACAGCCTCACTGGAGGAGCGGTTTTATATAGGAATATCCTTTGTCTGCTGGAGGTTTGTTGATTCTGTGCTTATGGGCGCAGCATGAGGGCCGCATTGTGACGCTGCAGTTTTGGGGAGCAGCTGGGCTCGAGGCAGGAAGATCCGTTAAACAGGCACCTTTTGTGGATCAGCTGTTTCTGTCAGTGCTTTGTCGATCTCCATTGACTCTCCCTCCTCCTTTATCCCAGACCAGAGAGTGGTTTTGACATGCTAATGCAATGCCTGCAACGCACAGCCCAGCTGGAGAGCCCTGCGCCTTAGATGTGGAAAGTGGTGGGAGAGAGAGAGAGAGAGAGAGAGGCACCGGGATGAAGCGTGCCACAGTCAGGGATTATGGAAATGATCCTGTATCTTTTTTTAGTCTGTCACACTAACTCTCTCTCTCTCTCTCTCTCTCTCTTTCAAGCTTGATGGGTTGTATGCTGTACTTGAGCTGAGAGACTGGGTCAGCTTTAAAAGCTGTGATGTATGTATTCAGATCAGAGTGCAATATGGGAAAACCTTGGAAAACTAAAAGCTTTATGTTTCTCCGCTCAGAATACATGCAAATCCAATGCTGTCATTCTGGTATTGTCAGTGTAAAGCTTTTGTTTCACAACACGAAACTTATATGAGATGTTGATCTTTTTTTTATAGACCGCTTACCTTTGCCAGTATACAGTAAAAGAAACCATCATGGGTAGACATAAAAGTTTAAGCAATAACAGTAGAGTGTAACTATACATATGCTATACTTAATCTAAACTATTTTAAATAATGAAAAAAATACAATTAAAAGATTTTTTTTTAAATCACCACCAACAACAATTATATTTTTAATATTCATTAAGTATGAATAATTATTGATACTTTAACAGTTTATTACTTTATTATTAATATAATTTGTTTATATTATTGAATATTTGTATTGATCATTTTAATAATTAAAATATTTATTACATATTAATAATAGTTCTGATTACTTTTTAATATTTATTATTGTATTATTATTAATAGATTATTATTTATTTTTGTATTGTTGTTGTTTCTAAACAACATTCTAATAATGTTCTAATAATAAAATAAAAAGCAAAGTAAAATTAATTTTATTATTAATTAATTGTTCATAATTGTTACTTTACGGAATTTATTATTATTATTATAAACATATGTTATTATTTAATATTTCTATTAATTATTTTATTAACAAATATATTTTTATGATTTGTTCATATTAATAATTGTTGTTGTTGTTAATATTTATTATTGTAACAATTACTGTATTTTATTTTACAGTAATTAATTACTGTAATTTATTATTTATAATTATAATTTAATATTGTTAATTGTAATGTATTATTGTTATATACAGCATAAAAATTGCATTTGTATGTTTGGAAAACTTATTTGTTACCACTTAAATGCTTCTGTCCAGTGTGTGAGCAACCATCTTTCAAAAGGCATTCAATTGTGCAAATATATGATAATGGTGATGCCTTTAATATGCATTACAATACCTAACAAGTCTGATTGTGCAACTTTATACAAAGCAGGCTGTGCAACTTTATATTTACAACTTTATATAGATTTGATATGGTTGTATAGATTTGATATGGTTGTGCAACTTTATATTGACATAAATCTGAATACAATGTAAATATCAGCTGCTCTGTTGTTGTTGTTTTGCCATGTCAATGAATAAGGTACTAAAATGACCTTATTGAAAAATCTTTATTTGATTTAACTGAATACCTTTATGTCATTTGACACATTTCTCATAGTACAACAAGCTCAGTCTGCCTCCGTGTCCTCCATTGCTGCAGACATTGGTTCTCCAGAGCAATCTGTCAGTCCCGTGTGATGGTGACATCTGCGTATGGGTGACTGGAGGATTAACACTTGACAAAAGGGCAGCCTGCAGCCTCCACCACAACGGGCATGCTTGATCCTTTTTGTACTTTATGTGACACACACAAGTCTGTCTGACATCTCAGATACATTTTGCACATTATGGGATTTAAGACTATGTGTGTTTTTAGGCTTTTAACATTTTGTTTACGTGAAATTGTCCAATGCAACTATAATCCCATTCCTTCTGGTAACTACATCTGTGATGTAAAAACTGCAAATCAGTGTATTTAGCACCAGATTTCAAATGAATATTGGAAAACAATTCATTTGTCAGTGTTTAAAAAGCATGGTTATGTCAAATTTGTGGCATTTAGATTGTCAGTAAAATAACTCTACAGTGCTAGTTTCGTAACATGTATTTAAATCATGCAAAGAGTGCAGTGTGCTTCAGAGATTTGTAGGTCGTTTTCCCTCGCTGTTTTGACTCCATGGGTGAGGACACAGTCTCTTGGACGGTACCTGGGCGACAGGTGGTGAATCAGCAGTGCTTCCCTCCTCATAATGTAGATGTGTGTGTGTGCGTGTTAGAAGCAATGCAGATTAGAACACAAAATTAACCCAGACCATCTGAGTAATTTATATCAAATATGTGGACATTTATGGTTATCTGGTGTATGGATTTTGTATATTATATATTATTATTTTACATTTTTTATTTATTATACCTTTTTTTGCTATACATTTTATAAATATACATTTAAATGTATTACAAAAAGAAAAACGTTTTAATTGTATTAATATTTGACAATATAACTGTATTTTTCATCAGATTAATGCAGGGGAAGTCGTGGCCTAATGGTTAGAGAGTCGGACTCCCAATCGAAGGGTTGTGAGTTCGAGTCTCGGTCCGGCAGGAATTGTGGGTGGGGGGAGTACATGTACAGTTCTCTCTCCACCTTCAATACCATGACTTAGGTGCCCTTGAGCAAGGCATCGAACCCCCAATTGCTCCCCGGGCGCCGCAGCATAAAAATGGCTGCCCACTGCTCCGGGTGTGTGTTCACAGTGTGTGTGTGTGTTCACTGCTCTGTGTGTGTGCACTTCGGATGGGTTAAATGCAGAGTTATGTTTCTGTTTATTTGTGTTAATGTTTGGCTGAATGTCACGTCACTTTTTTTTTTTGTATAAGAGACTTTTTTCAAAAACATAAAAATATTAGAGCCAAACTTTTGAACGGTTGTATAAGTGATATTGACTGGCTGATATTTTATTTCACAGCTACTCACAAATATATAGATATGTGGATGTGAAATATTCATTTGTTTTAACTGCCTTTTATCCTAAAGTCATTTTCACTACAGTTGATAAATGAGACACAAAATGTGTCAGTTTCATTGGTTTGTGTGATACGAGAGACATGAAAGTAGTTTCATTTAACTGGAGGAACAGTGCAATATCACACCGCTGAATATTTCAGAAAATCGTGTAATAATATTATTCAGGCTATATAACAGAAGCAAACAAATAGTGTGAGAGTTTTAGAAATAAAACTGTGCAAAGATTCAAAAGTATTTTGAGAGATTGTGAAACACTGTGGGCATCTTGAGGCTGCCCTTGTCATGCTGTCTACTCTTAAGCAAGGGATAGTATTGTTTGTTCATATGTACATAACAAAATGATTAGATAAGAGACCGAGTGACAAAGAGTCTCTTGTCCACAAGTTTAACATCTGACTTGTGAATGGTGTGTGTTCTAGGTTTGCTGGTGCAGGATCACATGCTAGATGTTTCACCAAATCTGGATTTCATACATGACATTCATTAAGTCCGCATTGACCTAACACTATTTCATCTCAGTTGTCTTAAAACTGGTTGAAAGACCAGTTCCTCAAAGTCAGATCTCATTCTCTCAACACAAACACACAGTAGCATTCAAAATATACACTTGCAGCCTTTCATTTAGACAGTGATCCAGAATTTGCTTCTTGTAGCTGTTTATGCTAAATACATGAACAGGGTGTGTTTACACCAAAAAACAAACCATAGTGCATGTGTTTTCACTTAATTGCACAATCCTCTCATTTCCAGACCTCCCCTAACATGACCACTATGGTGAAGGCGGTCTGTGTGTCCAGCCGCCGCTCAATAATACCTCATATAAAATAGGGCAAAATAATATTTTAGAGCATTAAAGTGATTTAAGGATATCTCTTGTACAGGGTTTGTTTGGTTAAAATGGAGATTATTCTTTCAGCACAACACTCTCTCATTTCGCCCGCCTTCATAATCAAATTAGGGCTCATTCCAGGCAGAGGACTCTGGTCGTGCACAGGCGCACAGTCGACTACGCCCTCCAACTGCATTTGTTTTCCTCATAAATTGTGGCTTTTACTGAGAGGATGTTGTGGGTGGATTCTGAGCTCACAGGCCTGTAAAAGTGGATATTAGATTGTCTTCATTCTGTCATGCCAGTGAGACACCCATTTATTTGCATCCATGCAAATAAATGCAAACAGTTGTCATGATGGTAACCTTTATACATTACACACTGTTTCCAAAAATAGATGGGGTTTCCTTAGCATGAATGTGTAACTTTACCCATTAAAAAGTTTATACATAATTAAATGAATTTTGCTTTAAAGAACACTCTTTTTAATCAATAGAGGTTAAGAGATAAAAGAAATTAAATTTACAACCATTTAGATCCAAGACAACTTTGCATACAGTAAATGCTATTATTACATATAGTATACTACTACTACTACTACAATTTTTCTTATTATTAACAATAATAATAATAATAAATATATATAAAAATAAAAATGTTTATTTAATGTTAATTTATTTCTTTATACAACAATATAAAACATAAGATGCATTGTATTTTATTTGATAATAATAATAATAATAATAATAATAATAATAATAATAATAAAATATAATATACACTAATATTTTATTTTCTGAAATTATTATTAATAGTAAAATATAATGTTTTTGTGTTTTTTTATATGGTTGTACAAATAAATAAAATAAATAAAAATACATAACAGAAAACATTGGATGCATTATTTTATTTGATGATTATATTTATGTATGTATACACAAACACACAGAATAATGTATATTATTATTATTATTAATAGTAATACATCTGTTTTCCATTGTTCTTTAAAATAAATAAGTAAAAAAGAAATGCATAACAGAAAACATAAGATGCATTATTTATTTTGGTGATAATGATAATATATATTAAGTATTTATTTATTTATTTATTTATTATTGTTTTGTTTCTGTTATTATTATGAAAAAATAAATGGAAAATGCATTTTATCCTTTTTGTTGATTCAAATAAAAATAAAAATAAATAGAAAATAAATAGAAATACATACAGAAAACAAGATGCATTGTAAATTGTTATTATTATTATTATTATTATTATTATTACCACCACTATTAATAATTAATTAAATCTTGTGTTTCAGTTTGTTTTAGTATAAAGATTATTTATATTTCTATCAAAATTGGACACAAACAAAAAATTTAATATTCTCTGCATATCTGTAGTGGTGGTAAAAAAACAAACAAACAATAAAAAACAACAACAACAACAAAAAAAACAACAACAACAAAAAAAAACCAGTATATTTAAATCTGTATAATGACTTTTCTTTTGTGTGATACTGCATCCACACTACCTGTTGTCAAGTCCAAGACTGTCCTTTCTGTAAGTGTGGCATGAACAGAAAATTGAATGCATTTAAAATACGTTTAAAGCATAATCACATAACATCCCATTTAAACCACACTTTCAAAATATTTGGCCAAAAGATGCACTTGATGATCTTACATAATGCCAACAGCTTTACATGTCTTATTTAGAGTGATGGAGCTCAGCAAACACAAATACAGTTTGTTCTGGCATAATTACCTCCAACGCTTATGTAAGTCCTATGTGACACACCTTACTGAGGAGCCTAAACCAGGGACAGTGCGCTATAATTAGATAAATAATAATCAAACCTAAACCCAGCTGTCGCCAGGAGAGACGCAACTCGGCTATTGACTGAAATGTTATATAAAGGATTGGATGAATTATAGTCTCTGAATAATTCATTTGGTCTCTACACTTTTGGAGGAAAGCACTGGTGATATATTCAGTCATAGTGATGGATGACTCATTTTCAGATGCTAATCATTATTTGATTATTAATTTCTGGGTTGGAGGGAAGAGGAGTATATGAACGTCTGTCATGTTTCACAAGCATATATCATTTAGAATGAGGTACTTGGCAAAACTAATCAGCTTTGATGTGTTTGGTCCTTGCAATGTATCGAATTTACTTCCATCATGTTCTCATCTAAGAGTCTTGCTGTTCACAACTGGATGTAAGAAAAAAAAAACCTTTTGTGTATGATTGGTATTGCATCTTCAATGTTTCTCATGACGTCGCTTGGCGCCATCTAGTGGTTATAAATATATGGAGTCCTGAGTTGTAGATTAAATATAATGGCAAGCCATAAATATTAATAGCATCTACACAAGTTTCTTCAATCTAAAATATCGGTGTTTTATTAAGATTCTTGCGTAACATGGATTTTTAGTTGATTTTTCCATTCATTGTAAAATCACTATAAATAATAATAATAATAAAAAAGCAAGATTTCTTCATAGTCTCATAAACTATACAATATAATACCAATATTTAGGTAATATTGACATATAGGCAACTTAAAACTTTTTGTAAACCCTAGAAATTACTGAATTAATCAGAATTAGATTAGAAATTAAACCATTGAAAAATGCTGCGTTTTTAAAAATCGCGCTGCCTGTGTGACTCCTCCTGCTTACGTACGTAGACGCCAACGTGACATCAGACGCCACTTATCATATCAGAAACAGATATTTTACTCTAGTGTTGCCACTCTAGCGGCAACAATTTATCTATCGCAAGCCATTTTAGCATTTCAAATTTTGGTTTGACTATCCATAAATATAATTTAAGTATTGAAATACAATAAATACAATTGTATTTTGACTAGTCATAATTATAATTCGACTAATCACAATGACAATTAGAGATATATAATTGCACTAGTAAGAAATCGGATTAGAGATATCTTTAAATATGATTTGACTAGTCAAAACTCCATTTAAGATATCTGTAATTACTTTAAAGATATCTTCAATAGACGTGTCATACATCCGCAAATGTAATTAGAGATATCTCTAAGTCAATTTCGGCTAGTCACAATTATAAATATAGATATCTGAATTGCAATTGCTCCTAGTCAAATTGCTGTTGGGTGACATGCGAATAAATTTACTCAGCTCCTTCCAGAGCTCCTCCCCACCTACTCTGCTAACTGCTAACAACATAGTCTGCTTTTGGGAGAGAAAAGCTACTGGATGAAGTGCTTCATGGATTATTAAATAAATCTGGATGCAACCTTATGTGGTAAAAGGCCTCCAGAGTGCATGTATGTAGCTATAGTGCTGTGATTTATTTTTTTAAATGCAGTGTAATGTTCAATAAAGGCAGAAAACCTCAAACTGCTCGTCTGAATTTATTTATTATATATTTAGACATAATTGAAAGCAATGGAATTATACCAAAATATCAGATGCAGTCAAAAAAGGTGAAGGCTGATTTTAAAAAGATTACAATTTATTAATTGTAATCTGGCAGTTTATAATAAAGTTTATAATAAAACTTATAATAAGTTTATCTGGCACTAATGACATTTATAATTAGGTTACATTACGTTGTGTATGAATTCAGGTTCACTTGTGTCATTATGGCAGCTTGTTTCAACCATGGAATGAAAAATAAAGGTAATTTGCAGCTTTTTATCTTACCATTCATTCTGACTTTTATTTTTTTCTGCATTTTTATTTTTACTCAGAATTTTTTCTCAGAATTGCGAGATATAAACCTGAGTTATAAATTGGATAGCCTAATTGTGAGATAAAAAGTTGCCATTTATTTATTTATATATTATTTCTTTATTAAGTGGCGGGAACGAGCTTCCATAGGAAATAGCCCACAAGGTGGGAGTAGAG